>NW_005187454.1:2724194-2732633 GCF_000239375.1 Pundamilia nyererei
ATATATATATACATACACACACACATATATAAAATACAAGGGACTCAATTATATAATGTTCTAGCTCACTCTTTCTCCATATTTATGTCGAATATTGTCACTGAGTTTCCCATGAAAAATGTTTAAGCATAAATATAAAATAAAGGTTATATAATTCTACTGTACTGTATATTTCATCATGTGAATTAAAAAAATCTTAATTTTTGTTAAAGTGATTAATTTGTAAATCAGTCTGACTCACAACATCCTTTATTACCCAAACCGTCACCATCAGCTGATATGCAAATATGTAACACGCACGCTGGAGAGAAATACGAACCCTGTCTCGATTCTCTTTTCCAGACATGATAGAGAGAGCGATCATCAACACATTTGTGGGGCATGACGTGGTGGAGCCTGGCAACTACGTTCAGATGTTCCCCTATCCATGCTACACCAGAGACGAGTAAGGGACGGACCAACACGTAGCCCTGTACTGTATTTACTGGGATTCTGTTTGTGTGATAATAATAAACAAAATAATGACACGTTACCATTAGAAAGTCATGTAAACAGAATGTCTTAAGCAGTTTGAAAAGTTCATTTAAACGTGACCAACGACCAGTTTGGATGAATATATTCCTCCATCAGCACATCTGTCTGTTACTGTGATCATCAGCTCATACCCTGTGTTACTCTTGTCTTTGCAGTTTTCTCTTTGTGATTGAGCACATGATGCCTCTGTGTATGGTGATCTCTTGGGTTTACTCAGTGGCCATGATGATTCAGCATATTGTAGCTGAGAAAGAGCACAGGCTTAAAGAGGTGAGTGTTTGTTAGCGTGATTGGTCCACACGACAGCGTGCTCAAAGATTGTTGGGGATGGGAGCAAACAATTAGTTTTAAACCAAAGCAAAGATTGAAACTTTAAACAAACATTTGAAATATAGAGCTTGTATTTACAAAAACATGCAGTACGTACGGCTCAGTGATAGAATCGCTCGCAGCATTTCATGCATGTCAACACCCCCCAAACAAGTCCAACTTAATGTCTCACAACAGTTGGACAGTGATGGACAGTGATTTCAGTGACGGGCCCAAGCACTCATGTACCTGAGGGACATGATCGCATGTCTCCATGTCCACACCCACTGGTCCAGAGCTGGTCCAGTGTTCTGCAACCAGGACAATAACTGCATGGTTCCTCCGGGATCTGAAGTCTGATAAGTAGACGAACTTTCCTGACCAGGTCCAAGATGAAGCGACTCTCTCCTCCTCTGGTAGAAACCCGTCATACAAGCAGCAAGCTGAGGGAATGCAAGGATGCTCACCCTGCCTGTTACCTCTCACCGAGACCAGTGGAATAAATGTGCACGAGCAAGCAGCTGCGAAGAGTCACCAGTGAACTGCTCCCAGTATGTGTGCAGCTGTGTGGCTCCTTTATGTTTCCTTTAGTGTTGAAAAGCAGAGTTGCTCCACAATCCATGGCAACATTGTTCCACGCTGTACATCAGCGCGCAGCCTTAGTGCTGCTCTTTGCTGCCTCCTCTCAGGCCACTTTGATACTGCGACCACACCAGCCTTAAAAACACAAACATGGGTCCATGTTCTGCTTAGTAAACTTATTTCTTGATTTTGTGCCACTTTTTACATTTTCACATTTTTAATGATAAGATCATAATGTTTTTTTTACATTGATTAATACCTCACACCAAATACATATTATATGTTAACTTGTTGAATGGAATTAAATTTTATAAAACAGTGTAAAAGTACTTTTACTGCTTAAGTACTTTTGAAACATGAGAAGTTTTATTCAATCTTACGCTGATAGGTTAATAAAAAAAAGACGAGCTGCTGTTTCTCCCGGCAGTCAGGGACTCGTCATCACTTTCCTCCTGCTTACGGCGTCCCTGTCTGATCTTTGACTTCTGTTTATCGTACACTCGCTCACAGCTCTCAGTGTGCGACAAATCCTCTCTGGGCACCAGTATAACTCAGTGGGCGACCATATGACACAAGGCAGCAGCCTGGGCTCTCTCTGCTCACCTGTCTGTCGTCACTACTGGTGTCAAATAAAGACAAATGATGATGAAAGACAGAAGACTTTATGTCTTTATTTGCTTTGTTGTGAAGCAAACAATCCTGCAGCATAAGTCGGGGCCCAAAACCAAAAGCCACCAGTGGGAATATGTAGAGAATGACCCAGAATTTACTTCAGCTTAGTGACACTTGGACATTATCCTGAACTGTGTGTGTTACATTAAAAGACCTCAGAGTGCTGCAGGTGTGTGTGAGTGGGTAAACGTGGGTTATAGTGGTCACTAGAAAAATAACACCACTCCCATTACTTCACAAAATTCACTTTCACAACTTTCCCGAATTTATCATTAAAAATAAGGATGTGTGTGAAACAATGAGTGACGGAACAAAGTGTCTCAGTGTGGAAAAGGTCAGAAAGCCGTTTCTAAAGTTGTGGGACTCCAGCGAACCACAAATGCCAGAAACACAGAATAGTGGTGACCCCTCCCAGGAGGAGCTGACCAACCAGAGTTAACCCTGTTTTTCTGTCTCAGGACATGAAGACTTGCTGTGGTAAACGGAAACAGGATTTCTGCCGTCTGCCAAAACATCCAATAAGGAAAATGTTTGTCCATCTGTTTGTGACCTCAAGCTGAAGCACGCTTCAGCAGGACAATGATCCAAAACACAGCAGCAAGTCCAAGAAACACAACTCTGACCTGCTCCTGACCTGAGTCAGACTGAGATGCTCAAAAACCCTCCAGTGTGGCTGAGTTACAACAATTCTGCAAAGACGAGCCAAATCTCCTCCACAGAGTGTAAAACGCTCACTGGCAGTTATCACAAACACCTGAGTGCAGCTGTTGCTGCTGAGGCCCAACCAGGTTTAGGGGCCGTGTAGCTTTGGGGTTTTGTCCACTTATTCATAAATACTTTTATTTAGCAGCTGCATTTTGTGTTTAGTGTGTTGTATAAGGGTCAAAGACTTTTTCACACTACTGTGCATACTTGCAAGTAACCATAGTGTCTCTGTCTCAGGTGATGAAGATGATGGGTCTGAACAATGCAGTGCACTGGGTGGCGTGGTTCATCACGGGCTTTGTCCAGCTGTCCATCTCTGTCACTGCTCTCACGGCCATTTTAAAGTACGGCCGGGTGTTGCTCCACAGCGATCCCTTCATCATCTGGCTGTTCCTTACCATCTATGCTGTGGCTACTATCATGTTCTGGTAAGACTTCTGGCTCAATGCCTCAGTGTGCACAGCTTCACGGATAATGTTTAGTACAGAACAGGAAGGGGATACTCTCACCACAGGGTCAAAGGTCAGTTTTGCCCAGACCTCCAATATATCTACTGGTGTGCATGAGATAAACTATGAATTGAAATGCTATGTGAATATAACTTGTAAAGCATGGTGCATTTAAGCCTAGAAAGATAAAACTCATTGAAAAAAATTAGGAAATTGTCAGTTAGCATTTATCGGAGAACGCATAATTAAATTTTTACCTCTGACAGCAGTTTGATAAGATTAAGCACTTCCTTCCTACCATCTGCAATCAAATCTTATTCGATACTCGCTGGTCATTCTCACTTAAACAAGAGGCTGAATGAACTTTAACATGTGTAAGTCTGGCAGTGTTTTCAGTAGTTACAAGAAGCACTCTGAGCACAAACCTCCACCAAGGCAGCTCACTCTTTAGGTTTCAGGGGATAAGATTATAATATGCATTTATTATTTTTACTTTATTCTTTTAAAGAATACTTTAAGACGTTTGCAGTGCATGAATGTGCAGGCTTTTGTTATTTGTCCTGTGGAAACCCACTTATACTATTTTATTATTTATTTATGTGGACAGTACACGTGTAGCATTCATTACACATTTAAATGTTTCGTTGACCTTGAAGAAGAGGTCAGACATCAAATGATATTTAAATAGTAATTAGATATTTTCTATTTGTTGACAATACACACGACTGTGAATATAAACTCTCCACCCATTTAACGTTTCATTTTAATCGATTCAGGACTTATCGAGGCATCATGTTTACAGACATAATGACAGGATGAGATGCATGCAAACTCTACCAGGGAGGTACTTCATTACCTGAAGTAACTTTATTACCATATACCAAATAAAATGTCTATCCTTCCTGCGAGCAGTCTTTATCCTCAGGTCCTCTGCCAGAGGCCTGGGAGCTTGAGGGTCCTGTGCAGTACTTTGCTGTTCCTGCGCTCTGCTGAGGCCACGCTCCCTGTTGGGGATCACTGCTCTGAGCGCTCCGATTAGGACTGGAGACCTTCACCCTCCAAATCTTCTATTCAGTTTTATTTATACGGCAACAACAGTCGCCTCAAAGTGCTTTATATTGTAAGGCAGACCCTACAATAATACAAAGAACACAGAAAATCCCAACAGTTAGATGGTCCCTGTGAGTAAGTGCTTTGGCGACGGTGGGAAGGAAAAACTCCCTATTAACAGGAAGAAACCTCCAGCAGAACCAGGCTCAGGGAGGAACTCACATCTGCTGCTATTCGATGGGGATGAGGGGAGGAAGACAGGACGAAGACATGATATAGAAGCGAGACAGAGATTAATAATAACTAAATGCAGAGAGGAATGAGAAAGGTGACTTAAGAAGAAACACCCAGTGCATCATGGGAATCCCCGGCAGCCTATGTCTATTGCAGCATAACTAAGGGAGGATTCAGGGTCACCTGGTCCAGCCCTAACTATATGCTTTAGCAAAAAGGAAAGTTTGAAGCCTAATCTTAAAAGTAGAGATAGTGTCTGTCTCCTGAATCCAAACTGGAAGCTGGTTCCACAGAAGAGGGGCCTGAAAACTGAAGGCTCTGCCTCCCATTCTACTTTTAAATACTCTAGGAACAACAAGTAGGCCTGCAGAGCAAGAGCGAAGTGCTCTAATAGGGTGATATGGTACTACAAGGTCATTAAGATCAGATGGGGCCTGATTATTTAAGACCTTGTATGTAGGGTCTACCTTACAAGGCGCCTTGAGGTGACTGTTGTTGTGTTTTGGCACTACATGTAGACTGACTGGGCTCCCAGTTGGATTTTTGCAAAAAGGTGGCATTCCCACCAGGGAAGAGTTGCTGTCCCAAGTGGAGGAATTGAAGTATCTTGGTGTCTGTGATGGAAAACAAAAGATTGACAGATAGATTGGGGCCATTTTTGCATGTAGTCCTACCTGGAGGAGGCTCAGGGCACGCCGGAGAAATGTTCCTCCAATGGCCCGATAATCCCCTCAGTGTTTCCTGAGATTCCTGAGGTCTGGGTTTCTCTTGTTAGGCTGCTGTCCTTGAGACATGGTTATTCATGGATGGATACTAAGCTGTCAGTATGTCAGTGTAAGAGGAGTTTGTAGTCAGCCTCCTGTGGTCAGGACTTTTTCGATCAGTGCTGGAGGTTTCTGCCAGACATGGAAAACCTGGTGTCTTGAGTTTTAATGTTAGTGAACATTGCACGGAGTGATGATTATTTCTGTAAAATCGTGAACCTTGTCTTTATATGTAGTGATTTTGCTGCACATCTCATTGTATTTTTAAAAACTTGTGGAATATGTCCTGAAACAAATGAAGCGTAACTTTTTTCCCAGTTTCCTGGTGTCAGTAATCTACTCCAAAGCTAAGCTGGCTTCTGCCTGCGGAGGAATCATCTATTTCCTCAGCTATGTGCCCTATATGTATGTGGCCATTAGGGAGGAGGTGGCTCACGACAAGATCACTGCCTTCGAGAAATGCATTGCTGTAAGGCATTTTACATTTCTTTCCTTTTTAACCAATCAAAACTCTTTGAATTTGTGGTGCGTTGGTAAAATGTTCTTTATCTGTTGTTCTGTGAAATCAGATAATCCACATTGTTTCCTTCTCTTTTAGTCTCTGATGTCTACCACAGCTTTTGGCCTTGGCTCCAAGTATTTTGCTCTATACGAGGTAGCAGGTGTTGGCATTCAGTGGCAGACCATAAGCCAGTCACCTGTAGAAGGCGATGACTTTAACCTCGGTCTCTCCATGATGATGCTCATCATTGATGCTGGCGTGTACGGTGTGCTGACCTGGTACATAGAGGCTGTGCATCCAGGTGTGGAATCTTTGCTCTCTCAGGTTTTCTCCCAACAAACGTTATTTAGGAATCTTCTGCTGATTCGATTTTCCCTAATTTTCCATTAGGAATGTATGGGCTGCCGCGCCCATGGTACTTCCCACTGCAGAGGTCCTACTGGTCTGGCAGTGGCCGTGTGGAGACCTGGGACTGGCCTTGGTGTGGAGGTGGAGCTGCCAGGCTCAGTGTGATGGAGGAGGATCAGGCTTGTGCGATGGACCACCGGAGGAATGGTAAAAACCAACAATATGGTGCTCGAGGACAAGATTCCCATATTCTGTCAATCAGCTTAAAAACACTGTAATACACACCGCCCTAAACTTCAGTAAAAGGATAAATATTATTTTTCCATCCATAATATCATAATAACATTAAATATGATTATTTCCTTACACAGGAACCTTTCCAAGGTTGCATGTTTGAGCAGGATTATGAATTTCCAGATTCCAATGTGACACATGAGACAGTTCAGTTCAAAGTGACATGAAGCCACGCCCCTTTTATTTCCTTATTTGTCCCAATTAAATAATAGTGCTGAGTTCAAATCTCCATGCAGAAACCACAGGGCCTCTCCCTGTTTCAGGCATGTGGTTATTTGCCTCTCCTCTTAGTGCTTTTAACAAAAGAAGTGGAATTAACGACGGAGAAAAACACGCTTTAAATCGATATTTTTATAAATGATTCCGATTTTGTTCTCACTGTCATTCCAACTCCAGAGGAGATCCGCGGGATAGAGGAGGAGCCCAACCACCTTCCCCTGGTGGTGTGTATAGACAAACTGACCAAGGTGTACAAGACAGGCAGTAAACTGGCCCTGAACAAACTGAGCCTCAACCTCCATGAAAACCAGGTGGTTTCCTTCTTGGGACACAATGGAGCTGGGAAGACGACTACAATGTGAGAGGCAGTGTGCAGCATGTAGTAATGGTTTTTATTGTGCAGCTCCGGCACGCTGACCTGTAACCTTCTTTGTATTTGTTTTTTTGGAGAGCTCAACGATTTACTCTTGCATGGTTTTGTAGATCACACTGAGACATGCAGGTTTTATAAGACTCATATATAATGAAATATAAACATCCATGATCTGTTCTTAAATGTTCAGCCTGCTGCAGCTACACACAAACAAACAAAAAAGAAGAAAATAAAAATATGATATTTTTTAAAGATATATTGGACCAAACAGCATTTAAGCAACAAATCCTGTTTGATGTATCACTGTGACCTGTAATCTAAACTGTATGTTCATAGGTCCATCCTGACAGGGTTGTTCCCGCCCACGTCTGGCTCTGCCACCATCTATGGCCACGATATCCGCACTGAGATGGAGCGTATTCGACAGAACCTCGGGATGTGTCCGCAGCACAACGTCCTGTTTGACAAGCTGAGTGTGGAGGAGCATCTGTGGTTCTACTCCAGGCTCAAAGGCATGGCTGAAGAAGACATCTGCAAGGAGATGGACAAGTCAGCTGCTTTTATTCAATTCAGTTTTATTTATGTAGCGCCAAATTACAGCAGCAGTTGCCCAGAGGCACCGTGTATTGTAAGATAAAGAGCCTATCCTGAACCTTTGTGGAAATTCAAACTGTGCATATGTAAAGGCACTGAGGTCACAGCACAGGCTTAATGCTGTTTAGTTGTTTGGGACTCATTAGGGTTTAACTTGCCTCACAACCTTTCACTCAACCAGTGTCAGTGCTCCCTGACAACCAATAACTCTCTCTGTGTGTGTGTCCAGGATGATTGTTGACCTGGAGTTGTCCAACAAGCGTCACAGCTTGGTGCAGACATTGTCTGGTGGGATGAAGAGAAAGTTGTCTGTCGCCATTGCCTTTGTTGGTGGTTCCAGGGCCGTCATCCTAGACGAACCAACCGCAGGGGTGGACCCCTACGCCCGCCGAGCCATCTGGGATCTCATTCTCAAGTACAAACAAGGTGAGTGACTCCTAGGCATCGTGCAGAGTGACATGACATCGATCCAGGGATTTAATCCTCACCAAAGATATTTAAGTGTTGTTCAGTCTGTGCATATTTCTTGTATGCACGTGGGAAAAGATTTCCTCTGCGTTCAGTTTTCAGAATATTGTTGCAGAGGCACGCTCTATCCTTTTTTTGATGTCCTGCTTGGTAAATGTAACCCAAACCACCTCCTACATATGTGTGTGGCTCCTCTGCCTTAGGCCGCACAATTCTGCTGTCTACCCACCACATGGATGAAGCAGACCTTCTGGGAGATCGCATTGCCATCATCTCACACGGGAAACTCAAATGCTGTGGCTCCCCACTCTTTCTCAAGAGCACTTATGGAGATGGATACAA
>NW_005187454.1:2732696-2754185 GCF_000239375.1 Pundamilia nyererei
TGTGTGTGTGTGTGTGTGTGTGTGTGTGTGTGTGGTAGTGTTTTTATTTCCTGCACCTGTGATGCTGTCAGCCTACAGAGCATTTGCAGATTTACACTAAGAAGTCTAGCAGAGCCCCTTAATGATACATATGGCCATGATTTATGAATGCATGTGTGCATTGGTATACACAGAAGTGCAATCATATACACTGCATACGTTGTTTGTCTACTATATGATTTGTGCATTTGGGATTTTATTGGTTTTATCTGACATATGTACAACCTTTGTCTATACTTTGGTGAATTACAGTAGAAAATACTTACTGGTGTTCTGGTATCATCACAAACGTACATCCAGCATTCACTTCAATAATCTGATTATAATATAATCATTTATGAGGTGAGAGTTCAGTTAAAGGAGCACCTCATAACTGATGTTCATTTTATTCAGTGTGTGCGTGGAGTTGAACTACACACAGCAGAAAGATGTTAGAAGCAGAGCAGTAACACGATTATTAAACCTTCAACCAAAACTGCTTTTAATAGAAAGGCAAAACAAAAGCACACAAGCAGAAGAGCCCTGCACTATGCAAACATGTGCCCACCACCCCCACCTACCCACCACCATGCAGAAAACCAAAAGTCTTCATGCTTTGTGTTTTTTCTTTCAATGCTAAGGCCAGGCCAGCCAGTTCCAGCCTCCGTCTCTGTCTCCGTCCTCCTCTCTGTCGCCTTGCTCAGAAGTTCAGGTCACTCAGTTTATTCGTCAGTTTGTGGCTTCCTGCCTGCTGGTGTCCGACTCCAACACTGAGCTGTCCTACGTGCTGCCTTCTGAGGCTGTCAAGAAGGGCTGTTTTGAGAGGCTGTTTCAGGTACATTTACACAAGCAAAGAAAACTCTTCTGTTACAGAATAAACTCACAGCCATTGATCGCAAGGTTGGTAGTTTGATCCCTGGTTGCTCCCAGTCTGTATGCCAAATATCCTTGGCCAAGATACTAACCTCAAGTTGCTCATCAATGCATCCATCAGAGTGTGAATGTTTGATAAAAAACACGTGTGTAGAAAAAGAGTAGAAAAAAGTGCTGGTGTGAATGATGAGTAGAAAAGCAGGTCATTTACATCCTTTCTGATGCTGCTGCTGATTCTATACATGGTCTGGCTAATTGCATAAAAGACAATGTGTTTTAAATTTAATCTAATTCAATTCAGTTTTATTTATATAGCACCAAATTACAACCACAGTTACTTCAAGGTGCTTTTGTAAACTAACAACTCTACAATAATACAGAAAACAACTGCCTTGGTGGCTGTGGGAAGGAGAACTCTCTTTTAACAGGAAGTAGCTTCCTGCACAACCAGGTTCAGCAAGGAGCAGTGATACTCTGTGATAGGTCGGCCGTGCAGGGAGGAAGACAGTAGAACTGTGGAAGAGGGCCGTGGATTCATAATCGATGGATGGATGAATGGGTGGATTTGGCCTGCACCAAGCAGACCCCCCACCGGGCACCAAAGAGGCCCAAGCCAGGGGAAGCAACTACAAATGAGTAGCAGTAGAGAGGGAAACCCCCAACCTCCATGACCATGGCCTGCAGTGGGCAGGGCTCAGCAAGGCCCAGGCTCAGGCCTAGCCAGATATACATGTTCCCAAAAGGAGACGAGCAAAACTGAGAATGAAAAAACTAAATGGGATATAATAAAAACTTAAAATGACATAAATAAAGGACAAAGATGTGGAAACCACACAAGTAGTAGTAAAATGTTGAACTCAAAATGCTAGTACAAAGACCCAGCACTGTAAGTGTGACATAAAAAACAACTTTTTAACAGTGTTGCAGTACCCCAAACCTTGGCAGGTCTTAGCATGGTGTGCAGTGTCCTCAAAGAAGTGGACAAAAGAAGACCCATAAAGGCCGACAAACTTCAGTTCAGTTTTATTTATATAGAACCAAACAACAGTCGCCTCAAGGTGCTTTATACTGTAAGGTAGACCCAACAATCATATGACCCCCTATGAGCAGCACTTTGGCGACAGTGGGAAGGAAAAACTCCCTTTTAACAGGAAGAAACCTCCAGCAGAACCAGGCTCAGGGAGGGGCGGGGCCATCTGCTGTGATTGGTTGGGGTGAGAGAAGGAAGCCAGGATAAAGACATGCTGTGGAAGAGAGATTAACAACAAGTGTGAAAACCTCCCGGAGCAGATAACCAGTATCTAAAAGCCACGTCCTTTAGAAACGGGGGAAACATACAGCACCTGACACAGGACCACCTGCACCCGGCCCTTCATTTGACCTACTGTTTGCTGAAGTCTCATCAGAAATGATCTAACTGTAAGAGTGGCTGTCAAGAAGCCATTCTTAAGGAAGTATGCCAAGTTGTGCAAGAACTAGACTGAAACAGGCCTTAAGAATGAAGCCAAGCGTTTCATTTTTGTATCCAATCCTCAGTTTGTAGCAATCAAAAGAAAGCTGAGCATATTTATCGACCTTTAAAACATCTTGACATAAATTTGTTATGATGTTTTACAGGTCGATCTCATAGTTTAATGTGACAATTAAGCCAGCAGTGTTGCTGACAGTACTGACAGGTTGTGATCTATCATGGAGTACCGTCTGGTAAGCATTGGCTTCATTTTTTAGTGATCCCAAACACACTGCAGTGCAGTAAAAGCATATCTGGGTAGACAAATTCCCAGTGAAACACTATCAGCCATTCACTGACCTGCCCAGGAACTCAATGTTATTGTAGCGGTGTGGAATCATCTTGACAGAGAATGAAGCAAAAGGCAGCAAACAGCCACAGATAAGCTTTGGGATCTCCTTCAAAAAGCCTGAATAAGTATACATGAAGACTACTTCCAAATAAAGTTCATTCTTCATTCTGTGCTGAAGAATAAAGGCGGTCATACATAAAGACAGACTTTGTACACAACAATCTTCAAACTCTCATTTTGCCTTATTTACTAATTTGCCATTGTACCTCCAGGCTTTAGAGAAGAGCTTGGACTCCCTGGCACTGACTAGTTTTGGGGTAATGGACACCACCTTAGAGGAGGTCTTTCTCAAAGTGTCTGAAGAGGACCAGTCTCTTGAAAACAGCGATGCTGGTGAGCACATGTTTCTTATATGTTCATATGTGTGTTTTGACTTCATCGGTTGGCACATGGCTGACATGATTACCTTCTTCCCACCCCTGTTATCTCTGAGCAGACGTAAAGGGTTCGCCAGGGGGGAGCTCTGTAGGGAAATCATCAATCGGTTCAGAAGGTTTGGGGGGACCACAGGGTGAGACAGGATCCCAAGTGGAGCCTGAAAAGCCAACGGTGGAACTAAACAATCTGGTGAAGTGCTCCACACTAAGCCAGAGCCAGTCTTCTCTAATGTCCTCCTCATCTGTCGGCTCAGTAAGAGGCGATGAAGGAGGGCTATATACCGACTTCTATGGAGATTACTGTCCGCTCTTTGACAACAGACAGGGGGCTGACTCTGCTAGCCTCCAGGGTAAGACAACAACAACAGCAGATGTACTCTTGTTTGATCGTTCTTTGCCACATCTTTCATGAATTTATACACAAATGAAAAACATTTTTGTTTGTTTGTTTGTTTTTTGCTAGTTTATTAAAAACATCTTTACATTCTCTTACTCTGCTGAGGCAAATGATGGTGTGGTGCACTCTATTGGTTTGAGCATCTTTAAAATGTGTCAAGAAATGATGGTTGGAGACCAGATGATGCAGAGTGACAGTGAATCCAAAATTTGGGAAAAAAGGACCTTAATAAAAGAACAAGTCAATCATCCGTCCATCCTTCCCTCCCTTGTTATGGGGGCAACAGCCTAAGCAGAAAAGCCCTGATCTCCCTCTCCCCAGCCACCTCACCCCACCAGTGTGTTATGGATTTGCTCCAAAGCCTCCTGCAGATGGGTCATGCTGACAATATCTAACCTAGGAGGCACCCAGGCAGCGTCTTGCTCTTGTTCCATCTGAGGTTTGACTAATGGACGAGCTGTCCCTGAGAAGAGACCTTTCTAGGGAAGCTGAGGAGTCTGACCCCCATGTCTTTATCCTGTCTTCCTTCTCTCACCCCAACCAATCACAGCAGATGGCCCCGCCCCTCCCTGAGCCTGGTTCTGACGGAGGTTTCTTCCTGTTAAAAGGGAGTTTTTCCTTCCCACTGTCGCCAAAGTGCTGCTCATAGGGGGTCATATGATTGTTGGGTTTTTCTCTGTAGGTATTATTGTAGGGTCGACCTTACAGTATAAAGTGCCCTGAGGCGACTGTTGTTGTGATTGGGCGCTGTATAAATAAAATTGAACTGAAAGAAACCCTCTGATCCCCCCCTTCTTAAAGATGGGACTCACCACCCCAGATCTCCATGCAGTGCTGCAGAGGAGTATCAATCAAAACAGCCCCACAAGATTTGGAGCCTTTACGAGCTCAGGGCAAACCTCCTCAACCCCAAGGGCATGGCTAGGCTCTTGGTCCTCTACAGAAGATGTGTCAGTGGATTAACATGCTTAAAGTATTCCTTGCAATGCCTGACTACATCATGAGTTCAAGTCAGCAGCACCCACACCCACTACACACTGTAAGTAGTGCTCTGCTTTCCCCTCCTGTACCACTCGTTTGCCAGAATTGCTTCAAAACAAACTGAAAGTCTCTTCCCATGAAGTTTTTGCTTCAGTTACTGCACGAGCCGCCTTCTCTTGGTCTGCCGGTAACCGTCCGCTGCCCACAGTGTAGTAAGCCCAATAAAAATTCTTCTTCAGCTTGAGGTTTACCCTTACCTCCTCTGTTCACCATTTGGTTCAGGGATTACCACCACAACAGGCAATAGCATCTTTGCCGCAGCCTCAGCAATGGAGATGGAGAATATGGTCGATATAGACTCAATATCAGCCTCCTTCAGACTGCTGTCAACATTCTAGTTGAAGAATTCCCAGAGCGGAGCCTCTGCCAGGCACATTTAGGCGTGCCAGGTTCAATATCCTCCCCCACCACCTGATCCTACTCATTACCAGGCGGTGGTCAGTTGATGGCTCTAGCCCTCTCTTCATGCGAATGTTCTGGATAGATCAGAAATCTGATAATACAATAAGACAACTGACCATCAACCTACGGTGTCCTGGTACCATGTGTGTGTATGGGCACCCTTATGTTCAAAAATAGTGTTCGGTATGAACAAACTGTGATTTGCACAGAAGCCAAAAACAGAACCCTGATCTGGTTCGGATCAGGCCATTCCTCCCAGTCACCCCCTTCAGGTCTCACTGTCCACGTGAGTGTTGAAGTCTCCCAGTAAGAAGACAGAGTCACTAGATGGAGCAGTGACTTGAACAGTCCAGGACCTCTCCAGGAGACATGTGTTGAGCCTGCTATAGCCAATATCTCTCAACCTCACACACTAACTCAGACTCCTTCCCCACCAGAGAGGTGGCATTTCATGTCCCAGCAGCCAGCCTCGATATCTAGGGATCAGACTGCCACAGCCTCCATCCCTGACCACTGCCTGACACATGCGATGTTTGAATGGATAAAATGTCAGCCAAGGCACGGACAGAATATCTGTGGAGGGATATAAAGATGGGATTCACAGGCACTTCCATGCATGTCAAACAGAATTTAAGATAACTGAACAAACAGGTGGTAAATATTTATCTAAGATGACTTAAAGTTGAACACGTTTTCAAAGGAAAGAACAGACTTTTTGTTTTATAAAAACACACAGTCTCATCATGAGTTTAGATGCTCATGATGAATCTCATGGCTCGTTTCAGGGTTTAGTGACTTATATTGTCAAAATTTAGATGAATATTTTCATCAGTTTATTAGTTAATACATGCAAGTGACAATGCTACAACATTAAATGTTTTTTTCTTAGTTTTTGTTTTTCTTTAGATCTTTTTTCTTTTCATGCTTCTGGAATAAAAATGCTCATATAGTGTGAGCACTAAAGAATCATACAGACTGGTTGTGATTACTGTTCTCATCCATAATTTGTCAGTTTGTCTATTTCATGTTTTAACTTTTTCACTTTAGGAGATGCAGAGAACCCCTCGTCACCAGAGCCCGAGGTGCTGGAAGGGCAGGGCACCTTCAAGCTGGAGGGTTGGTGGTTGAAACTGAGCCAGTTTCACGGACTTATTATCAAGAGGTTTCACTGTGCCAAGAGGAACACCAAGGGTCTCTTCTCTCAGATCCTCCTGCCTGCCTTCTTTGTCTGTGTGGCCATGACCGTGGCCTTATCTGTGCCCGAGATCGGTGAGATTTTACTCGTCCTTTGCTGGTTGTAATATTGCTGCTGTCCCACCTTAATAAGAAGATGAACAGGATTGCAGAAGTTGTCTGTATACTGTTAAACAGTTCAGTATTTAGATTATGGTGAATACAGTTTTGTACAGAGCTCCTAATACTTTAACAGTCTATTACAAATAAACTGCTGAGCGGGCTCTCAGCAGTTCAGACGATATAAGTTGTTGTGATTTGGCCACATGTAAATAAAACTGTATTGAATTTTATATTCATCGAACAGTCTTTGCTCGTAAACATCTTCCTAAAATAGAAAAACTTAAAATACGTGGATCAAACTTTACAAGACAAATGTTTGAACCAAAGTATTAAAATGAATCATGAAGGTGGTACACTAAGATTAGCAGCAAAGAAACCGAGTAATAGAATAGAATAGAATAGAATAGAATAGAATAGCCCTTTACTCCTGCACGATTGACAATGACAATAAAGTATCGATGGTAAGACAGCAGGAACAAATCTATACAAACAAGAGAAAGGCACATATTGGAGAACAGGTTGCAAAGCGCTTAGAAGTAGTGATAAGGACCCTGAGTCCACGAGTGATGACTGATGAGGGTTACTCAGACCAGACTGTTGAGCTGGGTTGGCAGGGTGGGGTGGAACCCAACTGACCTGAGACGTGAACCAGAACCAGCAGTGGGTCAAACGGGTAATGCTGCACATTTAGTCAGCAGGCGTGACTGTGATCGCTGCCGCCATGATTGTTGATTTTTTGGAAAGCGTAAATGGCGAGGAGGAGTTTTACACACAGTGCCAGAGATTCATGTCCGTGTCCTGCAGCAATCACCTGAAATATTCAGAAAAGAGCCCCCATATTTGTAGCAGAAACACGCACATATGTGAGTGTGTTTCATGTTTAGATTTCACATTTTATATAAGAACAGAGCAGCGTAGTTAAATAATCATTTTATGCTTTCATGCTTAGAAACGGAGAGCATCAATAATCATGGACTGAAAGCGTCACTTTGTCGTCTTGTTGTTAAGTTTGGCTCATTGTGACTCGTGTTGCTATGAAGACTGTGTGATATACCAGGGTGGAGGGTAGCAGTAGCTGGTGAGCACGCTCACTTCAGTCGATATTTAAATTATTTGTTTATTTTATTCACTCAACAGTTAAAACAGTGGAGCTACTAAACGAATGAAATACATGGGTTTCTAGGGCTCAGTGCACTTTATTTTTACAATTAGCTGTAAAATCTACGTAAAAAGATCCCTGATTAATGGATGGATGTTGTGTGTGAATTCTTTTACAGGAGATTTGCCACCCTTGATCTTGTCCCCATCTCAGTATCATAACTACACCCAACCAAGAGGCAACTTCATCCCTTATGCCAATGAAGACAGACCCCAGTACAGGTAGGATGATGTTTAATTTACTGATATAACTCATGCAGATTTTTATCATTAAAACTAAATATTGCAGATGTTTCTTTGACAGTGAAGTCACATTTCTCAGCTGTACATTTACCAAACAAACTGTTTGTGTTTGACTTCTTTTATATTACTCGATATTAGAAAAGGAACTGCTCGTGCTCACTCTAGTGCACGCTAGCCTGAAGTAAAGCAAGTACAGCAACTTGACTGACAAATAACAATGTCTGATATCTCTGTGAATTAAACTGGAACATCGCGTCATGTTTTCAGCAAATAAAAATTCAGCATGCTTGATATTATTTATACTAAACTGTCAGGTTTAATTAGCGTAGACGCCCTGATTGTAACTGTCCTACGTAAGTCCCCACACTGCTGTAGCAACTTGTCTTTTGCTTAGTAAACAGCTGCATATAAGAAAGCTCTACCAAGACATGGAAAGGGTTTCTGGTGGTGAATCATCTCCACATCAGTAATGAAAGGATTAGTTTCAGTATATGTGGCTAAATTGTCAAGTTGTGTGATGATGTGTGCTGATTGTTTATGCCTGCTACTGTCACCCTTACACACAACAGCCAAAGTGACCTGTGTTAAAAACGATATAGCCTTGTGTTAGCAGGACTGTCAGCGATGAGCGTGCCAAGCATAACTGTGGTTCAGGGTCATGGACTAACTCGATCACCTCATATATTATTCCATGGAGTCCTGTCACCTCGACCTGTAGCAGAGCTTAGCAAGGTTGACCAGAAGAGATCTTATGAGTCCAAATACTGGAGCCTTTAGACGCTGAAATAAGCTGTTACTTTAAACAGAATCCTGGTGCACAGCAGCATTTTGCTCAAGTCAACACTGACACAGTGGAATAAAAAGAAATGTGACTGACACATCTTTGGTCCACTCTCAGGAACAAGCTGTCACCAGACGCCAGCCCACAGAAGATCATCAACACCTTCCGCCTGCCCTCGGGTATCGGTGCTACTTGTATCCTCAAAACCCCCTTCAACAGCACCCTGGACCAGCTGGCACAAACCCTCAACCCCAATGCCAATAACTCCAAAACCCTAGCTGCCAAATACTTTGATTCTATGTGTCTGGACTCCTTCACTCAGGGCGTCCCCCTCTCCAACTTTGTGCCCCCACCACCTTCGCCAGCACCTTCAGATGACCCAGACTCTAATTTTGAGGACGGTCTGTGGAACCTAACAGTCACTCCTCCAATTACAGTTCATAGTAAGTGCTTCCATAATATGCGTGCGACCAATTTAACGTATGTAGCTCTAGATCTGAAAATCAAGACTTGACTTAAACAAAAAATAATTAAAGGAACACTTTGGAAACACATCATCATGCTGCATGTCTGAGGTGATGTGGTCCAGGTAATATATATTAGGAGTGAAGGATGACACATCATTTGATGAAAATGATCAATCTACAGAGGGCTGAAGTCAGAGTGAAAAAATGATGCAGCATGCGAGTGTGTTTGGTGGGAAATTAATTGCAGCAAATGCATGCATGTACTTTCTCTATGGCTTCTCCGGACCCGTTCCCGTCTGTCTCACAGTAACAATAACAGGGCACCACTGCTGGACCTGCCAGTTCTGGTATGGTTAAAGGCCAGTCAGGCTCCACAGTGCTGGGCAGTGACCACAGGGCCCCACTAAAGGACCTCGGGCTCTCAGGCCCTGCTGATGATTGTTGGGTTAGAGACATTGACAGCAGTGGGCTGCTGGCTGTCACTTGTAGGTCTCTGGCAGCACTCGTCCTGTTCCACCTGCAGAAAGGAGCAGATACTGGTACAGCTGATGGGTTAAGGACTTTGTGCGGTCCTGTCCAGCTATCCTAGCCTGTGTCTCACCGAATGCTGAGACACAGATAACCTCTGATAATGAAATGTATGGATGTGCCTCGCTGTAGGAGTTGGCCTGCCTGTGCAGCGTCTGCAGGGTGCAGGGAGTACTTCATGCCACCAGTAATGACGCTGCAGTCAGAAAAGATAAGGAGACGAACACTGTCGGTGGCC
The DNA here is from genome assembly GCF_000239375.1 of Pundamilia nyererei. Lineage (NCBI taxonomy): Eukaryota > Metazoa > Chordata > Actinopteri > Cichliformes > Cichlidae > Pundamilia > Pundamilia nyererei. Next base: position 2,742,378 of record NW_005187454.1, read on the forward strand.
TTAATCTGAAAACCATTTCTGTTTGGGGGTTGTCTCGTTGTTGCCCATCTAGTCCACCTGGTGTTAATATTATTAACACCAGAGCAGCTGAAACTGATCAATAACCCCTCTGCTCCTTACCTGACCAGATCACCAAGTTTAATTTATGTGATGCCATACTGTGATTGCAAAGTGTTCCTTTCATGTTTTTAAGCAGAATATTGTTATTGTCTTATTATATTTTGCTAATGTGGACCAATAGACACGTACAGTGATGCCTACATGTGTCTTGGCTCGTTGGGAGAGCTAATAAATCATTTCTAACACAGTTTATTCCCCCTGTGTTTTTTCTGTTTTGAGAAGTCCACGTGGACTAAGGAAAAGATCCGCTGAATGAATGATGACTCTTTCACTTTTGCTTAGAGCCTGTTACATCTCCACCTACCTTTCCCTTGTCCATCCATGAGCCGGTGCGCTGCGTCTGCTCTATGCAGGGGACAGGCTTCTCCTGTCCCAGTGGGGTAGGAGGACAACCCCCTCTCATGAAGGTGGTGACCGGTGACATTATGGTGGACATCACAGGCCGGAACGTCTCTGAATATCTGCTTTTCACATCAGACAGAGTGCGGCTGCACAGGTAGGACGGCTGCTGGAGCAACTCTAAGGAAACAGCCACACAACAGAAATACTGACAGCATACTGCAAACTGATGCTTTGACTTTTCAGTGTAGAATCTAATTGCACAAAATACTAGTTGGATCACCTTAGTTTAAACAGAATTATAACTTATATGTTATATGCCATGGGCTGCTACTGGGACCTCCTGAGCCTGAGTAGCCGCGAGCTCCCCTCAGAGTACACAGCAGGCATCATTGCTGAAACATGTGAACACAGAGACACAGCATATAAGGCAAAAACAGAGTTTGTACAGTTCTTTATTCTTCCACACAGCCTAAGCTCTCTTAGGTAATCTTCAGGAACAGTTCTCCAGGCTTCTTGAAGGATATAGCAAAGCTCTTCTTTAGGTTTGCTTAGTGCTCTGGCAGTGTTTGGGATCATTGTGATGTCTGTGAAGGTTCTCAGTTCAGGTCATTATAGTCTAAGGAGCTCAGAAAGAAAAACATCTGGACTTTTTTAACTTGCTTGAAGACGTTTTATCTCCCATCCGAGAAGCTTCTTTAGTTCTAAGAGCAACTGGTGGAGAGTCCCAGATTTTTAAGCCCTATGGGAGTGTCTCTGAGAGAGTCATGGACCCGGTATTGATCCTCTGCCTAATCACGCGAGCCAAGGCGTGAAAACGGATGTGGATGAACCAGTTTGTGTCTGAGTGTGTGGCTGGGTCTGAAGTACACTGGGATGTCGTGCTGGGAGAAGACTCCTGAATTTCTCTAATAAACGCGCTACATGAGGGCTGACAGTGCTGCTCTGTTTGTCCTTCCGATTTTCTCTAGCTGGTGTCTGATCTTCTTTTCTGTGCATCTTTGCTGACTTGATGAGCTTCCTTTACATGTGTGTGCTCCTTCTTTTTCCCTTCAGGCTGAGGCTTAGGGCTGTGGTGGCTGTAGCTCAGGTGGTAGAGCAGATCAGCTACTGGTTGGAAGGTTGGTGCCTTCCCCAGTCTGCATGTCAAATATCCTTGGGCAAGATACTAACCGCAAATTGCCCTCTGATGTGTTCATCAGAGTGTGAATGTGTGTGAATGTAGATTAGTTTGCACTTGTGTTTAGTGCTTGTGTGAATGGGTGAATGAGGCATGTTGTATACAGGACTTTGAGTACTCTGGGAGAGTAGAAAAGCACTCTGTAAGAATCAGTCCATTTACCATCAGGCTTAGAGGGAACATGTTCTGCCCGGTGGTGTAGGGTCCTGATTACTCCAAGTTTGTGTTCCAGAGGGTGATGGGAGTCAAAGAGGAGGTACTGGTCCGTGTGTGTGGGCTTCCGGTAAACTTTGATGTTGAGGTTGCCGTTCTCTTCAATGTGCAGAGCGCAGTCCAGGAAAGGCAAACAGTCGTCCTTTGTGTCTTCCCTGGTGAACTTGATGTTCTTATCCACAGCGTTAATGTGCGCAGTGAAGGATTCCACTTCTTGTGTCTTGATTTTGACCCAAGTGTCGTCCACATATCTGTACCAGTGGCTGGGTACTCTTACTTTGAAAGAGCCAAGAGCCTTCCTTTCCACTTCCTCCATGTAAAGGTTGCTACAATAGGTGACACGGGGGAGCCCATGGCACAGCCATGTTTTTGTCTGTAGAAGCCTTCGTTGTATTTGAAGTATGTAGTGGTGAGGCAGAGGTCTAACAGGGCGATCGTGGCTCAAGAGTTGGGAGTTCGCCTTGTAATCGGAAGGTTGCCGGTTCGAGCCCCGGCTCGGACAGTCTCGGTCGTTGTGTCCTTGGGCAAGACACTTCACCCGTTGCCTACTGGTGGTGGTCAGAGGGCCCGGTGGCGCCAGTGTCCGGCAGCCTCGCCTCTGTCAGTGCGCCCCAGGGTGGCTGTGGCTACAATGTAGCTGCCATCACCAGTGTGTGAATGTGTGTGTGAATGGGTGGATGACTGGATATGTAAAGCGCTTTGGGGTCCTTAGGGACTAGTAAAGCGCTATATAAATACAGGCCATTTACCATTTAACAGTGTGCAGATCTGATCGGGTGTGAAGTTGGTCCTGTCCTCCAAGGAGCTGTCTTCTTGTAGTCGTTGTCTGACAGTCTCCACGGCCTCCGTGGTGGGTATGCAAGTGAAGAGAGAGACTACATCAAAGGACACCATGGTTTCATCTGGATCCAGGGGAAGTTTCTGGACCTTGTCGGTGAAGTCGTGGAGTTCTTGATGTGATGGTCCCTACAAGGGGCGCTAGGATGGTGGTGAGGTGTTTGCAGTGTTGTATGTGGCTGAGGTTATGCTGCTATCAATGGGTCTGAGTGGGACTCCTTTGTGGATCTTTGGAAGTCTACAGGGTATTACATCCCCTTCGTCATGTATGATGAAGAAGCTTCTCGGATGAAACGTCTTCAAGAAGCTTAAAGATGTCCAGATGCTTTTCTTTCCGAGCTCCTGAGATCATTGTCATGCTGAAAAGTAAATCATCAATCAGACACTTTCCAGATGTTATTAATGGTGGATCAGTATTTGCTGGTACTTTTCTGAATTCCTAAGTCCGTTAATTTTGCCAAGTCATACTTATTGTAATTGTGCTTTGCTCTTTGGCTACACTTCGTCTTGATTTCACATGGATACAGTAACATGCACATACTGGTTTTCTGTCAAATTAATTTTGTTACAGATATGGTGGTTTAACAGTGGGCAACATTCAGAAATCAATCCCAACATCTTTTGGGAGAAATCTTCCACCTATGGTTCGTAAAATAGCGGTGCGCAGATCAGCTCAGGTAAAGGCAAAGACGCAATGACTCTAAACTGGACAGGTACAGTATACAATACTGCTAACAGTGCAACTTACTGTGTCCAGGTTCTCTACAACAATAAAGGCTACCACAGCATGCCAACGTATCTGAATGTCCTCAACAATGCCATCCTGCGTGCCAACATGCCTCCCTCCAAGGGCAATCCTGCTGCCTACGGTAGACACGCCAGATATAGCTGCTGAATAAAGTTGTGCCAGTTCGGTTGGTTATTTTTAACTACACAACAGATTGTTTGTTCTGTTTGTTTGCAGGAATCACAGTAACAAACCACCCGATGAATCGCACCAGTGCCAGCCTTTCTTTAGACTATTTGTAAGTGTCTGTGGCTTTACCTCATATATTTATGTGATAGATTCACATTTCTGTTCACGTAAACGATGAGTCTTCATTGTTGGGTAGCTCTGGAAGAAAGCAGACCATCTACTAATCAGAAAGTTGGTGGTTTGATTCCTGGCTCCTCTAGTCAGCATGCCAAGAATCAGTTGTTCTCCCATGCATCCAACAGAGTATGACTGTGTCAGTGTTATATAGAAAGCACTTCAATAGATGAAGCACAGAAAAAGTGTTTGTGTGAATGCGGCAGGTTGTATAAAGTGCTTTGAGTGTTCAGATCGAATAGAAAACCCCGATGTCAGAACCCGTCCATTCAGCATTCATCAAACAGAAAAGTTAGTCATAGACTTCCTTAACCCTCAGCTGTAAAACACTGGGGGTCGTCACCCTTCATGGACACGCTACTTTGTGAACACGATAACTCAAGAACAAGGCGACATATGATTTTCAAATTGATACCATCGGTGCATCTCCTAAAAGTCTCAGATGAGTTTGGATCCTGTTGACCTTGACCTCAAGTTCTGCTAGGAGGCGTAGGAGTAGCGCTGGCAGCTGCTGGTATTTTGTCTCTTCTCTTCATTGGAGTTAAAGTATCTGAATTTTAGGAGCAGGACCCGCCTCCAAACAAGCTCCTTTAGCTTCTTATCTATACATGCTCCCCCAGCTCTACAAGCTGTTCATTCTCGTTTTCGTGCCCCACCCTCCCTCCCCTTTTTCAATTCTTTCACTTCTCATTGGTTCATGGGGGATCTGCCAGGCCCTGGAGCCGCCACCTGTCCCCTCTGAAGCCTTCCCCAAACTGCAGCTCAGTTCATGTTTAAGCCATTCACCTTTATCTACTACAAACACTGTCAAACCTAAAATGAGGACGTGGGTCCAGCGAGTGAATCCAGCCATATGGCTGATGGCTGCTACGCCCTGAGCCTGGTTCTGCCAGGCCTCTCTTCCTGTTGAAAAGACGTTCTCCTAAAAGGGAATGCTTCTCCTGGGCCAGTGTCTATTAAACCCCTTTTCCATTCGTATCTACTCAGATCGACTCGGCGAGGTTTTCAGGGTTTTCGGTTAGGTTGTAGTACCTGGTACCAGGTATGTTTTTAGTATCAGCTCGCCCGGGATCCAAGCAATCCGAGCAGGTACTAAAATGTGACATCATCAGACTGAATGCCACCGATTGGCTGGTCAGTAGCATCACTTGATGAGTCATGAGAGCGTCGGTTTCTATCACCTTTAACTGAGCCTACTCACAGACGAAATGCTGGTTTGGCAGCACGTAGTGAGGCTCCAGATGCTTTGAGTGTGAAGTAACTCCAGACGTCTCACACACCACAGCTGCTCTATCACGTGACGCATACTGCTCCGACGTGCTGAGGTCACTACCTGGGTTACGCCATGTGGCGAGTTATGTGAGGTACTGATATCAGATCATCCATCGCAATTATAACTGTGCTTCGGAAAAACAAATAGCAGAGGAGCCACAAAGAGGCCTGAGAAGAGGACAGAGACAGAGAGAGTGATTCCTCCTTTACTGTAAAGATTGATGTATAGCTTTAACTTCAGAGAGTTTTGCTTTATGAATGTTTCTATCAAAAGTGCTTTGAAATGACTGTTGAGGACCAAATACTGTCAACTGAAACTGAACTAGCTCTCCTCCTTGTTTTTGTACCTGCAGGCTCCAGGGCACAGATGTAGTGATTGCCATCTTCATTATTGTCGCCATGTCCTTTGTCCCAGCCAGCTTTGTGGTTTTCCTAGTAGCAGAAAAATCCACAAAGGCCAAACACCTGCAGTTTGTCAGTGGCTGTGACCCAGTCATCTACTGGCTAGCCAACTATATTTGGGATATGGTGAGGATGTGATGTTGCTGATGTGAATGTCTTACTAAATGCTTTAACGTGTGTGCAGCTCCTGGACATGGTTTCTCCTTTTATCTGTCCTCAGCTGAACTACCTGGTACCTGCTACATGCTGCGTTATTATTCTGTTTGTGTTTGACCTGCCAGCCTACACCTCTCCAACAAACTTCCCTGCTGTCCTCTCCCTCTTTCTTCTCTACGGGTGAGACATCTGTCTGCACACACGATTTTTCACCTTGGTTCTGAGTCTCTGCTCACATTGTTATGTAGTTTAGTTGTATACTGACTTCCATTAAATAGACATAATATACAGAAGTCAGTCCACTTCCACCACCTGCACTTCTCCTTGTAATTGTTTTAGCGCACAGTTCAGACGATTGGTGCTAATGCATTATATAAAGTAACATTTATAGGGATGCTTTTATTACTGCTAACATATTATCATCACTTTGCCTTTCTCTGATATCAGCTGCACACTTGTATTTTTAACAGCTGTAATTTTATAGCATTAGCAAGATATTTTCACAAACAGGGAAAAATATTAAAAACCACATGTCGTGGTGGTTCCGGTACAGTGGATGTCTCCAGGAGCACATTTTGTCATATTGACATGCAAACTCAACTCTAGTATCATGCTAGGTCCTGTTTAGGTGCAGTTTTCACAAAACTCTACTACTTGTCTAAATGTAAATGAAATACTAAGATCTTTTTATAAACATGGAAACATATAGCAAGTTTCTTTCTTCCTCTTTCCAGTTGGTCGATTACTCCCATAATGTATCCTGCATCCTTCTGGTTTAAGGTTCCCAGTACAGCCTATGTCTTTCTCATAGTCATCAACCTCTTCATAGGCATCACTGCAACTGTTGCAACCTTCCTTCTACAGCTCTTTGAACACGACAAGGTCTGTTGGATTCTTATATCTTACCTCAGACACACAGCCAAACACCATCACTCGTTTCCCCTTCAACAGCAAAAGTACAGATTTGATCTTTGAGTTAGATCACCTGCTCTTCCACATACTGGAATGAATACTACAAAATGGAAAAGTATCTGACATGACCTTTGCTTTTTACTGTATTTCTTTCTTTTACTTCTTTTTTTCTTTTTGCAGGATTTGAAAAAAGTGAACAGTTACCTAAAGTCCTGTTTCCTCATCTTCCCCAACTACAACCTGGGTCATGGCCTGATGCAGATGGCCTACAACGAGTACATCAATGAATACTACGCTAAAATAGGTACACTAAGCACCGAGAGGACAATTACAATAAAGTTAAATCTTAAACTACTATGATTTATTTAACAGAGATGAACCAACACTTCTTGCAAGAACCTAAAAGTTGTGCTATACATACTTAAAGATTTATAAGGGTATTCAGAGCACATTCTTAGTCTGGTGCTACAGAAGATTTGTTGAGAACAAAGATTTACAGTCTTGCAGGCTTTTTTGTTTTATTCATAATGATTTTAGGAGATTGAAGAGCAAAGCTGCACATTAAGTTGTTGTAATTATGTGTTTTAGGGCAGTTTGACAAGATGAAATCACCATTTGAGTGGGATATTGTGACTCGAGGACTTGTTGCAATGACAGTCGAAGGCTTTGTTGGCTTCCTCATCACCATCCTCTGTCAGTACAACTTTCTGAGGAACCCGCCGTGAGTTTTCTATATATAGTTTTGAACTGGATGCCTAAAACTTAGTTACACAGAGGGTCGTATGCTGAGAGATCTACAGTTAGAGTTGGCTGAGGACTGTGCTAAAAATGTACTTACAATATAAACAAAGGGTATGTTAAAAACACAACTAAGCATGAATGACTTAACAACAGGAAAAAGGGGAAAAACCCCAGAACTTATGTACTGTACCAAGCCGGCACCAAAGCAGCTTTCAGATTGATGCTTCGTATATAAGACAAATAATGTAGTAGGGTTTCCTGCTGTTACACAGCTTTCAAATATCAGTGTGGCAGGGCGTGGTCTGAGGCGCAGCTGCTTAACAAAATAAAACAAAATAATTCCCCAGCCTTCATGCTCGGGTCGTCTACCAGAGGCCCGGGAGCTTGAGGGTCCAATCCAATTTTATTTATAAAGCAATTTAAAATACCCAGCACAGGACCAAAGTGCTGTACAGAAAACAAGTTAAAAACAGTAGAATAACAGAAAACAGCAAAAATACGTAAATAAAACACAGGGTCCTGCGCAGTATTTTAGCTGTTCCCAGGATTGACTCTGGACAGACAGAAATCTTAGCTCGCACCCTAGGGGGCGTCTCCCATTTTGACCTCGGGACTTCCAGGTTATACTCGGCACAGATGTTCCTGTACACTATGCCGGCCACTTGGTTATGGCGTTCCATGTATGCCCTGCCTGCTAGCATCTTGCACCCTGCTGTTATGTGCTGGATTGTCTCATCTTTACACAGCCTGCACCTGGGGTCTTGCCTGGTGTGATAGACCCCAGCCTCTATGGATCTTGTACTCAGAGCTTGTTCTTGTGCTGCCATGATTAGTGCCTCTGTGCTGTCTTTCAGTCCAGCTTTGTCCAGCCACTGGTAGGATTTCTGGATATCAGCCACCTCTGCTTTCTACCAGTGGTACATAACGTGCACCCTTTGCAGAGAGCTCATTTCCGCCACTTGTATCTGCAATCTCGTTCTTTCGTTCACTACCCAAAGCTTGTGACCATAGTTGAAGGTAGGGACACAGAGAGCTGAAGGCAGGACATAATTAAGAGCTTCACTTTAATGCTCAGCTCTCTCTTCACCACAATGAACTGGTACAGCATCCGCATCACTGCAGGCACAGCACGGATTGGTGCTGTGCCTGCAGCACTCCCCTCGCTTGTGGATAATTATTATTAAACCTTTATTTAACTGGAAAATAGCACTATACCCTAAACAAGACTTCAAACAGCTGCAAACAGCTGAGCTGGAGGCCACCACCTGATGAAGCTAACAGAACCACATCGTCTGCGAAAAGCAGAAGGCTTTCACTTTTTCTGAGACCACAAAAAGTGAAAGCTTTCTGCCACTTGGCTGCACCTAGAAATTCTGTCCATAACAACTATGAAAAGAATCGGTGACAAAGGGCAGCCAAGTCCATCACCCACCGGAAACAAGTAAAACCTATTGCCGGCAATGCAGACCAAGCTCTTGCAACAGTTGTATAAGGATCGAATGGCCCGTAGCAATGGGCCAGACACCCCATATTCTCAGAGCACCTCCAACAGGACAGCCCGAGGGACACGGTCGAATGCCTTCTCCAAGTCCATGAAACACACATAGACTGGTTGGGCAAACTCCCATGCACCCTCAAGTATCCTTGAGAGGGTAAAGAGCTGGTCCAGTGTTCCACGACCAGGACAAAAACTGCATTGTTCCTCCTGTATCCGAGGTTGGACTAACGGACAGACTCTCCTTTCCAGCACCCTGGCATAGACTTTCCCAGGGAGGCTGAGGAGTGTGATCCCCCTATAATTGAAGCAAACCCTCCAGTCCCCTTTCTTGAAGATGGGAACCACCATCCCAGTTTGCCAGTCTAGAGCTACCGCCCCTGATCTCCACACAACATTGTATAGGCGTGTCGAGAAAGACAGCCCCACAACAACATCCAGAGTCTTCAGGAACTCAGGCCGAAGCTCATTTACCCCAGGGGCCACCAAGGAATTATTTAACTGCCTCAGTGACCTCGCCCACGGTGATAGACGACTCATCCCCCTGGTCCCCAGACTCTGCTTCCTCTATGGAAGGAAGAGTGGGATTAAAGAGGTCATTGAAGTTTTCCTTCCACCGTCCGACAGTCCAAATCAGCAGTGCTCCACCCACACTATGCAGAGTGTGGGTGGAGCATTGTTTTCCCCTCCTGAGTCACCTGACAGTTTGCCAGAATGAGGCAATCTGAAAGTCTTTTTCCATGGCCTCTCCAAGCTCCTCCTACAGTTTAAGTTTTTGCTTCAGCCGCTGTTAGGTTTAAATTGTTAAATGTTATCATTGTGTTACTTAAATTTGTAAAACTGTATGATCAAAGACATTCCTTTGTTTCTATTGCCATCCGCAGCCTGTTGACTGGTGGGGGAGGCTGTAGTGTTTATTGTAGGCACATCCTATGTGAGGGTTCTGCTTTCTTGTTTAGTAAGCTTCCTGCTTTTATGATCCTTTTGTGGGCAGGAGGTCACACAAACGCACCCCCAAACACACACACACACACACACCCTCTCGCACAGGCACACACACACACGTGCTTACACATATATGGTACCTTATCTTTTATAACCATAGGGGGGTTTACAATGGGTGGTGCTGTGTGTACTGTAACTGTTTTCAATGAAAGGCAGCAAGCGGAGGCCGGGGTGGAAGTGGTCTGAACGAGGGCAGAAGGGCTGCTCTGAGATCCTCCCTTGCACAAGTAAAATCGCTGTTCGTCTTGCTTCCTTAATGGGAATAAGTCTCTAAACCAGCGGCCTGTGGAAGCACAGACCCAACAGCCGCTGCCCGAGCCAAGTTCTGCTTGAAATTCTCAATGAAATTGATTTTCACTATTCTTTGCTTGTATATGGCTAACGTGAACACAGATGGCACGATACCACTTTTTTATGTCCGATACCGATATGATAAATTTGGATATCTCCCAATAGTGATATAAATCCAATAGAGCATATTTTATAATCAATGAAACGTTTGTTTTTTTCAATATCTTGCTGCATTTTGCACAAGTTCATACTTAAGTTTAAAAAACTAAACTAAACTAAAGCTATTCTGTTACACCTGTATGCAAAAAATACACTGCAGCCAAAATCTTTCATAGTTCAGCAAAACTGATCAATCTAATTTACTTAAACCTGCACCTCCTCCTCATTCTGGTATTTTAAAGAGTACTTAGTGGAAATATTAAACAACCTAACTAACATGCTTGCCAACTCCCAGCAAAAAAAATTTAAAAAAAAGGGAACCACCCCCCACCCTCTGCCTTATATTATATATTATATTATATATGCTTAATTGACGTAATCAAATTTAATTTAATGCACATGTAAAAGAAAATGCACAGAAATCAATTATTTTTCTACAATAATTAAATAGATTCAACATCTTTCTTGCACAGATGGTTCCCAAAGGAAAAAGTACTATAGCTTACTAGGGTATATTAGACTTAATAGTTCCTACACAATAATAATATTATAATGGTCTCCCACGCCACAGCCGCTCTATCACGTGACCACACTGCTGCGACGTGCTACGGTTCTGAGCTGAGTTACGCCGTGTGGCAAGTTTTGTGAGGTGCTTTTGGGATATTTAATGGATCGATTACATTTTTTATTTCTCTCCGATATCCGATCCAGTAATTTAGGTCAGTATCAGACCGACACCGATACGTAATATCGGATCGGTCCATCTAAATACACATACTTTTAAAATACAAATACGTTTAAAAAATGTTGTTGTAAAAGTCTTCAATACAGTTCTGTAACTGCAGACCAAGGAGAAACTATGCTCATATCCCCCTTCTTGTAGTTGATAAAAGATATGTAAAGACAAGTGGAATTACTTACTGACAGAGTGAATACGCTAAAAGATGACTGGAGTATATGTGCTTAGGAGGGTGCCGGTCAGCTCCAAGCCTATCGATGACGATGATGTAGACGTGGCCTGTGAGAGACAAAGAGTGCTGCGTGGAGACGCTGACAATGACATGCTGAAGATCAAGAACCTGACCAAGGTTAAACTTTAATATGTACTTTGCTTTTACACAACTGCATATCTTAAACTATTCGTTCAGTTATGCCATTACTTTAAAATGATCCTACTCTGTTAAAGTGGTCATTACTATCAAAAAGTTACATTGCCTGATCCTCAGGTATACAAATCCAGAAAGATGGGACGTATCCTTGCAGTGGACCGCCTGTGTCTGGGTGTCCGGCCCGGAGAGTGCTTTGGATTGCTCGGAGTAAATGGAGCTGGGAAAACCAGCACCTTTAAGATGCTGACAGGAGACGAGTGTACTACTGGAGGAGAGGCTTTCATTAACAGAAACAGGTTAGTGGCTGAAATAACAGAGTGCACTGTAAATGTGACTGTAACATTCTTAGCAGATACTTTAGCAGCAAAGGACATCAGACATCAAATACATGGGCACTGACTATAGGAAATGGTAAATGGCCTGTATTTATACAGCGCTTTACTAGTCCCTATGGACCCCAAAGCGCTTTACACATCCAGTCATCCAC
>NW_005187454.1:2755251-2757109 GCF_000239375.1 Pundamilia nyererei
TGTCCTGCATGGAGTCGCCCAGCTTCTTGCAGCCCAGGATGATTGGACAACCTTCCACAATTCCTCTGCATTTCTTGGTTTTGCCTAAGAAGCAGCATTTTTGAATGTTTTGAATGTGTTTGGGGTCGTTGTCTTGTTGAAACACTCATTTCAAGGACATTTCCTCTTCAGCATAAGGCAGCATGACCTCTTCAAGTGTTTTGATATAAGCAAATTGATCCATGATCCCTGGTACGTGATAAATAGGCCCGACACCTTAGTAAAACAGCCCTATATGGTGATGCTTGCACCACCAGGCTTCACGGTCTTCAGAGTGTTCTGTGGCTTGATTTCAGTGTTTGGGGGTCGTGTGACAAACTGTCTGTGGCCCTTGGACCCAAAAGGAACAATCTTACTTTCATCAGTCCAGAAAATGTTTCTATATTTCTCTTTAGGCCAGTCCATATGTTCTTTGGCAAATTGTAGATTAGTTTCACACAAGCATTTTCTAATTGTCACAGTACTCACAGGTAATTTCAGATACCTCCGATATCCCTGGAGCTGATTATGGGCTTAGTCTTTGTCGTTCTGGTTGTTGTTCCATCCATTCGAATGGTAGTCTTCTGTTTTCTTCCACGTCTCTCTGGTTTGGCTTTCCTTTTTAAAGCATTGGAGATCATTTTAGCTGAGCAGCCTATCATTTTCCCCTCTCCTCAATGTTTTAATTAAATCTCGCTGTTCTCCTGAACACTATCTGGTACGACCCATGTTTCTCAGGTTTTCAGAGACGATTGCACGTACAACATGTGCTGGCTTCATCCTTAAATAAGGGCCGCATGAATGACACCTGTTTCTTCACATAGTGAACGACCTCACTGATTGGACTCTGCTATTACTTTGAACACGCCCCTTTCACTTCATTATTCACTTGCACAGACTCAGGTGCATTCATGTGATGATTGTTGGGTCTGTTGGTTTCTCTGACTCTGCTGCACCTACTGATAAATTATTTGCCATGTAATAATATGATTTATATCAAAAACACTGACGGATCTGGTTAATCATGTTGGACTGCTATTACTTTGAACACAACTGTACATATTCCAGTGGTTGCATCGATTTCAAGTTGAGGTGAGTGTCTTGCTCAATAATACGGCACAGAAACCAAACCAGTCTGCATGGAGGGATAAGAAAAGATGATCTGTGCCACTGCTTGAAAAAGCATTCTCGTTTCTTGTTTCCTCTCCCATGAACCTGCTGCCCTCCATCTTTGAACCAAGGCAGGTGTTCGTAATGGTTTATATTTTTGTATCTGGACAGATTGACATCCATCTGTTTATCATTCATTTTCTGCTGTGGCAGCAGCAGAGATGCCCAGACCTCCAACTACACAGTCACCTCTGAGGGGACATCAAGATGTTTCCAGGCCAGCAGAGACATCATTTCTGTAGCGTGGGTTTACCCCGGGACCTCTGCCCAGCAGGACATTAGGGCTGTTCGATATAACGATATATATCGGGTGACGATATAAAAACGTCTGTCGTTTGTTCACTTGGACTTGATGCCTCCAGCCTCCCTCAAAATGCTGTCAGATCTCTGCCGATGGTCTGCATTGAAGCTCACATACAGCAGGGCCACTGTCATACTCTCCCAGCTTACCCACACTATGCCACACTATGCTTTTGGGGTCACCGTGCCATGTTCAGCATCCTCTCCTGCCCCCTGATTCACAACCAGGTGGTACAGCAGGGGCTAGGCATTGGCATTAAGCCCTGGCACCACCTGTCACCTCTCGGCCACCACCCAGTCACAACCAGAGATGGGCAGTAACGTGTTACTTGTAACGCGTTACTGTAATCCGATTACTTTTTTCAAGTAA
>NW_005187454.1:2758027-2765638 GCF_000239375.1 Pundamilia nyererei
GGGGAAGTAATCAGTAATTAGTTACTGATTACTTTTTTCAAGTAACTTGACCAACACTGGTCACAACTAGTCGCGGGGAGATGTGGCGGCCCCACTTTAGAAATCCAATATATTAAGCCTGAAGGGTTCTAATGTTACTTTGAGCAAGATAAGTGAGGCGTGCAACAGCAACAACAGCTGATATTATGCTTCCTGTTTCCATTGAGATTAATAAACAGGTTCTTTTGATGTTACAGAACTTATCGCTTCGTTTGATTGTACTTGAGCAGAGACAGAAATCAGAGCTAGTTACATACCTGCTATCTGGTTGTGTATCATTGTACAACTTAAGGTTGAAATTAAGGTTTGTACTAATCCAGTTCTCTTTCACATATGTTACATATATGTTACATATTACATGTACAGTGTATGACCCTCCGATACTTGTTTAAGGGTTGCCCAGCTACATCTTTCAGCTTATCCATAAAACAGGTGTGAAATCACTGGTTGGCTGATCTCCACCTAGCGGTCAACTGCTCCGTGTGTTCAGTCTCTGTCATTACAAATGTGGGACAGCATTTAGTCCTTCCAAGATCGCTGTTTGTTTCCTGTGTTGACTCTGGCTGTGATAGCGTACCAGTGTATTGCTCGCGTGCTGTGTGGGAGCTGACTGTGGTGTAGAGGTTGGTGGGTCAGGTGAGTCAGAGTTACTCTCCAGCTTATAAAGAGAGCCCGGTGGGTTGCTCATGGAGTCACGCGTTTGCAGCCTTAGAGTCTTCTGTAACCTGTGGTCCTTACTGGCGTGTTGCTCGTGGGTTGAGTTTACATGCTGGGTGGGACCTTGATTTGGTTCAGTAATCTGGTGGTCAGTGAGGGTTCCTCTCCAGCCTGCACAAAGAGCCCAGTGTGTAACTCGGGGAGAAGTTTGCTCAGCACCTCCTAAAATTTAATATAGGTTGGTTGTGGCCCCTTACCAGCGTGTTGCTCGTAGGTTGCACGCTAACACACTCAGTGTGGTACTGGAGTTCTGGATTTGGACCCAGATATATTAGTTTGTATGTTTGAGAAGCTTGTAGATTCACGTGGTTGGTCGGATGGTGAGCAGACTTTGTTTCTACAGCGTCTCAGCATCTCTTTGTGCTGTTTAAATGTTAATGTGCGGTGATACAGGGATGTTTGGTAAAGCCTTACCTCCAGCACCAAGACGCCTCTTTCACAAGACTGCGGCCTCTACCTCATCTTCAGTGGTGCTTGAGAGGAAGGAGGAGTATTGGAAGATGGGATGCTGCAACATCATCTTAAAAAAATTGGTGGGAAGCTCTGGGCAACTTGTACATTTGGATGAAGATAAACCCGAACAACTGATTGACATCAGACAGTTACATGCACTGGAAACGCTGCATCCAGATGAACAGAATAAACTTTTTGGGAACATTAGAGTCTTATCTGTCTCTGTTCTCAGGTACACCATCTTGTGGTCATTTAGTGGACCATGATATTGATGATGCTCAGCCTATTAAACAGCATTTTTACCGGTCATCTCCTGATAAGCGACAGATATTAGAATCTGAGGTAAATGGTAAAATGGTGTTGCCTTCTTCCTCTGCTTGTTCATCTCTGTGTTTGCTGATGTAGAAGTCAGATTTCAAATTTAGGTCTTGCACTGACTTTTGCTAAATTAATGGCGTCATACAGCCAGGTGCATATCCTCTTCCCAGAATGAAAGATTGTATTGACCAGGTAGCCACGACAAACTTTGTGAGCAAGTTTGACCTTTAGAAAGGGCGTCGACAGGTTCCTCCGTCTCAGAGAGCCAAATACATTTGTTCTGTCCTTCAGGTCTGTATTTATGTGCTGTCATGCCATTTGGTCTTTGAAATGCAGCAGTTTATTTAGACGACGTAGGTGTTTACAGTGAAACCTGGGAGGAGCATGTAGAGCAAATGAAGACACCTGAACTGGTTTGACCATCAGTCTGGCTAAATGTAAATCTGCTAGAGCCACTATTACATGTTGTTTTTGTTTCCTGCCCATGGAGAAAACAAAAACCAAGAACATGAAGGCTCAGTAAGCTGAACTATAATCACAGACACCAGTCAGGATGCAATCCCTGACATGAAGGGGAAATATCTCTTTCCTCCACTAGGTTGAACCCCAATTCTCTACTGAATCATTCAGAGACCCTCGACCTCAGGCTCTTGTCCTGCCAAAGAGGTGATGTTAAACGGTCATGTTTGCTAACTGGCCAGCCTACCGTCAGAGCCTCAGCTCCTGACAGCCACCAAATTCACAAAGCCCCGACCCCTCCTGTAGTCGTGTGTCTGCAGCAGGTGAGGTCCATCTAAACTGATAAAACTTAATTGCAACTTTTTGTGATGACTGAGTGTTCGGTTCATTTTTCAAGCAGGTGAAACCTGAGTTGACTCATTGAGCTAAAAACGACTTCACATTGTGACGGCAGTTGTTGGACTTTGTGCAGTAAGATAATGAAGAGAATATCCTGTGCATGATAAACTTGCTCACTCTGTGAAGCGTGTTTTATCACCGTTTTTTGTGAAGTAATTACAAAGAAAAAGAGCTGAAGTTTAGTCTTATGCAGTAATCTTCTTCCTCTGACCTTTATTTCCCAATAACCTTTATAACTGCTGTTTTATACAACAGTTAGTTATTTTAAGTGTGTTATTTTTTTTATCAGACTCCACAGGACTCTGTGTAGCTTGTAACTTTGTGGTGTCTTGTAATTATCCACTTAACACAGCCAGCAAAACATGCAGACATGTTAACCTACAAGAACTTTTGCTGATTGCACAGTTATTTAGTAAAAGACCCATACTTACAGTCAGAGTCAGACCCAACATGTAGGACAGAGAATACAAACTGAGGATCAAATATTGGAACAATTCAGCAAATGTTATGCAGTTCCACATTAAGGGGGGATATCCTACCGTTGTCTCCTTCATCGCCTGAACAGCAGAATTTCAACGGCTCACATTACTCTTTGCCCCCTGCAGGTGGTGCAGTGGGCATTGGAAAAGCTGGAGCTGTCCAAGTATGCAGACAAACCAGCGGGCACTTACAGTGGAGGAAACAAACGCAAGCTCTCCACTGCCATTGCTCTCATCGGGTACCCATCACTCATCTTCCTGGTAAGAAGAATAGATGCTCTCTGTGCTCGGGGCAGCGTAGCAAAGATCAGAGGGTCAATCCGCCGGTTTCTTCACATTCTGTTTGAAGCTTTAGTTCATTTTTGGAAGCATGTTTAACATTAAAATGGAGCCGATAGAAGTGCTTAAAAGCATAAAATGAAGGACGATGTGAATGTGTGACTATGGGGCTAATCAGTAATCTGAGTGATCATTCATAAATATTTTTATTAAAACTTGATAGTATTGCATACATGTATACAAAGTATTACAAAAGTAGTGATAGTATTATATAAGTTAGTTACTCTGCGAGTTCTACTCGTACCTTGGATTATATTTTAATGTCTGTGTGCAACACAGTAATCTTTTGATATAAACATCGTAATATGTGATCATTTTTAATGATTAAGTGTAACATGGATACAGAAAATATGCAACCAGTTTTACTTAAAGACTGCAGTGAGTGTCCCTGAACAGCCTGTGGAGACAGCATCAACCCAACATCCAGTTGGTCAAATAGTAAAAAAGTCCAAAGTTGTCCAACATTTCTACATCACACATGCCAGCCTATCAACGTCCCAGGCAGTAAGGTTCAGAGTCCATCCAGAGTCTGTCGCTGTTTTAAACATTGTTGTGTTTGCTTGTGTTTAGGATGAGCCCACCACTGGGATGGACCCGAAGGCCCGCAGGTTCCTCTGGAATTTAATCCTGGACATAATCAAGACCGGACGCTCTGTAGTGCTGACGTCACACAGGTTATAAAGCTTAGTAATGACATGCATGTTCCTCTGGAAAACCTCCTGTTATACCATCTGTGTTACAAATGTTTCACCAAAGTGTTTTCACTACATCTGCAGCATGGAGGAGTGTGAGGCCTTGTGTACCAGACTGGGCATTATGGTGAATGGCAGGTTTAAATGCCTGGGGAGCATCCAGCACCTAAAGAACAGGTCAGGACCTTCTTTAATCATAGTTACTCATAGTTATATAGTCCAGGTTTCTGAAGACACGGTTACTCAGGACCTGCAGCTCTGAGATTTGGCACATCCAGAGGTTTGATGTGTGACATCTCGAGGGTGCAGCAACACATCCAGGAGTCGTCGTCGTTAAAGATTCAGCTCTGCAGGAGAAACCAGAGGACACCTGAAGAGCTGGATTTAGGGCAAACTGGGAGTCATGGATTTGTCCCACTGTTTATGTCTGGTTTCAGTGTAAGAGTCTCTTTTTTAAGGTGCAGTTTACTCTTTCCACAGCACTGCTCCGAGGATGTGTTCATTTGTCCATGTTTGGGACTCTGTCTGCAAGAGTGAGGAGACAAACTGGGTTTCATGACTTCCAGGAGGACAAATCATGGATCAGATAGGGGCCACTGTGTCAGAGCTTCTGATGTTACTTTCTTAAAGAGAATCATCCTACTTACCTGGAGTGGTGTCAACAAAGACACTTTGGTTGATCTTCTTGGGGGATGGACCCATCACATACATCCCTAGCAGCCTTTGGACCATCGTTTGTTGGTGTTTGCCTGCTGGTTGCTGGTTTTGAAGTTTGTACAATAGAACACATTACAGTTTTGCACATTCTCCTGAACATCCCAGCTCGGTTTTAGCCAGCAGACCATTTCTGCAATCGTCAGTAGGTTTGGTGTCTTCCCAGATGTCCAGGGGAAGGATTGTGGCTGGCACATGGTCTTGTAGGGAAGCTTGAGAACACGATAGATAAGGCCCTGTTTTGATGACATGGTGGGATTGATGTTATATCTCCTGTATCAGTGATTTTCTGATTCAGGGTGTGACTTTCTGGTTTTCTGCTCTGCCTTCCACCTCTATTGTAAGCTTCTGTGAGGGGCCCTGTAGAGCACAGATGATGGTGGCACATTCTGATGTGGAGACACGAGGAGTGTCTGCTGAAAGAAAGCAGTACTCTGGTCACCCACCCCACCACACCCCCCACTCCTGAAGTGTCTTATCTTATCATCATCATCAAACCAATACTTTCCTTCTGAAACATCCAGCTGCATACCAGTGAATAATATGAAATCTAAACTCAGTAGAGCAGAAAATGCCGTTGTCTTTGAAACAAGCACCACCACAGGCACATGCCAGCTTTTACTCTAAAGAGTCATTTCTGTCTCCATCCAGCCCAGCAGCTAGCTCGGTGGTCTGTTAGACAAGTACATGAGGTGAGTTTGTCAGCTGGGGAGTATATGTCGAACCAGTACCCACAACAGCATTTCCAGTCTAATGTTTCACAGTTATGGAGACTTTCAACTGCCACAAGAGGGCAGTAATTTCTCCTGGGCTGTGGAACAGCTGATCTTGGACAGTAGAAGGAGATGTAACGCTGGATGTGAGGGAGGAGTATTTTCACCTGATGTTTGTGGTTTGGGATGAGGTGGAGTAAATCTGAGGTGAGACACTGTTCTCCTGTGATCTCATCTTTTTCCAGCTGTTTTTACAACCTGACCATGCTCATCCACAGCTCTGACTTATTTTAAAATCAGCTTGAGTACTGTGAGGTCATCAATATCAGGTTTCTACCTTTGGTATAATGAACAGTACATATAAGCTTTCCTCCTCATCCTGCACCCATGCCCTGTCTCCACTAGTTCATCCTCACAGTCCATGGAAAAACAGGCAGTCCTTAAAATCAGACGAGGTTTATGTGGCAGCTGCACCAGATCCTGCAGTCTGTTCTGTCCAGGACATTGCACACAGCTGCCATCATTTCTTTAGCTATCAGAGGATGCAAGGACAGAAAATCTTTACATTTGTCCACACTTAGAAGCAGCTCTGCTTCATCATCCATACTCCCATAGAAACTGAAGCTTAATTGGGTATTTTCCAGGGGATCCCACAGGCAACTGCAAAAGACCACCCTTAACCTCAGGTCTCGTAGTCAAAGGAGCTTGCAAAGAAAAGCGTCTGGACTTCTTTAAGTAGCTTGAAGACGTTTCACCTCTCATCCGAGAAGCTTCTTCAGTTCTAAGGTCAAATGGTGGAGAGTCCCAGATTTAAACCCAGTGGGAGTTTCCCCCCACAGAGGGACAAAAGGACCCCTGATGATCCTCTAATCGCCTGAGCCAAGGTGGGAAACTGGGTGTGGGTCCCAATCAGCCAGAGTTTCGGGTGAGCTCATTGTGAAACCTGGCCCCACCTTATCATGCGAATTCCTGAGGTCAGATGGCCCAGGATGTGAGTGGGCGTTAAGGCATCTGGGGAAGGATCTCAAAACTGGATTATAGATGGCAGAGAGTTGGTGTCGTAAACCCCGCCTCTGTTCAAAGATGGTCGCTCCTTTGACTACGATGACCTGGATGACTGAGAACATTCACAGACTCAGGTCTCATAGTTGACTACAGATGTGCCAGCTGTCAAAGGGTGAGAGCCAGGGTGCACCCCAGACAGGTCGCCAGTCTGTCTGACAGACAACCATTCACACCCATGAGCAATTTGGGATTCCCCATTAAGCTGTTCCCCACTAACTGCATGTGTTTGGACTGTGGGAGGAAGCCAGAGTACCCAGTACCCAGCAAACACTGGGAGAACAGTTCTTGCTGTGAGGCAACAGGCACAGTGGCACAGTGCTGCCCACGTTCATGAGGTCAAAAAAGACAAAGGTATATTAAAAAAATCCTAATTAGAAAAAAGTTTACAGTTCTGGCTCGCTCAGTACTCATATAACATATGTTGGGGTGCTTTTTTTAAATGGGCAGAGTTGGAGAACTTTATAATCGTACATTTATGTCCTGACTTGGCACAGTCATGCTTCTCTTAACATGTTATAGGTTCGGAGATGGCTACATGATCACAGTGAGGACAAAGAGCAGCTCCAGCGTCAAAGAGGTGGTTCGATTTTTCAACAGAAACTTCCCCGAGGCTCTGCTGAAGGTACGTTACAGCAACTCTCCAGTGTCGTCATTTTACCCACAGAGCACCAACCTGACAGACGTAGCACCAGACTAAACCTCACTATCAGTTCAGTTGTGTTTTCATGATATAGTGTAAATTCACCCCAACAGCTGCTTTATATTGTAGATCTAAAGATCCTCATCAGAGAGAAAATAATACCACGGTTTAATAAATATAATAAAGAGCAAATATTACCTGAAGAGTGTGGTTATATACCAAAACTGGTGGTAGATCTTTAGCATCGCCATAGAATCGATTCAAGAATTAAAGTTTTGTGTGGTTTAATTAGAAGATCTGTATTGTTTCATTAAGCTACTTTGCCTGTGCTATATCACTGTAATAAAACCTCTGCACATAAAGTCTGACGATGTGGACATTCAGTACTTACCTGTCCATTCAACAAGTGCAAGGAGCCTCCTACAACTGGTACAGCTGTTGACTGTCCCTAACTTTAGGTTCTAGTGGGGTGCATCTTTGGCTGGCTGTAGCTCAGGATGTAGATGATCAGAACGTTGGTGGTTCAGTCCCTGGCTGCCCCAGTCTGCATGCCTTCAGCAAGATACTAACCCTAAGTTGCTCGC
>NW_005187454.1:2767187-2769154 GCF_000239375.1 Pundamilia nyererei
ATCCAGGTGTTTGTTAACTTTGCCAAGAAACAAAGCGATAACCTTGAGCAGCAGGATGTGTCGCCGCTGGGCAGTGGAAAGTCCCCCCTGCAGCGCATCTTCAGCCTTCTAAAGTCTCGAACGGCCAACACAGAACTCAACGCTCTGATCAGTGAGGCGCCAGAAGAGCTGGAGAGCGATGATGATGAAGGTCTCATTAGCTTCGAAGAGGAACGGGTGAGCAGATCCTGCCTAGAGTTTTCTGTTTCTCTGTTCATTGAAGTTCAGAGGGAGGCGTACACAGGTGAAGGTGCAGCAGGCCCCACATCTGTGTCTGGAAGGTCAGTAACATGAGACAAACAGAGATATCGTGTGTGGAAGAGACATCACCCAGAACTTGGGCTAGGACATACTGTAGTGTTACCACGAGATGTTGTAGCATCAGTGTAGCTTGCAGCAAGCAATGGAAACACTGCTAGTACTGTAGAAGGACAGGTACTCAATGACCCTCATCACCACAGCACAAACCTCAGGAGACAACAGTGAAGAGTTAACACTGGAGTAGCTTTTCACCAGCAGAGTAAACAAATGTGCTTAACCAGCATGGTTTCCTCTACACGTGTAAAAGCTAATGATTTAAACACATTCAGCCTGTTTTCAATGCAGCAGTGGCCTCTAAAGGAGCGAACCATCTAACGCTGACAGTGTTACATAAATGTGTTCACACAGGGTCTCAGCCCATCTATCATCAGGTAACAGAACAGGATTGCACCCTGAACAGGTGGTTAGTCTGTCAGACTTCAGACTGTGGAACAACAGGTAGTATGTGCAGACTCTGCAGATGAGCTGCAGGTCTGAACCAAGAACATTCTCACACTGTTCTCAAACAAACACTGGATTTTCTTATGCACGCTCCCTGACAAAGACATCACCACTACGTGGTAGCACGTGTAGTGATTTTCTGGTGTGTATATTTGTGTGTGTTTGGCAGGTGCAGCTCTCTTTCAATACAGACACCCTCTGTTAAAATGAGCTACTTTCACATCAGAGAGCAGAGGGGAGGGCAGAGGGGGGACCCCTGATCCCACTGGTCTGAGCTATGCGTTCCTGAGAGTATGGCACCGCGACCCTGAAGAGGACCAAAACTCTCTGAACACAGCACCTGAGGTTCAGTATTTCAGGCTTCAGATGGACTCTGCACTAGGACGGCAACATTATACTTTGAGTGTGTGAATTTGAACCCTTTATGAAATGTTAAAAACCAAGTCTTTGATTCCACTGGTGTCTCTGAGCTGACTGGAATCACCCCCTAAGGGTCCTTGTTACTCTGTAGACCTGCCTTGAGAGCATGCTGTGATGATGATAATACACCCTGTTTTTCTGTGGTAAGATTTATTTTGAAGGCAGCTACAAACTGCTGTGTTGGTTCGTTTGTTTAAATCTTTTTCTTTCTTTTTTTTGCGTTGGGGGGGTGCACCCTGTAAGGGGGCGTGCGTGGACCTGTGGGGGAGCAGGAGGCCTTCTTGCCTTCTTTGATGTTACCAGGTGAATGTACACGGGTGTTGTCATGGTGATGCCTCCTCCTCTCGGTTTGTTCTGACACTGTACACGTGGTCGCTTTCTTTTCTGTTTTACATATTAGTACTTTTATTTATATTCTTATTATTTTTATGAATATTATTGTAACATGTTATTATGTTGTGCATTCTGGTGAGAAGATCCTCTGTAAATGGGGCACTGTGTATAATAAGAACAATAACTCCACCTGCAGTGAACATGAGCAGCATTGTAACAGCCTGAACGGTGGATTTGAATTCCTGACAACAACTGCACTCCTATCACTGTGACACTAACAGGGACCTTCAGATCACATTTGCAGTAATATGTGGGTACGCTCCATGTTTTATGATTTGCAGATGAACTTGTAATTTTTTCATGGCTTCTGGAATCAGCACATTACAAAAATAAGGCTCTTTCACTGACCGTGT
>NW_005187454.1:2770161-2771785 GCF_000239375.1 Pundamilia nyererei
CACGTGGGTAATCTGTTGGTGTCTGTCTCCCTCACTCTGTCCTTTACAGTGTCAGCATTCAGCTGTGGCGCAGCTTTCACACAGTCCAGGAGTGAATAATGCAATAAATGAATGGCAGCATTCAGTTATTGCATTATTCACTGCTCTCCGTTTTTAGGTCTTTGCTTTTTTTAATGAAAAGCAACAAAAGTGGTAATCTGATTAGTAACTTGAAAAGAACTAATACTTTAAACATGACACCTTATAATATGTTTAAATAGCACAACAAAACACAATAAAATGTGGGGTTCCTATTTTGGCATGATACTAAGGCCCTAAGTACGCTTTAATTATTTGTAATTCCAGCATAACTATATTTACCTACTAATACTAAGGTATTTACCTTCAAATAAGGGAATCGAGTCGTTTAACCTTATCTAACGTCCAGATGTTTTACTGCCTCCTTTAGTTCACCCCTTTGTGTTGTGAGTCCTGCGTTTGCATCCTATTCCTGTCGCCTGCACAGCACATCATGAGGTGTGGTGCTTGCATGTGGAAGATTTTACTGTGAACAGACAACACGCAGTCAAGGGAGCAGGTGGAACAAGCCATCCGTAAACTGCCAAAACAGAGGAAATGCATCCAAGAAACTGCTGCAATATTAGAGAAGCAAACTCTACAGGTTGGTACGTCCTGAGAAAGAAAGAAAGACGTTTGACCTTTAACAAACACATTTATTCATATCACAATTCAATAATACAAACAAAACGCTCACAAAGTCAAAGGAAGCATCACAAAAACACCACCCAAAAACCACACACACTTAGATCCACGTGTAGTTATCAAAACAAATACACTGAATAATAATATCACTCTAAAAATGCAAAACAAGTGCACCATCCTCCCTCAATGAACATAAAACATTTCTAATACACCACAAATCTGTAAACATCTGTAGATTACAAGTAACACGATAAAAACTTTCAATCTCGATGCAACTAAGCCCTTAAAACTAAGTGCTGCATCAGTCCAACCCTGTCCAAGCATTTCATGTTTCCTCGTTTTCCAAATTGCGAACTTTGCCATACCAAGAAGGAAATTGATTAAGACATGAGTCTTCTTTTTCAAAGCTCTGTACTTAAGACTAAAAACAAAAACTGCCATAGAAAAACGCTCACCCAGGGCTTCCACCCATTCCTGCAATAAACTAAACAGGCTTTTTAACCTCACACAGGACAAAAACAAGTGACAGCGACTCCTGTTGTTCACAAAACAGACATCCACCCCTAGTAGTCGGGTCTAGCTGTGTGTCTGTTCGTGGCTATAAATCCTCCAGTGGAGGTCACCAACCTGTTTCTCAACAGGTGGCTTATACAGGACCCTCCATCTGCCCTTCGGGGCAAGGTCTGAACCAAAAACCTGTGTCCACCTCGACTCCCTGACCCCCCGAGCACAAGTTCAGCACCTTGGCACAACTCTGATACAGGTGCTTCTTCCCACATGAACTGAGAACACCCAACACCAGTCCATTCTCCTCATGCCATCCATCATGGGGGGGTGCACCCTGTAAGGGGGCGTGCGTGGACCTGTGGGGGAGCAGGAGGCCTTCTTGCCTTCTTTGATGTTACCAGGTGAATGTACACGG
>NW_005187454.1:2778888-2786956 GCF_000239375.1 Pundamilia nyererei
GGGCTTAAGCCCAGTAAGCCACCCCCCACGCTCCGCCACTGCTCTGTACTTCACATACAGTAAGCGCCAAAATCTCCACTCCAGCACTTCCCTTCAACTTGGGTGTGAGTGGAGCCACCTGGTGGTCTGCCACAGTCTAACATACATGTAAATGCTGTAATTTGATTATTTTAATAAACCATGTGACTTGGATGGATTCAATGCTGGCGTGACCACAGTCCAAGGGGCCACTCAATGAGTTTGTGTGTTCGTCCACACACATGAAACATTAGAGGGAACATTGGTGTCATCGTGAAACTAGTGTTTATTGATGATGTGACACAGGACAGAAGCAGCCGAGTGACTCTGAGGTGTTCCGAGACAGACTGTCTGCTCACATCCAGCTAAATGCAGTCAGACTGCAGAGTTTCATAATGCAGATGGACAATGACTGAAAACACACAGCCAAAGAAACCCAGGACTTTATTAAAGCAGAGAGGTGGAAAATTCTTGTTTCGGCAGCTCAGTCACCTGATCTTAACTCAGCTGAGCATTGAGACTGACCTTTGGAAGAAAGGCCCACAAACAAACAGCAGCTGAAGGCCGCTGCAGTAAAGGCCCAGCAGAGCATTAAAAAGGAGGAAACCAGCCTCTGGCGATGTCCATGAGCTCAACACTTCACGCTGTCACTGCCAGCAAAGGCTTTTCAACCAAGGATTGGAAATGAACATTTTATCTTCACTTATTTAATTTGTCCAATTACCTTTGAGCCCGTAAATGAAGGGCTCACTGACAATTAAAATAAATCAACAAAATTACTTACAGTATAATCTGTGTGTCCTTCCCAGTACTTAAAATGACTTACACAGTAATTAAGATTACTGCATTTACAGTTACTCTAGAAAAAGGATTGTTTTGTTTGGCACTGTGTAGTTAAAGCTCGTTTTCCGGTTAAGAAGTGTTTCATGTTCTTTGTTTTTCATTAAAGGTGAATAAAAACAGGCTCAGATATAATAATGAGAACTATCAATGTATCATTTTTATATTTCATATAAAAAGACAATTGAATAAGATAAGAGATAAGATAAGATAAAACTTTATTAATCCCTCAGGTGGGCTCCTCTGGGAAATTCGGTTTCCAAAAAGCACAGCACCGACAGAAGTTACAGAGTTACAGAATATTATATATATACACACATATATAAATACAGAGACATATATAAATAAAATATACGAAGGGGATAAATAGAATAAATAGGAATAAAAATAAAAATACAAGTGAATTGCACATTTCAAGTATTGAGGTCTATTGCACCGTTGACTGTTAACAAAAGTATTGCACAGTGAGGTGAAGAGGCACTACAGCTTAGTTGTTCCCCCCTCCTTTGTCCTCCTGTTTCCCCTCCCTCTCCCCTCCAGAGAGGAGTTAAACAGTCTGATGGCGTGTGGGACAAAGGAGAATATGATGCACAAACCTAAGCAGTACTTACTCAGTAACTCCTTACAATTTGTGTCTCCTTTCCTGTTAAACACCTGGATGTTAGATAAGGTAAAATAACTCTATTCCCTTCTTTTAATGTAAATACCTTAGTATTAGTAGGTAAATATAGTTATACTGTAATTTCAGATAAAATAGGGACCCCACATTTTATGTTCTGTTGTGCTATTCAAACATACACACTAGATTATATATATGAAATACATTACATTTAGAGCAATACAGCGCAGTGACAAAAACTGTAAACAGGACAGTGATTAATGAAATACTGCAAAATGAAATACCAAACCAAAATCAGCTGAAGTGGAAGCGACTGTGAAGACTGATGTCATGAAGTGGAAACTGAATCCAGTCGCATTAACACAACGCTGTAGCTGCCAGTTCATATTGACTCTACTATTTAGCTCTTGTGGCAAGAAAGAGTGAATTTGCTCTTTTGTAATCTGACACACACACACACACACACACACACACACACACACACACACACACACACACACACACACACACACACACACATATGAGCGTCAAAAGCTTTAGAGCTTCGTCAACTTTTTTGCTTAAAATAAGAAACAAAGAAGACTTCAGGTATGAGCGGACTAAGTTCATTCATGTCTCCCTCCTGTATTTAGGGTCGCTCCATAACCCCGGTCCGTTGGATTGAAATGGTGCCGCTATATTGGTACTACATAGAATGTGTTATTTAACCTCCTAAGACCCGAACTCTTCCACAGCAGCATTTTTAATTTCTCTTTGATATTTGGTCATATTGGGGCCCGATGAATGTAAAAACAAAGAATTACCAGATTTTTCTTTAACCTTATTTTTGTTTTTAAGAAAAATAAGAGCCAAAAATGAGAATATTCGTTTAAAATTTTGACAGGTTTTGTTTTAATTATTTAAAAGAAATAAAAGGGGGACTCTACAGCTAACTAACATGCCGTGATCTTTACATACAGCCTGGTGTGTGTGGCGAGATTAGTCGTTTTAGCTTTGGCCATGCCCTAGTACTACTGTCGCCTAGGAAACGGGGCGGGGCAA
Organism: Pundamilia nyererei; assembly: GCF_000239375.1. Lineage (NCBI taxonomy): Eukaryota > Metazoa > Chordata > Actinopteri > Cichliformes > Cichlidae > Pundamilia > Pundamilia nyererei. The sequence goes on from NW_005187454.1 coordinate 2,781,407, forward strand.
CGACGCTAGCGAAGCGTCAGACGGAGCTGATAGGTGGAAGTGCTGCATGACACCATAGCGTGCCATGGTTCCATCGGTGTGGTGACACTGGGAGGTGAAGCGCGGTGTAATCTGCAGCTTCACATCTCCTGCACGGCGGGCTGTTAATCGGACCTCCATAATCATCTTCTTACCAGGTGAGTCAGTCACTCACACAACGACATCTTACTAGCAAAATAACAATAACCTGCAGCTTTATATGAGTAATTGACTTATTGAAGTCGTATAAATAAAGTTTCTTATTTAGCACTTTAAAATAGCTGTGGTGTAAAACCGAACCCTGTCAGTAACCATTTCTGGTTGCTGCTGTTATCTTAACGTATTAAGCGCTTTTGACCAGACGCTGTAGAAATCAAACCCATCGATCCCGTTTCAAACTGTCAGATTATCATCGGGCATCCTCGGGAAGCTCTTCGGTTTACATGTGTTATGTTGTAGCCCCGCTGCAGCATGCTGACCCGCGTGTTCCGTGCCCACGGGCTCGTGGTGGCCTCTCACCCCTGGGAGGTGATTGTGGGGACTGTCACCCTCACTGTCTGCATGATGTCCATGAACATGTTCACTGGGAATGACCAGATATGTGGCTGGAACTTCGACTGCCCCAAAACAGAGGTGAGCAAAGGATCAGTGTCAATAATAACAAGCGGTGCGATTTTATTCTATTAATTCTATTGTTTTTTATTATTGCAGGAGATTCTGAGCAGTGACGTCATCATCCTCACCATTACGCGTTGTATCGCCATCGTCTATATTTACTTCCAGTTCCAGAACCTGAGACAGCTGGGGTCCAAATATATTTTAGGTATCAGTGCTCGTGTGTTTGTAGGACATGCCGGTGATGTTTCTCCCTTTTGACCTGACTCCGTCTGCGTTTCCTGTAGGCATCGCTGGCCTTTTCACCATCTTCTCCAGCTTTGTATTCAGCACAGTTGTCATTCACTTTCTTGATAAGGAGCTCACTGGCCTCAAGTAAGGACACACTCGATAAAAAGGCCCTTTTTTCAGGAGCTCTTTCAGAAACGTGCGATAAAGAGTTTGATCCTGTCTTTCAGTGAGGCTTTGCCCTTCTTTCTGCTTCTCATCGACCTCTCCAAAGCATGCGCTCTCGCCAAGTTTGCCTTGAGCTCCAGTTCTCAGGTATGCACTATTATATTTTGGTTTTTATTGCCACATCCTAACAGCAGCGGAGAAACTGATTTGTCACTCATATGTTTTCAGGATGAAGTGAGGGATAACATTGCTCATGGGATGGCGGTACTTGGACCTGCCTTTACTTTGGATGCTCTGGTGGAATGCTTAGTGATCGGAGTGGGAACCATGTCAGGTATGTGCTCCTGTTGGGTGTTCGCATTAGGAGAGACTAGCTTGTGGGTTCCTGAGCTTGTTTTCCACAGTTTCCATGAACCGATGTCAGACACAAACATACTGTTTGACATGTAACCTGAAGCCACGTTTACGTTGCTGTGAAGTAAGCACTGTTTGAATCATCTGTTTTCACAGCTTGCTGGAAGCTGTCGTGTATTTATGTCTGGTCACTTTAGCACCAGTTGAGTTTCCCACATGTTTGACTATTAATCACAAGTTTTCTTCTATATGTCAAATCATTTGGACATAACTGCATTAGTAATCAGATCAAAGGTTGTCTGACTGCACATTAGTGCCTGGTGTGGTTTCTTCCCCCACAGGTCACCAAGCTGGCCACTACGCTGAATTTATCATTGCTGTTGTAATAGTGGACAGACTTTAGAAACTGAGTGTTGCTGTAGAAAGTGAATAACGCCTTTCTGTAATTATGATGCTGTAGAGGTGTGACTTGTGGTCGAGCAGATATCTGTGTGGTGTCTTGCAGGTGTAAGGCAGTTGGAAATCATGTGCTGCTTTGGATGCATGTCTGTCTTGGCCAACTACTTTGTGTTCATGACTTTCTTCCCAGCATGTGTTTCCCTGTTGCTGGAGGTAAGGGCACAGCGTTCCTGCATGTGTCTGACATGTTGATGTTTGTGCGGGTTTCTTTGATTGTTCCTGTTATTTGTTCGTTCAGCTGTCCCGCGAGAGTCAGGGGGGCCATCCTATCTGGCAGCTCAACGATTTGTCCAGAGCAATGGAGGAGGAGGACAACAAACCCAATCCTGTAACACAGAGGGTCAAAATGATCATGGTAAGCTTCTAACGGGTTACTTAGTGTCTTTGTCTTTATTTGAGGAATTGTGTAATGTTTGTCTCTGCTCCACGTTCAGTCTCTCGGCCTGGTCATGGTTCATGCTCACAGCCGCTGGATTGCTGAACCATTGTCCATAAACTCTGCAGTGGACATGCTCGGGGTCGGCATGGAGCTGGACCACTTCTCACCCAGGAGAATTGAGCCGGATAAACCTCTTTGGCAGTTCTACCTCACGAGGTGATGCAGTAGTTTAGGTTGTTTTAATTTAACGTTCGCACACTTGTGATAACTGCCCCATGGAGCATTGCACATGCTGTTGAGCTGCTGAACATATGAGACTTTCTGTGTGAGACATAAAGGGCAAAAACTCTGTTCTGTGAAGAGATGGGTGGTCAGGGTCACCTGTGCTTTGTGTTTGTGTTCATAATGGAATTGCAGAGTTTTCCTGGACATTCCTGTTGTGGTGCTTTTGTGAAGTGAAACATGTTCCTCTTCATCTTACCTTACAGGATGATAACTATGGACATAGAGCAAATGATCTGTCTGCTCTTGGCCCTGCTGCTGGCTATCAAGTACATCTTCTTTGAACAGGCTGAGATGGAATCCACGCTGTCACTGAAGAACCCCATCTCCCTTTCCACACACACCCTAAATCCTCCATCCCCATCCGAGCCCTGCTGCAGGGAGGATCTAGTTACGTCACGATGCCACGCCCCCGCTCACACCATGGCTGTTCCAGGACCCGCCCATAAGGAGGAGAGAGGTGTGTCTACTGATAGTGGTAAAACAGACGGACTTGTTAGCGCTTTGTTATCAAATTCAACCTTGCTATCCTAGACGAGGTTATCCGGCCCCTGTCTGCTGCCGACAACGATCATCATCCAAGGAGCTTCTTTGTAACGAGGGAAGAAGAATCCAAGTCTGAGAGCACGGAGAACACGCTCCCCCAAAAGCCCAGAGACCTGAACCACTGTGTGGCCATCCTCAACGACCCTAAGGTCAGCCGTTAGACGCAAATCGCTGAAGCCCGTCTTCGAAAAACTCGTTCCACAAACGTTTAGTCATTTTCTTTGTTTCGAATCATGCGATATTAAAACTGTTGCCATCAGTTGTGATCTTTTAAAGAATGCTATTACTTTCCCACACATATCTGCTCAGGCATCAGTTGTATATGTGCTGGACTTCAGGGTCGTTATGTTGCTTTGAACGCACTTATGCTGACATAACATGTTATGTTGTTGGTAATGAAAGGAGCTCGTTTCAATCAGACTATAGAATCAAGTCACTGACCTCATCAGGTAGGTAGTCGAGGGTGTCGGCCTCAGCGGCTTTGGTGTGAATGTGGAGAAGAGGGGAAAACAATGGCCCCCAAACAGGAAGTGTTTCCAACTGGAAAGATTTTCAAAAACAAGAATTTGGTTCACAAGTTTGAATTTTCTGAATTTGTGTGGTAAAAGTACAAACACGGGGTCAAAAGTACTCATACACACAGCAGCTGCTTTAAATAAACTCTGCCAATGATGCAGGAATCATGTGGCCGACGTGCAGCTTACAAAGTAACATTGAACCAAATCACCATGAAATTCAATGAATTAGTGAATGTTTGACCACAGCGTGCATGTAGTCCACAGCATTGACTGCTGAGTTAGGACTGTGTAGATATTTATATAAGCAGCATGTATGGTGTCAATGCCAACAGTCATCATCATTTAATGAACTGGCTATGACCTGTTTCCCATAATGTTTATTTGTTGTGGGGGGAAAATGACATGTTTATGAACGTTTCAGAATTATTTCTGTCTTTTAGTTATTTTATCTTACTGTGTATTATTTTATTATCTTACTGTGTATTATTTTATTATCTTACTGTGTATTATTTCTTATCATGTATTTAAAGTAAATCCCAGCGACTGGTCTGCGCAGACTATAACTGACCGTGAGTCTGGTTGTTGCAGCTGGGCCCTTGTTTCCTGAGTGATGCTGAGGTGATGCTCCTGGTCAGCTCTAAACACATCCCTGCCTACAAACTGGAAGCCATCATGGAGACCGCAGAGCGAGGCGTGGCCATCAGAAGAAAAATGTTATCAACCAAGCTTCCCTGTTCCTCTGCGCTCTCCTCTTTACCGTACACAAACTATGACTACTCGAAGGTGAGACACAACTACGTTCTCCTCTGTTGTCGTCTGATTTCTGCCTGAACTGCTCCAAACTTACCTCAACATTTCAAGCAAAGGGCCTTACCACAGGGCAAGGACAGGAGGAAGACTTTAGTAGTGTGTTGCACCTGTTACACATTCTTTGTTATAAGCTATCACCACACAACTGTAATGACTGTTCACACACATCACAGCAAAGTCCTGTTTATAAAGTAAAGTTTATTTTGATAAACAGGAAGTGACAAGCGCTGGGTAAAACAAAGAAAACAGGCACCAAACAGATCAAACAAAAGGTCAAAGGTCATTTAAGGTTAAAACACTCAACAGAAGCTTTATTAAAACAAACACTTGTAACTGCAACATCTGACCATGTGAGCCTAGTTATACTGATCATTACCATTTATAATTATTAATATAACTGCAACATTAATGAACACAGAGCATTGCAGCCTGACCCACAGAGCAGTGGGAGGAAAGCTCAGGTGTATTTACAGTCGCACAGGTGACAACATGATGTCACGTCGTACAGGAGGAGCACACGTGCACACTACAAGAACTGTACACACTGAAAAGTACACAGTCAGTATAATGAGCGGGGCGTCTCAGCGTGAGCCACTGTATATGTTAGCTGTGTGTAATGTGTTGGGACATTTATGATTGCAGCTGCTCTGCTGTATCTGTGTTACTTATTGTAGTTGCTGTTCTTACTGTCCTGAAGCACCTGTGACCAAATGATTTCCTCTGAGATTAATAAAGTTCTCACGTTCTTTTCTCTCACCTTATTTACTGGGATGTGGTGCTGATTCCCAGTACACTATTAATTTTCTGAGAAACTATTTTGGTACAAACATCAATTCTTAGATGTAAAATAAAATGTCAGTAAGTTATTTTGAACACAGCCCTTGTTTCCCAGGTTGTTGGCACCTGCTGTGAGAACGTGATTGGCTATGTGCCCGTACCTGTGGGTGTGGCTGGACCACTACTTCTGGATGGGAAACAGTTCCAAGTTCCCATGGCAACTACAGAAGGCTGCTTGGTAGCCAGCACCAACCGCGGCTGTCGAGCAATCGCAGTGAGTGTAGCATGTGTTGTTACTGCTACTCTGCATGTGCTGCAGGACGAGTTACAGCATGAAGGCAGTATATGAAAACACTGTGAACCATGTGCTAATGTTTACCATATATGTGTGTGTGT
>NW_005187454.1:2786976-2790630 GCF_000239375.1 Pundamilia nyererei
TGTGTGTGTGTGTGTGTGTGTGTGTGTGTGTGTGTGTGTGTGTGTGTGTGTGTAGCTGGGTGGGGGAGCCCGTAGTCGTATCTTGGCTGACAGCATGACTCGGGGCCCTGTAGTCAGACTGCCCTCTGCCTGCCGTGCTGCTGAAGTCAAAGCCTGGCTGGAGAGCACCGACGGTTTTCAGGCCATCAAAGCCGCCTTTGACAACACCAGCAGGTAAACTGTCTGCAGTGTGTGTTTGTGTGTCTGTTTTTGTGTCTGCAGTGTGTGTTGTTCCTGTGTGACGGAGGACTGCTGTCTGCAGGTTTGCGAGGCTCCAGAAGCTGCTGGTGGGTCTGGCAGGGAGAAATCTTTATATCCGCTTCCATTCAAAGACTGGAGATGCGATGGGGATGAACATGATCTCTAAGGTAACTGTGGTCGTGTCTGCAGCTTCGTTTAATGTGGAGAAACACACGTGTTGTTTTGTTAAAGGGATTTCTGCGACATCACCCGTTGCCTACTGGTGGTGGTCAGAGGGCCCGGTGGCGCCAGTATCCGGCAGCCTCGCCTCTGTCAGTGCGCCCCGGTGGCTGTGGCTACAATGTAGCTCCATCACCAGTGTGTGCATGTGTGTGTGACTGGGTGGATGTGGTGTAAAGTGCTTTGGGGTCCTTAGGGACTAAGTAAAGCTCTTTACAAATACAGGCCATTTACCGTTTACTTACACCATCACCCAGTGCTCACTCATACTGGATTAACAAAGGTTCTTCTTCAGCACTTCTGGAAACACTGTTTTAGATGGATCAGCGTTTCTCAACATGAACCTGCGTCGCTGTGTCAGATGCATTTATGACGTAGCAACCATACGTGATGAACCTGATCTACCCGCAGGGCACAGAGGAGGCTCTGAGGTTACTGCAGCAGCACTTCCCAGAGCTGCAGGTGGTGGCTGTTAGTGGGAACTACTGCACAGACAAGAAGCCAGCTGCCATCAACTGGATCGAGGGCCGGGGAAAGTCTGCTGTCTGCGAAGCCACCATCCCTGCCAAGGTGGTCAGAGAGGTAGGAAGCACTGTGTAGCCTTTACTGGGACTAACTGTCTGCCAGTAGAGTTTCAGCAGAAAGCTGCAGTGAAGGTTTCACTTTAGAAGATGCACGTACTGACTCTGCTTTTTAGAGAAGTATTAAATCTAAGCACAACCTTAAGGGTTAAAAACAGTCTGACAGAAAACAGGATTCAATTTGTCACACAAAACTGAAGAAACAGGATCTAAGTTCAAAATTATTGATCATAACACTCAGAAGTCTGATGGACCTTTATCGTCTCTCTCACAGGATGACGTCACAGAGCACAACTGTGTGGTTTTACCCACCAGGTGCAGTTAGAGTTCTTTACCTGTGCTACCCATGAGTCACTGGGTGTGTCCCATCTGGAGACTCCAGTGTCCTCCTGGGGGACCTGCTGAGCTGAACCACAGTTTGTTCACAGTTTCGAGGACTTGAAAAACGACGCTGATATTTAAACTCTCTGCTGTTCTTAGTCTGACAGGATCTTCCTCCACAGTTTGAGTCAAACATGTTGATCTGATCAATCATTCAGTGCTTTTTTATTTTCTGCGGCACAAAACACTGAACTTCAGAATCACATTCTTTATAACACAATACTGTAAGAGTGCACGCAGCACTGTGTCACACTACTGTGTGCACAGTGGGGTGAGAAGTGTTTGGCCCTCGTGTATTTATGTTTGTCACACCCCAATGTTTCCGATCATTAAACGAATGTAAACTGTAGACAAAGACAGCAGTTTGTAAATGAAGATGTTTATGATTTAACCTACATGAAGCACATCTGTCTGACTCGTCTTTAATCGAACACTCCCCTCACATCTAAAATTCTATTTTCATTTGAAAAGATTTGAATTTTAAAAAGTATTTAAAGTATTTCCTGTTGTCATTTAACAACGACTCGCTGTTTGAGAGCGGCTCCACCTGTCAGGTCTCTGATGTAGCTCATTGGAAGCAAACCGTGGCTGCACTTTTCATGAATCGCTTTGATGGTTTGTAAAAGGACGCCAGCGTTTCATGCTGCTGTCTCGGTCTCGCTCCCTTCAGGTTTTGAAAACAAGCACAGAGGCTCTGGTGGAAGTTAACATCAACAAGAACCTGGTGGGTTCAGCCATGGCAGGAAGCATCGGAGGTTTTAATGCACATTCAGCCAACCTGGTCACAGCCATCTACATAGCATGTGGACAGGTAAATGACCTGTGAGGAAATGCTGCGCATCACAGTTATTCCCATGTGCCCTGTGTTAATGTGTGTGTGTGTGCACACAGGACCCAGCTCAGTCAGTGGGCAGCAGTAACTGCATCACCCTCATGGAGCCGTCAGGCCCAGCAGGAGACGACCTGCACATCTGCTGTACTATGCCATCTATAGAGCTGGGCACTGTAGGAGGAGGCACCAACCTGCCTCCACAACAGGCCTGTCTGCAGGTACGAGCACATCAAGCATGTCAAGCAACCGAAGATCAAGAGTTAACACTGGGCAGTCCTTTTCATTTTGAAGTGGTTACACAACTGTTAGATGTTTAGGATCATGTAATATTGTTCAGTTAGCGGTGTCAGTAATGACAATGACGAGAAAGACTGATGGATGCGTGGTGCACGGTCTGAGTGCATGAAGAGCTGAGCAGGAGGGAAGCCTGCAGGGTGAGCACAAAGTAAGAGGCCGTAAAAACTGTCAGTCGTGTAACTCGCTGCTGTGACAGTAGATCAGTGAGTCACGTGAAAAGAGTTTAGCAGGCTGCTAGCTAAAGTGACGGGAGAGAAACAAAGCAAACCCGTTTACAGTCGAGCAGCAGGAAAAGTGAAAACAATGACGTTCCACTGAAGCAGGCGTAGCTTCCTCAACAATCCTTTCAAAGCTCTTTTCAAAAAGACTTCGATTCAATAAAGACCGTTTTTATTTCTGCTTCCCTCCCAGTTCATGTCTGTCTGGACGATTACAAATCAGTGACACGTGACCCCGAGCACCTTTTATTAAACACACACAGTGAACACACATTTACTTTATGCAGATGTTAAATGTCCAGCAGTGTCCGTAAAAACAAAACATTTTGGATTTCAGCTTGGACCGGGTCTCCATGACGACTGTTTTTAGTTTGCACAGTCTGTTGTTGTACCTGTGCGTCTGCAGTGAGTCACAACTAAAAACTCGATTTGATTTTAGGACCAAGTGCAAGTGTGAGCAGAGGTTTATGGCGTGCTGGTGCACAGTGACTCAAACACGTCACAGTCGTGTGGTTTTTAGATCCTTACATGATAAATGGATTAGCAGCACTGTTTCATTCAAAGCTGCATCCGTGGAAGGATTTGGTTGCCATATAACTTGTGTGTTCATGTGTGTGTAGATGCTGGGTGTGCAAGGAGCCAGTCAGGACTGTCCAGGTGAGAACGCCCGACAGCTGGCCAGGATCGTGTGTGCCACCGTACTCGCTGGAGAGCTCTCACTGATGGCTGCTCTGGCTGCTGGGCATCTGGTCAAGAGTCACATGACCCACAACAGGTAAGAGCCTGTAATCCAGTGTTGGAGTTACGTTATTATAAACTGCAATGGAATTTAAAAACAAAATCTGTGTGTGTGTGTGTGTGTGTGTGTGTGTGTGTGTGTGTGTGT
>NW_005187454.1:2790655-2801403 GCF_000239375.1 Pundamilia nyererei
GGGGGGGTTCTCGTAGAACAAAGGGGGGCCTTGCAGAAACAGTCTGGGAACCACCTTCTTAGACTAATTTGTATTTGTGTTTGTACAAACTCTCACCTGATGATTCTTTATCTACAGCCAGTCAAACAGAAGCGCTGCACTTCACTGAAGCAAGCAGCCTGATTTGTGTTATTGAGCTGCTCCTGATATTTGCAGGGCTGTCACAGTGTTTTCCAAATCAGAAGAATTCCCTATAATGAATTGTAATAATGAATAATTCATTTCAATGATTGTGTTATACTTAAAATGTGAATGTCAATAATCATTATTTAATTCTACCAACCACAGAGATCTAATGAATCTATTCTGTCTTTGTTTTGGTGCAACGACGCCATGATGGCACCTGTTCTGACTCTTCTGTTCACAGGTCGAAGGTAAACCTGCAGGAGGCAGGAACGTGCACCAGGGAAGCATCGTGAAAGAACAGCTGGGTCTGCTGGGAAAACTCACGTGGCCAATCGGAAAGGGGCGAGTGACTCATCACTGACCTTAAAGACGATTCAAATCAAAGAGACTTTCTGCTCAGCAGTTTCTATTCTGACATTAAAGGATGAATCCGTATGTTTACATGAACAATCAGTTCATGACTTCTTTCTTTCAGCAGAATGATGTAAGCTTTACAGCCCACTGGAGTCAAATTAAAATGCCTCCCCTCCTACGTCCAGTCTGTGAGCTGTGAATACAAATACCATCATACGGTCACTGATGTGTGAGACATGCTGTTTATCACACTTTATGCTTCATAATTATTTCATTTCCTTGTCTAACAAGGACACGTTTCAGCTGTTAAACATTCAGTCTGCACTTCGAGAACTACTGATTACATTTGGCTGGTTTTATAAAAACGTGTCCACATCCTGACACAAACACTACAATACTGCACAAAAGTAAAAGCACATGTGGTAATGCAACAGTAGCTGACTGCCTTTGACCATAATCGCACACGTGACAGCAACATTAGCATTGCTGCTGCAGACATGTGTGGATCCCACAGAAGAAATCATCACACAGAAGCTTAACCACAGCTTTATGTGCTGGAAATGGCAAAGCAACAAAACTGGAACGAAGCTGAGTTACAGGCTGACAGAAGGTCACGCACCACGAGGGAGCTCACAACAGACAACAAAGGGAACAGCCCACAGCTGACACTAATCCAGATCAAAGGAAGCAAAATCACAGATTAGAATTAGAGAGGAGACTATCAAAATAAAACAGGGAAACAGCAGAGAGACCCAGGCTGGGAATCAGTGGACTCACATGAAGTCAGGACCAAACCCGTACAGAGAACCAGAACAGCAACACCTCCCCAGCCCCAAAGACTCAGGACCATGACAAACTCCATCACACATCGCTCATGGTGCTGGTGGTGGAGGTCAGTCAGTTGGCCTGTTGTCTCTTCTTCTTTCAGCTGCTCTCTGTAGGGTCGCCCACAGAGGGTCATCACCCTCTTCCTCACCCACTGCATGCCCTTCATCACTGCATCCACGAGCCTCCTCATTGGTCTGTTTCTTTTCCTCATTTCTGAGAGCTCCATTTTCTGGATCCCTTAAGTAATTTAAGCAGATAAAATCTGAAAATTGTGTTGTGTATTCAGCCCCCTGTGCTCTGATACCCCTAAACAAAACCCAGTGATATCAGTTGCCTTTAGAAGTCACCTAATTAGATAATCAAGTTGGATGGAGCTAAACACGTGGCAGAAAACCTGTTGGAGGCTGCAAAGGACTTGAGCTTGGGGTGGAGATTGACCTTCCAGCAGACAATGTAATGGTTTATATCAAAGAATATCCACGTACTGGGTCTAAATCACACCGAACATCTGTGGCAAGACTCGAAAACTGCTGTTCACAGACGCTCCACATCCAATCTGACTGAGCTGTGATAAAAGTTAAGACTGAGAGTGTGCAAAAGAGGATTCTTAAATCATGGACATCAGACACTAAAGTGTGACGAGATCCTGCAGGGTCCCGACAGCCGGGGCCCACAGGACTGCAGGACCCTGCAGGACTGATGCAGGGAGGAGGGATGTGATGCACCTTATGTCGAACCCTGATTTATGATGGGAAAGTAACTAAAGGTTATGACAGCCATAGTTTTTATGAATATGATACAATTATGGCAACGCGGTGGTGTGGTGATCAGCACTGTTGCCTCACAGTAAGAAGGTCCTGAGTGCTCTCTGATGCTGTAGGAACAGGGCTTTTATTTTAAACGCACGTACAGTGCAGGCATATATAGAGCGGTGTTACAGTTATGTCAAAATCCACACAGATGCATCAAAGAAGACAGGCGAGCAAAGCGGGATATATTTATTGTTCCTGAGTTTCATGTCAAAGTAAGGAAAAGGATCGGTGACAGTTTATTAGTGCACAGAAATCGTTTCAGTTCTGTCAGCTGTCCAGTGGACTGAAGACGCAAGACCAGTAAGATCAGTGATATGTTCACACTCATCATTGGCTAGTTTACAAGACAGTGACTCAGACAGCAGGTCAGACATTCTGATAGAGATTCAGCAAACACTGTACAGAGTCAACGACATGGAGCTCAGAGTCACCACCTTATGGGTACCATGGGTATCAGTGTTAGCAGGACAGAGATTAAGAGCAGAACACAGCAGAAAATGGAAGAAAGATGTCAAAAGTAATGGGAGGAAAACACGTTTTACTGTCAGAAATATGATGCTGAAAGAAGACAGCTGATCCAGAAGCTCGGTGATATGGAAGTGGAGATGGACTCGAGTATTATCAGGCCATATTTAGTTTAAGACGAACTCATTCTCCACACCGGCAGGGGGCGGTAATACACCATTTTGCTGTCTGCCAACCGCCAACAAATGACGAAAAAGAAAGAAAGCCGCAGACGAGGAAGAAGCAGCGTTGGCTGTCAACACACCGGGACTGTTTATCGGGACCGTCACCATGCGTCTGCTGTGTAAGACACCGCGGATTTACTCACACGTGTGTCAGCTCAACCTGCTGACGCAGCAGAGGAAGAAGCATCTGTGGAACCAGGTACGAGCTGCGTCCATGGCTGAACATGATGCTAATGGTAGATACGAGCCACACTCACAGTGACCTTTATGTCCACTGTAGTTCTGGAGATTATCTCACCTCCCGGGGCTTCGTCCGTTCATTAACCGCACGCTGCATCCCTCCTGCCGGCCGTCGCACAGCGTAAGTTCAGCTTTTACTCGCTGGTGATTAGTTTAAACTGAACATACTTAATGACGGGTTGTAGCTGTATGTTTGGTCTGGTTCTTACAGAGACGACACACACACACACACACACACACACACACTCACACACACTATGTGACAAATCAATATGAACTGTATCAAATTTAGGCCTGTTTAAACTCCGTCCTGACTGAGGAGTTGTTGAAATATTGTTACTTCTATAGTCGAATATTATTACAGATATTGACTGTTTGATGGTGTAGCGGCTATCGGAGCCTTTTCCTGGACCTGTTGAGCACGAAATAAATACTGTTGCTGACCCTGCAGCAGAGCTTTAATGTCTGCTCTGGCTCAGCACCAGATGCACAGGCCTGATGTTTGGTTTCATAATGACGTCATACATTATCCTCTTTCATAACTGCCACAGGCTCAGTGCAGATCAAACAGACACGCGTCCCCTTGAGTTCTTTGAAGAAACATTCACTCTCCCACCGTGTCTGAAAATGTCTGCACTCACTTTTCTACTTTTCGCTTCTTTGGTTCTGACCTGTTTAGTAACTTGGGGTACATTTCTTCTGTGATTGTCGTTTTTGGTGGAGCAACTGACTTGATCAACAGCAGCTCCCCCTGGTGTTAAAACTAAGAAGTGCAATACACTCAGGCAAAAGTTGAAGTGCGGCCTTATTCTATTCTATTTATGAAATTACTTGCGGGCCAATTAAAAATGGACCGCGGGCCGGAGTTTGGACATCCCTGCTATAAACCATATTAATGGAAAATTCAGCTTAAATGAGTAATGGTGTAACACAATAAACATCCTCTTTATTGCATGAGTGTGTTGCATCTGTTTGGAACAAGCCTGTGAAATACTGGGAGAATATATTCTGGAAAGATGACACCAAAGTTGAACTCTGCCACAGGCTCAGCCAATCACCTGACCCGAATCCAACTGGAAAACCTATGGAAAGACCTGATGCTCAGAGTTCATAGAAGGGCCCACAGAACCTTTGAAGAAGTAAACAAAGTTTACGGTTAGAATTAGCTTATGTCTCAGTCCAAAATCAGGGAGTGCCTTGCACCTCCAAATTCAACACTTTATTAAGGATAAAGTGCGTGTCACAAATGGTTCACATCGAGTGATTTCATCATCTGTCTTCAAATGGGAAAATATACAAACTGTAACTTTCAAAGTTGGCCATAAATACTCTATAAGGTGCATAAATGTCAGAAACCAGCTGAGCATAAAGGAGAAGAGTAATTAAACAAGTTTGTTGGTGTTTTTCTATTTCAGTGGTTCGGGAGCAGAATTAATGGCTGCAGGTGGAGCAAAACCATCTACCTGAATTCACAGAGTCAGAAAAAAGTCACCCTCGTGCATGTAAGGTAACCAATACTTTGGTTTTTGTTTTTCTCCTTAAGCATTGCTTAAGCTTTGACTACTTGAACTCATTTATAACTTTGTGTCATTCTCCAAAAGTGAACTGTCTGCGGCAGCATATGAGAAGCTGGCCGATGAGACATTGGACGCTCTGGCTGATTACTTTGAAGACCTCACAGACGAAGCTTTTACTGGGGCCGACTATGATGTTCTGTTCTCTGTAAGTCTATGGATGTTGTAAAGGTTGCTAACTGTGAAGTGAACTTTAATGGTAGCTGTAATAAATGATGGCAGAATGATCTAAATGCTTATTTACAGAAACGAAATGATGAACATACAATTACACTGAGGCTGCCACAAACACTGTTGTATTGTACCATATTTATTTGACAAGGTTTTAGCTGTTAAAATGAAGTAGATTTGATTGAGTTATTAAATATAAATCAAGCCAAAAGCAACACCAGTTTATTCAGTATAGTGTTAATATCTGAATGAGGCCCCGGGGCCACTTTGTAGTGGAAAGGTTGGGCCCCGAGGTAAAAAAGGTTAAGAACCCCCATCTTGTCATCTGGGCTTTCAGTGATCAGTGTTGAGGTGATTGATGTGTCCATCTAATCATAATGTTTGATATCCCCAACCCTCACTCATCTCCTAAACAAACCCACGCCGCCTCTTTTCTGCAGCCTATGACGTCTGAAATCTCCTTTAACCACCTTTGAATGAAACTTCTCCTTGTCGCAGTAACTGTGATGAGCTGCTTGCATGCTTTAGTTCAGCTTGTACCAACAATGCACAGACTGCATCAATTAGAAACTCAGCCTTGGGTAAATAAAGTCCCTCGTGCTGTCAAGCAGAATGAAAATGGAAGAAAGCTCAGCGTTGTGTTTAGAGATTGTCTGAATAACTATCAGGCAGAACGAGTAAGTGAATTTTATTACAAAGAAGTCTGGGAATCCTAAAGTCCTGTCCAACACAATCAGCTCTGTCCTGCATCCCACCATTACAGCCACGTCTGAGACCGCCGCACACACCTGTGAGGATTTTCAAAGGTTCTTCACTGGAAAAATGAATCCTATCAGAGAACGTCTTCTGCTCCCGTCCCCAGAGCCTTCTGAACCACCTACGTGTTCCTCCCTTCTCACCTACTTCAAACCAGTCTCATTATCCCATCTTACTGATATAGTAATGCACGTGACACTTGCCCTGTGAAAGTGTTACCTACACCATTTCTCAGAGAAGACAGTCGTCATCACGTTTCGAACATCCTTTGTTAGCAGCAGCGTCTGAAATGGAACTGTTCCTCTTCTAAACAAGCTGCTGGTTTGGACCCGTCAGTTCTGTCATTTTCAGATACTATTCTGGATACATTCAGTCTGGCTTCAGAGCAACACAGTCTGCTCTACTGAAGGTGCTCGATGCTTTCGGCTGCTTTAATTCTTCTAGACCCGAGTGCAGCGTTTGACACAGTTGATCACACAATCCTATTAAACCATTTGAAGACGTGCGTCGGCATTCGAGGCCCAGCTGTAAGATGGTTTGCCTCTTAGAGAGCAGAACATACTCTGAGATGCTGGGTAACATGTGTTACCCTGCTACACTCGCTTGTGGAGTTCCTGTTTTATTCTCCCTTTACATGCTCCCATCAGGCTTCATTTCTCAGAAAACACAGAATTTCTTATTACCGTATGCAGACGATACATCGTTGTATCTCTGTCTAAACCCAGGCGTTGATAGCACATCGGGTAAATTGCTACAGTCATTTTAAGCTTTTCAGTCATAGTCACCAAAATCAAACAGAAAGGGTTTTTTGGGATAAACTTTACATACATGTTAAATAAAATTAAGATTAGTTATATTCCATGTAGATGTTTGGTCAAAATTGCTTTGGTAACGGATGAAAGCAGAACCGTTTTCTTCTGTTCCTTGTTTGACAGAGTGGTGTTCTGACAGTGAAGCTGGGTGGAGACCACGGCACCTATGTGATCAACAAACAGGCGCCAAACAAACAAATCTGGCTTTCTTCTCCTACCAGGTGAGACTCGAGCTTTGTAGCACTTCATGGTAATATGAGTAACTGGAACCCAACAATGTCTCTGTTCAGTTTACACAGTTCTGTCAACATTTTCCACTCAGCTGTTTTGTTTTTTATAATTCTAAATGATTATTAAGATGCCAATAAGTGACTTATGTGTTACCAACATAACCAATCTGGTCAGCTTTGATTTAAGTAATAAATCGCGTGATTGATTAATGCAGACATGCAAATATTTCATTATTGTGGCGATTAAATCCTGTATTTTGACGCTCTGGTTGCTAATTGTTTGTTAGTACGAGCACTCACAGTTCACCACATTCATGTGTCATTTATTTCCTTTGCAATGTCTGGTTTTCCTGACATTTCCATTCACACAAACACAACAGGTAACTACATTAAGCACAGTAGAAACCGTTTGGCCCTTCTCATCAGCAGCAGCTGAACAGAATTACCTTTGACCTTAAATAACCCCGCCCCTGCCTCTTGCACAATCACGCCACCTATAAGCAAAAGTCCTGTCCATTTTCTCCGTCACCACCTGTTAGTTGTAGCTCTCTTGCACATCAGCCAATAGTGCCGACCTCTCTTCCTCTACACAGCAAAATCCCCACTGTGGAATTGACACTGAGTGTTAAAGTTAACACTAGAAACGTGTCTGTATGTGTCCACACTTGAGTTTAAATGAGCACTTTTCAACGTGTTATATGTTTAACACTGACCTAGTGTTCATGACACTAACACTGAGCAGTGTCAACATATAACGATATATATCGGATGACAATAGAAAAACGTCTGTCGTTTGTTTCTTGGTGTCGCAAAATAAACTTTTTGTCATCATTTTGATGGTCACCGTAGAGTTTCTTAAAGTTCTCCCTTTCTCTTATATTTAAAAAACCACACTACAGACGGACAAAGGACTGTTTTTACGCGTTGTCGTTAGCAACAACGACGCTGTCCGCTTGTTTATTTTCCTCATGGACCTTTCACAATAAAGCTGAAGAGCCTGTTGAGATTTTCAAAATAAACTGAATCACGTGAAATAGTATGCAGAGTGTTTACAGTTACAACTTACGTAGCACTCGACTCCAGCTACACGACGCCCAGCTGGAAACACTTCACGCAAGTTCAGCTGCCCGAGATTCACAGAATTGACAGAAAATGTAACTTTTTGTGATAAATATCGTTGTCGGGACGATAGATGTCTTATATCGGGATATGAGAGTTCGGTCATATCGCACAGCCCTAGTTTTAAGTGTTAAAAGATTAGCACTGAATAGTGTTGGTAGTACTTTACACTAAACCTGGTGTTTAATTTAACACTGAACAGCACTGATCTTCTAACACTAGCGTCATCACTGCCAGATAACAATGAACTCGCATTCATCTCTGACATCTCTACTACTGCAATTAAACGTATTTACAACCACTGTACCCACCACAGCCATCAATGACAAACACCCATTAAAAATGTATGAGATTAATTTACAAAGATGTATTCAAACAGTAAATCATCCAGTTTGTTTACTGGTGTAACTTATACAAAATATGGGACAATGTACATTTAGTCAACAGTGTCATTTGAAAATTGCCTATTGTAAAGTCTATAGTACACCAGATCATCTACACAGAGGAGTGTGAAGGCATCCAATCCATCCTCAATACTAAATGCATTTAAGTGATCACTGTAATACATTGTTGAGACCTTAAAAGTCAGAAGATAAGCATTGTTAGTGTAACTGTTAGAGATGCAATCTTCTTTTCAACATCAGAACAAAATACATCCCGACTTCAAGTCAAGTATTTATTTATTTATTGTCATTGTCAAAGAACAATGACTTGATATTCTATTGTTCTGTCTCTGCATACATCAAAACCGAGAACATGGATTCAGCTATTTTCCATTTTTGCTCACATTGTATTAAGACATTAAAATGGTTTTTCAAGTTGATCCAGACGGACAAAATGGTGGTGACATAGTATCTGTAGACAAGCAGAAGAAGACGGCCGTAGTGATCGATGTAGCGATACCGAATGACAGCAACATCAGGAAGAAGGAACAGAAGCTGGAGAAGTACCAAGGGCTCAGAGAAGAGCTGGAGAAGATGTGGAGGCTGAAGGTAACGGTGGTCCCAGTGGTAATCAGAACAGTTGGTGCCATGATCCCCATACTGGGCGAGTGGCTCCAGCAGATCCCAGGAACAACATCTAAGATCTCCTTCCAGAAGAGCGCAGTCCTAGGAACAGCTAAGATACTGCGCAGCACCTTTGTTGTGGAAGTTTTCCATTAAATAAAGCCTGCAGACGAGCGGAGAGCTGCAGCTAACATTCTTTAATCAAACACACAAAGAACAGACAACCAGGCTTGGTGGAGCCTGCATGACCGCAGGGTCAGCAGAGTCTGAGCCCAGCATGGCTCTCAGTTAAAAACCTTCTCCAGGAACAAAAGGCAGTGCACAGCTGTTTCACACCATAAGCTTCACACTCCCTTGCTGCCTACCGGAGTCCTCGAAGACACAAAAGACTCTTCCTGTGGAGTCGTCTGCTTCCCCCAACTTCCTTACTACACCCCCACCATGAGTGTGAACATGTTAAATCCAGTGGCACCAAGGCATCATACAACAAAATAATGTGATTAATACAGAAGTAAAAGAAATTCCTGTACACTCCCACCCTTTGATCCCCACAATCTAAGCTCTCACATGCACAATGAAGTTGTGCATTGTCTCTTAAAACTTCCAGGGCCTCTCCCCTGGAGTAGCTTCACTCCAGGCCTGTAACCCCGTCATAAGAAAAAAAGACATTAGCCAGCGGTGTGTCCTGCTGTAAATCACACGATCAACCCTCTGCTGTGGAAAAAGTGATGTGGATGTTAGCGCAGCACATCTGTATGCACACTTTCTCACAGTGACCTCTGCACTGTAAACAATACAAGGTCATGAATAAGACACTGCTGGTAAATTCACAGACACAGAAAGTGGCATTTAAGAGGTTAAGTCAGCTCATGCAACCTGCTGCTGTCCCCTTTCTGCTCCTGTAAAAAGAAACATACAAACATCCACCCTTTTGTCAGGTCGAGGTGGAGGTGCAAGCTTGCATACTGGTGTCAACTCAGTCAAGCTTTTGTCAGTCCAGTCAGCCCCCATTTGTTATTTGCTGACAGTAGAACCTCTCGTGACGCAATAAGTTTCTACTGCCAGCAATGACGCCATTTCAAAAAAGAAAAAATAATTTAGACTGGATCACCTCGCTGAGTCCTTTTTGGCAGGGACTTTCTGATTGTCCCAAATAAGTGGCTTCCTCCTGAGCCCATTTTCATTTTGGAGAAGCTCACTTGCGATTGATCAACATGTCCTGTAGAGCTTTCGATCCAGATCTTGCAGACCTGCTTGAAAAAGAGAAAATTGCCGAACAAAAAATCTCAGTGCACTGTTAAAATCAAAAACAATATGAAGGCCTAGTTTTAGAAGTTGTCTAAGCGTACTCTCTTAGAATAGATCAAAACTGGCAGGTTCAAAGTGGTACCAAAAGAAAATGCATCAGCCAAGTAAATGTTCATCCAGCAGTCACACCTCACACAACAGCAATATCCTATTAGATGATGAGTTTTTTCCATGTACCCAGATGTGCATCATGATAAGACCTCCCCCACACATCAGGAACAAGAACCTCAATAATCTATTAGTCTCCACTCATCTGACCCCCTGCAGCACTCTGTTCACCCCTGCTATGGTTCAGTCATTTTTGCCCAATATATAATACTAGTTCACTAGTCTGTGCATCACTTCTTAAGCTGCTAAGTGAACCGGACAAGACGATGGTAACAGAAACGCTTAAAATGCTGTTTGATCTTCATGAGCTTCATTGTGTGTGTGTGTGTGTGTGTGTGTGTGTGTGTGTGTGTGTGTGTGTGTGTGTGTGTGTGTGTGTTAGTTAGTAGGATTAATGCTTTTTTCTGTTTGTGTAATTTTTGTGTACCTCTCCTCTTTGCGGTGCTCCAGACACTTTTCAATTCTCCACGTAAGGCAGTC
Source organism: Pundamilia nyererei (assembly GCF_000239375.1). Lineage (NCBI taxonomy): Eukaryota > Metazoa > Chordata > Actinopteri > Cichliformes > Cichlidae > Pundamilia > Pundamilia nyererei. The sequence goes on from NW_005187454.1 coordinate 2,801,309, forward strand.
GTTTTTCTTCCCAGTTTCATAAACCCAAATTTCATTCCCACACTAAAACAGCTTCCTCCATGTCCTCCCTGCTCCTTCCACTGTGGTCTCATCTC
>NW_005187454.1:2802122-2802846 GCF_000239375.1 Pundamilia nyererei
ATCTTACACACCACACATTTACTCAGTTCTTACCATACAGTCACGTATTGAGTTTTGTCTCTGGCCGCCTGGTGAAGGCCTGCCGCTCTACTGGATCCAGTTTCCCATTACTACACGAGGCGTCCCCCGTGAGGTTCCTTGCCTTCTACGGACCAAGGAACGAACACCGCCACTCTGCGCACTGTAGTACGCAGAAATGGACTCCGACAGTGTACCCGAACAGCTGTCCTGTGACGTACTTGGACCGAACACAGGTCTGGGCCGGCGTCTCCCCAACAGCGCGCACGAGCCAATGTTCTTGTGATGGACCGTACCCAACACAAGCCTCAAACCGCCAGGATTTTCCCTCCGGAGACTCGAACTGCAGAGTCAGCCAGCGTTCCCCCCTCAGCCAGACAAAATTTATATATATATTTCTCTGTTGACAAAATGATATAATAAGAATCTGTTGTAAGTCAGTATAGAGTAATGTTACTTCCCTCTTCCTGTCTTCTCTTGTGCTTACAGCGGACCCAAGCGCTACGGCTGGACAGGTGAACGCTGGGTATATACTCATGACGGCATCAGCCTTCACCAGCTGCTTTCTAAGGAGTTTTCCATTATCTTTAATAAGAACATTGACCTGTGTGGCCTGCCCTATTCCTAAAACCCTGTTAAATGCTTGGAGTATTCACAGACTCAGTGACTCACATCTGAATTTCTGTGCAGCATACACACCATCTGT
>NW_005187454.1:2805492-2806203 GCF_000239375.1 Pundamilia nyererei
CATTACATTTGTCTTATTTTCCACGTGACATAGAAAATTCCATTACATATGAACATCCAGTCACATACATGCGGGCATGGAATGATTGGAAGACCTGAAATCAGTGATTTGTATGGGTAAGTTAATATGTTTGGTAATATAGACACATCTGTGCTTGTGTGCTGATTGTACAGGTTAGAGACTGCACAGCTTGCCTCACAGGTTTGTGAAGGCAGGCGTACTGTTCCCTGTTCAATTCAATTCATTTATTTACACAGCGCCAAATCACAACAACAGTCGCCTCAAAGAGCTTTATATTGTAAGGTCGACCCTAGAATAATACATGCAGAGAAAAACCCAACACTCAAGTGACCCCCAATAAGCAAGCACTTTGGCGACAGTGGGAAGGAAAAACTCCCTTTTTACAGGAAGAAACCTCCAACAGACCCAGGCTAAAGGAGGGGCGGAGCCATCTGCTCGGATTGGCTGGAGTTAGAGGAGGAAGACAGGACAAAGACACGCTGTGGAAGAGAGCCAGAGATTAATAATAACTAACAATTAAAGGCAGAGAGATGTTTTCATTTATTGCCTATAATAAAAACAAACCTTGTATATGTGCTGTTTGTTTGTTTACTGTCTCGTAACCCCTCCCTTAGGATAACAGCAGGAACAGGTGATATATGGGTGTGATGTGTCCCTGCAGCTTTACTGTAGAGCTCCTCTAAGGAGCGA
>NW_005187454.1:2807100-2809428 GCF_000239375.1 Pundamilia nyererei
AGTCAGGGGCGGGACCTCTGTGATTGGCCGTGGTCCTTTTGTGTATTTGAAAGTGCAGGCAGATAGAGAGGTGAGTAGTTTGAATAAAGCGATATCGATTCATTAAATCCTGAATCGACTTTTAAATATAAATGTCGAAACGCCAGAATCTCAGGTTAAAGCTCTCAAAACTATTTCAACAACCACCAAACAGTAAATGAGAGCAGGTAACGGACTCCACACAAAGACGTAAACACAGACCCCACGCATCAGAATCAGCTTTCTCTTTCTCGGCTTTCTCACCTGACGGCCCAAACACGGACACGCCGTCGGGGCTGAAAGCCGGCAGCTCGCCGACTCTGATGCGTCGGGTCTGCTCTGTGTTTACGTCTTTTTGTGCTCGATTCTGATGCTGCAGGTTTTATTTCTCTCCAACCAAAATTCACTGAACCAGCAGCAAAAGAAGCAGCAAACTATGTTTCACATGTGATAAATGTCGTCATTAATTCCCTCTGACCTTTGCTGTTTTGCTTCCAGCACGATAAAATCACACAGCTCTCTCTCTGTACTTCAGGAACAGTTTCCCGTCTCAAATCTCTGTTTTCTGCATTCATTGGCTTATTACCCACCGTCTACCGTTGTTTACAGCGCTGTCTTTTTCTTTTTTGTTAATTAAATGTCCTCGGACAAGAAAGACTCATTTCTGCTGTTCAATACTGAAGAAATTTATACTTTTTAAAATTATGCAAAATTGCAGAATATTTTTAAGGTTATCTGCTATAAAAAGCCAGGCCTGGAAAATCTCCTTCGATTTCTGTTTTATTCTCAGTTACTTTGACACAAAGGCCTCTGCTGTGATGTTCACACCTCTGATGAAGTCTCACAGTGTCAGTACTGATAAATGATCAGAATTATAATATTTCTGACTATTTGAGGCAAAACTGAATCGAATCGAATGGATTACAGAAATCAGTGACGATACGCAGCCCCAGTGAGCAGCCTAGGCCCGACAGAAGCGGATGTAGCTGTCAGTAATGAGGAAAGATGAAAAGAACTATTGATAACTTATTTGTTAAGGCCTGATCCGTCTGAAATTCATAGCCAGCTCTGACACGGAGCCATCAACCCCTGAATGCTGAAAAAGCAGCAGTGTATCCAGAAACACATTACATGCTGCGATAAAAGTGTCCCCTCCCCCCGCGGCCTTTCAGCAGCAAACAGGTCGTGAGAGGAGCCGATGTGATGATTACGTTTAACATTGTCTACAATATTGCCAAAGAGTGCCAACGCACTTTAAACACAAGCACTTTTTCAGTAACTTTGTGTTGACAAGATTGTTAGTTAATCATTTACACATCAGTGTTGTCTGTATAGACAGCAATTCCCCCCAAAAAGTGCACATGTAAAACTGCGGTGTTAAGCGATGCGGTTGAAAAATTTGGGTGCGCCTAACGTTGGTGCTGGTGCGCCTTGCAACCGTGGCAGAAAAGTTAGTCTAGAGCTTTGCCTAAGCAACCAAAGACGTTAGTAATCTTTTGTCATCAGTCACTCAGGTGTCTCGTTGTCCTTCACACAGCTGCTTCCATGCTTTGTCGGTTATGAACAGCTCTCTTAAGGTCCACTACAGCATTTCACCCAGCTTGAGGTGGGACTGCACCTTCACATTTGCTTTGTCACATTTTACTCTAGAATACTTTGGTATACCGAGGAGTTTACTCAATGATTGCAAGGTGCCCAGGTCTTGTTGCTGCACAAGAAGCCAACGAGTTAGTTCAGATGCAGTTTTGCAAAGCTAAGCCATGCTGGTATATTCTTTTTAGGCTCTTTTTCTCAGAAGCAAATGCAAAGATGCCATACTTGTTCCATGTTTTTTCTTACTGTATTATGTGGAACTTCAACATTTAACATGGCTAACTGAGGCATGTGGAGTCTGAGTGTAGCTCTGAGTATTGCAAGAGCTGGAATGAATTTGCTGAGACATCCACTGAGACGCGACGACAGGAAACTGCCATGAATGTTTTCCACTTGTGAAAAGTCTTTGTCACTGTAGAATGATGGATTTGAAACTGTTTGGAAATGCCCTCAAGAGCCTTATGGGCAATAATTGCTTTTTAGGTAACTGCTGATGTCTTTTCTCCATGGCAGTGAAGATACTAGATAACTGAGTGCTCCAGATCCACAAACTGCTAAAACTTTTCCTTTTCTAGAGGTGATCAAATCTACTGATAATCAATAATCACTGATTATGCTCATGCAGGATAAATAGGTGTATTTACCCACTTAATTCCTACAGGAAACAGTAGTTAATTTTTCACACATGCTTCTGCGTTTGGGCTGAATTTATATTAA
>NW_005187454.1:2810103-2811696 GCF_000239375.1 Pundamilia nyererei
AAAAGTTTGAATTTGTTTTGGATTTTCTCTCATCCATGCTGGGTCAAAAGTATACGTACATGCAGGCTCTCTCACTCTCTATACATAATGTTTAATAACTTATGCTGATTATAGATTATAGATTAGAATAATAGTATTCAGATTGATTGATCAATACTCACAAATTTAAAGGAACTCACTGTAGATTTACACACCATCTTACAATGCTGTGATGGCAGACATTCCCCAACTCTATGAATGGTACTCATGGCCACTGACCAATGGTTGTTGATTAGCGGTCATGGCAATTTGCATACTACTGATCATAAGCTGACCTCCCAGCCCAGTGTTCATTCAGTGCTGCTGGTGTCAGTCACTGTGCACATGTCCTGTTTCTAAGGTTGACCTGCAGTCAGCTGAGACTGAAGACGTCACCTGATGATGCCGAAACGTTTCTCCCACTGAAAACTCTGCGGCCAGACTTTTTGGGATTTCTTTAGCTGGATGATTGAGCATCAAGACAGACAACATCAAGTAATGTTTCATCTACTTCTGGAATAGCTTTCCTCAGCATGTTTGGGCCTAGCATGAGTCCATGCCAGGAAAGCAACCAATTTAAATGAACTTGACTAATTGTGGCAAGAAGAGTGATCAAATATTCAACTGGAATTACACCAGAGGTTTGTTGATGGCTACCAAAAGCATCTAGTGACCCACAATGTCATGAAAGTATGTAAACTTTTGCCCACAACTGTGTCTGGATGTGACTCATGTGTAAGATTGGAAATAAGATTTTTACTGTGCAAAACAAACATCATTCCTCTAATTTAACAATGAGGAAACTGATTTAGTTTCATGAACTAAGCGGCAATACACGTTACTATATATTGTGTTTCAAAATATCAACAGTAAACCATGAAGAAACTCTGCAGACTCTGGGGCACGACTAGGTACTGAAAATGTATCTGGTGTGAACATCTTTTTATTGTAATAATAAAAGCCTACATACACATGGATAATATTGGTTTTTGTGTTGCAGCTAGATGAGTTTGAGCAACAGAACAATCTTAACAACTCACTACAATTCATCAGCTATACAGGATGAGGTCCAGGCTGGGCTGAGGGAGTTGATCTGTGAGGTCAGTTTGTGGGTTAAATGTAAACAGGCTGCTCCTGGGCGGTCAGCAGGCGATACATAGCAGCAGGCATGGTCTTCATATGAATCTAAGGCAGACAGAACAGAACAAAGTAATCATCATGGAATTCTGATATAAAGGTTCTTATTTATATCATTACATATCTAATGGTATAATGGTATGTAATAGAAATTCGGGTAGGAAAGGGTGCCCAAGAATCAGAGATGCCTGAAGCCCTGAAACGATTGTCAAGAACCGTGCAGAAGTAATAAAAGGGGCTACATCCTGACATCAAGCCACTCGTGGACCACAAACAACATCAGACTGGTAAATGGACTGGTTCTTATATAGCACATTTCTACTCTGAGCAAAGCGCTTTATACAACTAATTCATTCACCCAATTACTTCCCATTCACACAGGCACTTATTCTACACTGTTAAGTGCTCACTGTCTAACATTCATACGCATTCACATTC
>NW_005187454.1:2813804-2814826 GCF_000239375.1 Pundamilia nyererei
AGGAGTTTAATAACAGGACACTGGCGTAAATTCTCGACCATCTCACACTTCTGTTTAATCAGTTAATCAGAAAACGAGGTGCTGGAAGTTTGCTGCTTTTGCCGGCTCTAGTGACCCTTGACCTCCTGGTCAGCTATCGAGCTGGTGGGTAACAACGTCTCCGAAAACATTGCAGGACTTTGGCAAATATGTGATATCTTAATAAACCGAGCAGATATTTGAAGTTTACACAGCTACATTCTCAAAATATGTTAAAAGTTTAATAAGAGTAATATTAAAACTAAGGAGCTGCCGCCATTGTTGGAATCCTGAATCCTGCAACACGTTCTCACTCCAAAAGCGTAATATTTTATGCTAGGTGACAAATCGTCAACATATTACGCTTCCAGGCACCCGACACATCCCTAAATGACGAGATCAGAAAAATGAGGAAACATGAGAACCATTTGGAATCTACACATGTTCATTCATTTTACTTCAATCACTTTGGAAAACTCTATTTGAAGTCATTAAAGTGCTTGTTAAGGTTACGGATAAGGTTAGGGTTTGACCCAATTTGACCCATTCCAGTTTTTGTGTTGACCAAAGTACTGAAGGTTTATGACTTTTCCTTATCTGGGGTCATGAACTGGTGTGTAAAATATGGACACTTTGATGTGTCCTGGGATGTCTTTGCAGTGTTTGTATACAAAGATGATGTTGCAGGTCATTTTGACCCGCACACTTTTATGCAAGTAAAAAGCTGTTCAGATCCAAAATAAACATTTGTCTTTGATGTACTTTGTTTTGACTGCCTCTGAATATACATCAGACCCAGGTGTGTATGTGAGAAACTTTCTCTCCCCTGTTCTTGTCACTGTTCTCGTGCCATTTCAACACACCTAAAATGAGCTCCTGAAGGATGACGACTGAAGAAGCCTTATCACTGCTTTTGAACTGGGATAGTGATGAAGAAGAAGGTGTTTCAGAGACAGAGGATCTTTCAAGACAAAGACTACAACTCGCTCCAAAGGAGTCACAGC
>NW_005187454.1:2816166-2817639 GCF_000239375.1 Pundamilia nyererei
AGAGATTAATAATAAGTTATTATTCAATGCAGAGTGGTGTATAACATATTGGTGCCAGATACTCCATGGCTCAATGGGTGAGAGCTGTTTTGGTAGCAACAGGGGGACTAAAATAATATTAGGCAGGTTGTCATAATGTTATGCCTGATCAGTGTATATAAAGCTTTTTCCCACATACTGATAAAGTACTCTATCCTATAGATGTAAGTGCTGTGTGCACCTTGGATTCATACCTATGATCGATTTAGAATAACCAGTTAACTTTACATGCATGTCGTTGGACCAGGAAGGAAGCCAGAGTACCTATAGGGTGGCTGTAGGAGGCAGAGCAGGTCACCAACTGATCGGAAGGTTGGTGGTTCGATCCCTGGCAGTCTGCATGCCAAGTATTCTTGGGCAAGACACTAACCCCAACTTGCTCTCCGATGCATCCATCGGAGTATGAGTGTACTTAGAAAGCACTGAGTGTAGATTGGGTGAATGAGGCATGTTATATAGAGAGCTTTGAGTACTCCGGGAGAGTAGAAAAGCGCTATATAAGAATCAGTCCATTTACCATAGTACCCAGAGGAAACCCACAAATGCACCACCCAGAAAGGCCTTAGGCACAATAGACTGCAGTGTTTCACTTTTAACTGTTGTGCATCGAAAGATCCTGATTTCCTTGTTATGTATAATGTGATGCAATGTCTTACCTCTCCCACAGCACTGGACAGGATGTGGACAATTTTTTCATGGGGCGTGGCCACCACACTCTGGCTGTTGATCTCGATGATGCGGTGACCAACTCTGACCCCGCCCCGTTCGGCAATGCCCCCACGCATTAGGCTGCAAATCTGTTGAAGAGATGTCACTTTTTCTTTAAAAATAACAAATAAAATCACTCAAGAAATGTAACAAAATTGCAGTTATCATGTAACAGAGCAGACACTACTCACAATGCCATTCTGGACACTGAAACCCAGCTGGTAGCGCAGGTCTGGCCGTCTGATGAGTACAGTAGTCACTGGGGGACATCTCACAATATTCAGCTTGATATGAGACTGGTTCTTCAGACCCTACAGGAAAGAGAAGCAGGAAAGAGCAAGTATTGGGATGAACTAAATTCAGCAGCAAATAATGTGTGCATACATATTATACATAATATACACACACACACACACACATATATGTGGTAGCAAGCGCTCTCTCCTATGCAGTGGTCACTGCAGGGCAGCTTAAATAATGGGAAAAAGGCAGCGATTTCGAGCACTTGTCCCATACAGGACACCGTAGTTCAAGCTTCTCATTCGTCCAGGCACCATCTTGGCTCAGTGTTTACTGTGTTTGCTTTGCAAGGCCCAGCAGCAGACTCGGAGTGGTTTATGGCCCAGTGTGTAAATGGTGCGGTCCAAGCCACAAAGTGAACGCTTGTGTTCGATCACACAACACAGAGTCCTGCACTGGTAGTTTTACATATACACACACTAATAT
>NW_005187454.1:2819057-2820198 GCF_000239375.1 Pundamilia nyererei
ATTTCAGGCGACGACCTCATGAAGCTCAGAGAGAGAGCCAAGAGTGAGCAAAGCAGGAATCAAAGCAAAGGGTGGATATTTAGAAGAATCTAAAATATCAAACATGTTTTGAGATATTTCACACTTTTATGTTTACTACATAATTCCACATGTGTTCATTCATAGTGTCGATGCCTTCAATGAGAATCTACAATGTAAATAGTCATGAAAATAAAGACAAATCACTAAATGAGAAGGTGTGCCCAAACTTTTCGATGATAGTGTATATTGTACATTATTAGATGTGCACAATAAGGCTTGTAAGACAGCTCAAACTCATCCTGTCTATCTGCCTATTAATGGGCTATTACTACATCCCTTCAGATTGTCAGTAAAACCATCACAAAGTCTGTGAGAAGTCACTATGATCCCTGAAAAGGGTGAAGGCCGGCAGCAAAACTGCAGCCTATGACCCTGGGACATCATTTTTAAAACCTATGTGTGAAAGGACCGTGACACACTGGCTGCTTTTATGTCCTTTTTATTTATGACACACAGTTTGTTTGGTTTTGCAGCTTCTCCGTTGCCCTTCACCACAGTTCCCCACTTTCTGAAGGGAAAAAGCTACAGGATCAGTCCAGCAGCTCTCCCAGAAAGGCAGGTGATGGAGGAGGGAGGTGCAGGAGGTGGAAGGCCTACTGTTTTAGAGTAGGGTTTCCACCTGACACAGCCTCCCATTTCTCACTGAAAGTATCAAAATGCTGCAGTTAATGCATGGGTCACACAAAGCATCTCTCAGGTGATCTACTCCAAAACAGCTGGGGTATAAATCCTGGACAAAGCTTAGGTTTTCAAATAAATTAAAACTCTGTCTGAGTCTTCGGTTGATTAATAAGCTGGAGTGAAAGATTGCTGCCTCGACACCTTCTCCTCGGCCTGTGCTTTAAGGAGACTATTCCTATGACTCAGCGGTGTTGATTCATTTAAATTAACATAATCATCCTGCTGTAACCCAGTTTCTGTAAGGCAGAGAATCCATTTGTTTATCAATTATTAATTTATGTCCAGGGACTTAGAAGAGAAGGAGCTAATCCCCATTTCACTGTTTTACTCTTTGGTGCAGTGGTAGACAGTGTTGGTCAAGTTACTTGAAAAAAGTAAT
>NW_005187454.1:2821366-2822911 GCF_000239375.1 Pundamilia nyererei
AAATTTGATCAGATTTATAGAAACGAGAGCTGCTCAGTCCAATGTTGTATTGATGCTCTACCTTCAGCTGCACCGACTACAGGGCCCTTGCTAGCTGTAGGTTTTTCATAGGTGTGAAGCTGACTCTCCAATTCTGTGATCCTTGCCTCTAGAACTGTAAACAGGTTACATTCATTACAAATATAGTTATTACTAAATGAGGCTGAGGAGTAACTAAACATCTGACACAATGTCAAGGGACCGCTGAAGAGGCTAATGCTGCAAGTAAGTCGGCTACAAGCTAAGCTAGCGAGTCTCTAGCATCACAGTGACTCACTACTGTGAATGTAATTAGCAGGTAAGAAACACAACTAAACAAGTTCATCTGACCAATGAAACCGGGAGAGAACTTTGAATCCAAAGAGCATCTTCAAGCACAAGATAAATCCCAACATTTGTAAAAATAAGCTGCTTCAACAGACGTCATTGCAGCTTTTACGTGTCGCCAGGTATTAGACCCCTAAGTTCCAGGAAAGCTCTGAATGCTGTGAAGTTGTACTGGATACACCTCTGCCTCTGGACTGGCAGATGTGGAGATGGTCTCTCTTATATATGAAATGCTTGCTCTAACTTCAGCAGATCATACTCAGTCTTCCTATGAAGGCCTATGCCCTTCATAGGGGAGAATGTGTCCCTTTGTCAAAACTCAGTTCAGAAGGAGCAACTTCTGTCTAGTCCTGGGACACTTGCACAACTGGTCTGTACGTGCTCTGTGGTCTTGGTGCAGACTCATAATCATGTTGCTGGAATGTTCTGTGGTTAGTTTGGGAGCATAGATTATAAATCCTGTTGCTTCAGACTATTTGGTCCCTGTACAGCTGTAACATCAGCATGGTTGCTTTGCTAGAGTCAGACTCTTTCCCTGTGAATGCCAAGGTTGTATTTTGTCGCCAATTCTGTTCATAATTTTAATGGAGAATATAATAGAGAGCAGCCAAGAATGAGGAGATTTCTGGTTCTGTGGCTTCAGGATCTTACTTTTCTTTGCAAATGATGTGGTCCTGCTGGTCTTATCATTTGGTGACCTTCAGCTTATTTGCAGCCAAATTCAGTGCAGGGAGATGGGAATTAACACCTCTGTTTTTGAGGCAATGATTCTTAGCAAGCAGTGGGTGGAGAACACGCTCAGGTAGGGGATGGGTTGTTGTATCTCATGGAATTACACATGAGTGGAGGAAGTGTGGAGATGGAGAGACTGAATGGTGCACAGAGTGCTGAGCATGAAGCCAAATGAGACTGGAGAGCTGGAAATGAGCCTCCACCAATGGGTGCACATACCATACATACCTTTATAATGCTTTGGCAGGTGGACAGTGGCAGTCCCACCAAACTGGTTCCATTGATTGACATGATCTGGTCTCCTATGTTCAGTCTGCCAGACCTCTCAGCTGGCCCAGCATGCATCATGTTGGCAATAATGACTGTAGGTAGGATGGAGCCCCATCCACTCTCCACGATGACCACGCCCAGAATCTCCCCCTTAGCTTTCTCTACAAACACCTGTGG
>NW_005187454.1:2824208-2824718 GCF_000239375.1 Pundamilia nyererei
TTAATCTGATGTTAACACAGATGTTACCACAACACTACACAAACTGCAGAATATGCAAAAAATTAAACGGTAATATAGATGAAAGGGAAATGTGTGCCTGCAGTGTAAGTGGGTACCTGAGAGTCAGCGTTGAGCACTTTTATTCTCTGGGTAGAGATGAAAAGATCCACCTCTGTGAGAGGCTGAGGCTCACCCTCAGGTTCCTACACAAACACAGTCAGAAAGCAGCATTAGACACGGTGACATGTCTCAAAACCAGTACAGCACACGCGATTAGGCAAACATGACCAAACAGCTAAAGTGGTCAGTAAAAGCAGAGAAGTGCACTGCCTTCAGTTCTGGGTTTAAACTGGTCACAAACCGGCTGTGTGCAGGCAGGAATAAGACCCAAACACTAACTCACAGAAGAAAACGTGAACGCAAAGTAACACAGCTTTATTGCTGAATGCAAACCAATACAAAACTAAACCGGGAAAATTCTAACAATAATACGGTCCAGGAAACACGGAG
>NW_005187454.1:2825764-2826962 GCF_000239375.1 Pundamilia nyererei
CGAGGGAACACGAGGGAGAGCACAGACATGACGGGCGGGGGAAACATGGATAACATGAAGGAATAAAAAGCAGAAGAACTCACACAAAAAAACAGCGACACACAGAGGGCAAAGACACAAGGGGAGCCTAGATGTACAAAGGTTAACATAGAATAAATTCAGGATACCACTAAGAATAATGGACCATAACACAACAGAAACACAAGGGACTCAAAACGCTTCAAAAGGACCCCGAACCATGACAAAACTGAGCAATCATTAATATTTATTAATCGTTTTAGTTTCACGACACAAATTAGGTTCCTGCACTTGCCAAATCTCACTGATTTTATTACATTAAATTAATAAATAAGCCTGTGCTCATCCTGCAGTATAATTAAACTCCACAAACTACAAACTACAACAAATCACATGAGTTATTTTGTCCCATCTAAGAAAAAACGAGGGCATATACTGTGCTGCCAAAAATATTTGCCCCTTCATGATTTTTTGGTTTTTGAATATTATTTGTTTTATTTATGTTTTATCGATAAAACGTTAATTTTAACCAGTGATGAACAAAATAAATGCAAAATGCAGTTTTTAAATGATGTTTCCTTTAAGATCATGAAGTAATCCAGGTCTGGTCCTATGTGGAAAAGTCATTTTCCCTTAAATCTAATAACTGTTGTTCCACCCACGGCAGCAAGAACTGCAATCAAGCATTTACAGCATGTCTTTTGTATCACGCAAAGATTGGCCCAGTCTTCTTTGCATCTTTATTTGGTTTCTGAGCATGAAAAGCCTGTTTAAAGTCAGACCAAAGCATCTCTTCTTGGTGTATTTTGGTTCATTGTCTTGTGATCGTTGCTCCACCTGAGCTCACAAACTCTTGGCTGGACATTTTCATTCTGTTAACAGGGCAGAATTCATGGTTCCATCAATTACTGCAAGTCATCCGGGTCCTGAAGCAGCAAAGAATCCAGAGGCTTTCACACCAACAATGCCTGCAGTTTGCAGTGGTTTCTTCTTGAAATTCTCCCATGAATATCACGGCGCACAGTCTCATGCTGTTGAATGTTGTTTTGGGTTTTTGTGCCCTCCTGGTTGATGTGCTCATGGAGTTTTTTCTATTTGTGGATGATGAACTGTTGTTTGCTGGAGTTACTACACTTTTATTCCTATCCTTAATCCTCCTGCTGCACATCATTTGGACCTA
>NW_005187454.1:2826982-2834539 GCF_000239375.1 Pundamilia nyererei
AGAGTGAACATGAAAACACGGGACCTTCACAATAAAAAAGGACACATGATGCAGGAGAGGCAGACGAGAGGGAACGTGAGGGAACACGAGGGAACGCGAGGGAACGTGAGGGAACACGAGGCAACACGAGGGAACACGAGGGAACACAAGGGAACGCGAGGGAATGCGAGGGAACGCGAGGGAACATGAGGGAACACGAGGGAACGCAAGGGAACACGAGGGAACACAAGGGAACGCGAGGGAATGCGAGGGAACACGAGGGAACGCGAGGGAACACGAGGGAACGCGAGGGAACACGAGGGAACACGAGGGAACGCAAGGGAACACGAGGGAACACGAGGGAACACAAGGGAACACGAGGGAACACGAGGGAACACGAGGGAACACAAGGGAACACGAGGGAACACAAGGGAACACGAGGGAACACAAGGGAACGCGAGGGAATGCGAGGGAACACGAGGGAACGCGAGGGAACACGAGGGAACACAAGGGAACGCGAGGGAACACGAGGGAACGTGAGGGAACACGAGGGAACACGAGGGAACGTGAGGGAACACGAGGGAACGCGAGGGAACACGAGGGAGAGCACAGACATGACGGGCGGGGGAAACATGGATAACATGAAGGAATAAAAAGCAGAAGAACTCACACAAAAAAACAGTTGATGTGCTCATGGAGTTTTTTTCTATTTGTGGATGATGAACTGTTGTTTGCTGGAGTTACTACACTTTTATTCCTATCCTTAATCCTCCTGCTGCACATCATTTGGACCTAAATCTTTCTGTCAAGCCAACTGACACAAGTCATTTTTGAGTGAGTGAATCTAACCAGCATCATCAACTTAAATTAAACTGATGTTCTCAAGCAAGTTGATACTTCATGTTGCCTTCCACACCGTCTAGTCTCACATTCAGCTCATGACAAGCCTTTTCTAGTGCTTTTGCCTCCTTTGTCTTTATTCTAGACTCTAACTACTCCTGACTATTCATCTTTGTCAGCCTCGTCCTCTAAATACTTTCCAGTACTTCCTCCTTCCACCACCAAGTCTCGCCTTCTTTGCTACCTTTACTCATCTACTTAATGTCTAAGTTCATTTGTTATTTGCTATTTTAATGAACAATAAAAAGAATCATAAAAGCACTTCTAAAAGAACAATGAATCCATTAACAGACAGTAAAAAATAGAAAGTGGACTTGCAGAAATAAAGCTAAACACTTCTTTGCAAGACACAGAAGGTTCTGAACTCTGAAGAGAAAACGGAAATCAAGAGGTGAACCTTCTGTGAAGATACAGTGGTTTTCAGACATGTTGAAATTCAAGGAAAAAACAGTTCGAGACGTCAAATATTTGTCCAAAAAAAAGAAAAAGTGCGTTGGATGTTTTTAACCAGGACATCAGTCAAAAAGCTGCAAAAGAAGAAGTCTTTGTGAAACATGTTTAGGAAAACACCCAAAGTTTTACAGGAAGATCACAAAAAGGAAGAGAGAGAGTGCAGTGATGAGCATGGGGAGAGTGTAAAAACTCAAAAAACGCTGAGTCAACGGAAGGAAAAAATGAAGCTACATCAAACAGATCAAAGCATGGAGCATGTACTCCTCTACAGTTGTCCCAGTATGGATATCTACATCAAGTGACCCAGAGAATGAAATCCTCGTTTATGCACTACATGATGACCAAAGCGTTACCACATTCATCATGCGAGAGGCATCTGGGAACAAAACGAGAGCCAGTGGAGTTAAAGCTCTCCACACTTTCATCCAGAAACACGATCATCCCAAGTCAGAGCTGAGCTGCACTGCAGGTGAGAGGTTTCTGCTCGTCAAAGGTTTCTCTCCCTGTAACCTACCCAGTGCAGTTCATTCCTGCCAAAGTCGCATTCCTACACCTCTGGGAAACAGTGGTCTCGACTATGCATCCATCGGAGTGTGAATGTTAGCCAAGCAGCACTGAAGTATAGAAGAAAGTGCTTGTATGAATGGGTGTGAATGAGGCATGAGGCAATACTGTTGCTGTCTAATGTTAAGTACATTCAATATATGCTCCGTTCAGGACAAAGACTGGGACCAAATGTTAAATTATAATGTTTCTAATTCAATATTATGCAGGTCATCTATTGTGCGACCTGCAGTCAGGTTGTTGACTCCTAAAAAGAGACACAGAGCACATACCACAGATCATATTGTGGCCACGTGCTCTTTAGCTGCCATGATGCCAGGTCTCTCTCTGGATAAATAATAACTAACTAATAACAGGGCTTACAAGGCCAAACCCCACAAACCCCAAACGTGTCAGAAGATTCAGACTGTTACCTGCATCGAACACATGGATTTCTTACATGACAAAAACGTTTCTATTTTACCAAGAATGAGATTTTCCAGGTTACATAGACAGTCCAACGTGTCCAATGTCCAACATAAGACATGCAACGTTGGCATTTAGGTTCAGCAAAACGATAATTCATCAGAATGACATTTTAAAAGTATCAAAGGACAACAATAATCATATAGACACTGAACAGGACAGAGAGTAAAACACATGAAAAGCTGCACTCAGCAGTGATAAGGACAAGACAGACATGTAGGTACTGCACCTTCTTCTTGTTCTGGGCCAATTTCTGAGCCATCTGCCAAGCATGGAATAAAGCACACAGGACAATCACGGGTTAGGTCAATACACAGTAAAACATGGATTTGTGTATTAAATAACTGTCAATGGTGCGCCAAAAGGCTAATGCTCCAGCCTTTCAACAACCTCTATATATATACAGAATATTAATGATTAACAAACAAGGCTTGTCTAAGTCACCCAGGCTTGTAAGCAGCACAGTAAAATTGATTTAATGCAGTCGGTTCCCTAGATTTCCCAATGCATGCTAACCATGTGCAATGGAAAATATCCATATGGAGATTTTACTGTTTATTTGTGGATAATGAATTGGATGCATAATATTTATTCCCTGTATATAGTAAATAATACACCTTATGTAGTGTGAACTTCCACAGCCCACAGTGCTTTATTTATAGTGCCTTTTGTGTGCACCAGTAGTCGAGCAGCTCTTGAGCCACTTTGGCGGACTCACACTCCGTCACTTGCTCTGTCCACTCTTCTCCCTGTAAGATCCCAGCACCCAACTCAAACAGGGGAGACATGATGAGATGATGGAGATCAGCCTCCCCTGACACCACACCCTGAACCCGCTGCTCAACCCCTCCCCTGCAGTCGAGCCATAAACCACACCCCGCCACGTACCCCCATCACTTGACATAGAGCGGGGAGCCGAGGTTAAATCTTACTGCACGTCTGTCATTCTCCTTTGCAGATGTCTTCGTGCAGTCATGTCCATGTCTTTGTCACATCCATGCTATTAGTTGCTTATCAATCACTTCAAATGCTTGCAGCCTAATCTACAGTCCTGCCATCATCACCGTCCTGGAAACACTCATATGAAAGCCACAGCAAAAGCAGTTCTCTTGTCAGCAAGGGCAATCTAGCTCTGGCTTTAGCGCTGGGCAGTTGCACAGGAGCTTGTTTCCATTCTCTCATCCACAAACCTTAACATGCCCCCGTCAGCCAGTTTTGCCACCGGGAGCAGGCGATAGCCTGCTTCAGCAACAGCACGCAAATTTCTCCCATTTGTGTCTTTAATATTCGCACAAGTGTCGAAGAATCAGAAAGGTAAAGTCCAGTTTAAGATGTCAAGGGTAAAATGAAGGGAATGGGGACGAGTTGTTGCAGTCCCTTCATTTTACCCCGAGCACTCGGCTATGACGAACCTCTTATCTCTTGCTATTTTGCAATCATCTTACTTTTAGCTGAAATGTTCTTTTGTTAACACTAAATCCAGACTCCATATATTTCAGATCATACTGACAGTCCCTGTTAACGAGCTCACATTCCCAGACTAATCAGCCCATTTATTTCAGCAGCCCAATCATTCAATCAGTCATGTGTGGTAATATTATTTAAGCCTGTTTGACCAAATCAACTTCTAGCAGTTATAAAATTCATTCTCTCACCTGCAGAGTGGTTTTAACTGCATGCACTCAGCATTTGCTTATTCCCCATTGGTTTAAAGCTGATCAGTTTTTTTAAAGCATAACCCAACTGAAAACTATAAATGTCTTTAGCTCTAACAGTCATACCGCCACAGTCCTGGGTCAGTCAGTTTGAGTTTTGCATTATTACTGAACTTTGATTTTGTCAGCATTTATCATTTCTAGTCTTTTGGTTTCTGTGTTAGTGTTCTTTGTATTCTTGCCCTGAGTCTGTGGACGCAGTGATTTGGGGTTTGGTGTATTATTATTATTATTATTATTATTATTATTATTATTATTATCATTTGTGGACTCATGTTCTAGCTTTGGGATGATTTGTGTTCTGCTTCTGGGATTCTGGGCTGGTGCTCCCCCTGTTGGTCCCTGGTGTTACTGTTTCCTCTGTCTCGTCAGGTTAATCAGGTCCAGCTGTGTCTCACACCTGTGTGTGATTTCCCAGTGTCCCTCTGTGTGTATTTCATGTGCTCGTTACTGGTCCATCTGTGTTTGTCTCCTGGAAAACTGTCTGTGAACTTCTTGTGTTTGCCTTTTGCAATAAACCTCCCTCACAACTCCAGTAAATGCCTGCATTCGAGTCCTCTTTCCCACTGTGTTCCATGGTTGCTCTGTCTCCCCTGTCAGCTGTCTGCATCTATGTCTTGTGTTTCCTGTTTTACTTTGTAAGTCTGTGTCTCCTGTCAGTGTGTCTAGTTTGGCTTCCCCTGGTCTTATTGTGTGTGATTACTCCCAGCTGTGCTCTCCTCCTGTGTCCCATCCCTCGTCATCCCTCTGTGTGTTTTAGCTGTGTGTTTCTCTCAGTCAGTGTCGCATCGTCCCCTCATGCTGTGTGTGGTTCCCCCTGAGATCGCCGGCCCTAGTTTCTTGGTTTTGCAGTGTTTTGTATTTAGTTCCCAGTTCCTAGTTTTTGGTTTTGCAAGTATTTTTTGTGCACGTTTTGCCACTGCAATAAAGCAGCCTCCTTGAGTTTATTCCTCTGTCTGTGGACAGTGTGTCCTGCATTTTGGGTCCTACATCCTGCCTGCCACAGCCGTTTCATGACAGAACGACGCAACCACACAATGGACCCAGCAGCACTCGCGCCGTCTGAAGAGCTGGATCAGACGTGGATCAGCTATGCAACCAGTGGCTGAATTTTCCTGAGGAGTATCGTCGCGCTGTAGCTAGCCGGCTACAGCGACTGGTTTCTGGTCTCCCCTGGCTACTGAATTCTCTTCACCTGCTTATACAGGACTTTGGGGGGTGGACACTGCATCTCCACCCCCCAACTGCAACCGCTCACCTGCCCAGCCTGCAGGAGGACGAATCAGGCGATTCGCAGGGTCCTCCCTCTTTCCGGAGAAAACAGCCTTCACGCTGCCGTCACCCCTCGCTTGCTGAGCAATTTCAAGTGGTGAGTGATAATGACTGTTTACACACCAGCACAGGCTTTTTATAAAGCACTGGGGCGCAGCCACATCAGAACTTCTCCACATCACCATCAGTTTCCCCTGCCTCTCCAGCCCCTCCTTCTCGGTGGAAGCGATGTCCATGCCATGGGCAGTCATCCCCAGATGTGGTGAATCAAAAAGACTGTGTTCCTTCTGAGCCGGGACTTAATAACCGTGTGTCAGTCATTCCTGAGTCTATAAACTGTCTGCTAACTCCGGATTTATAAAGTTAGAAATTATCAATTTCTTCCGAGGCCACATTTTCTGGCTCCATGGATTGTAGAGGAGTTTCTCCTGCTCCTTCAGAGCCCAGGAATATAATAACACATACAGTTAATGTTGGCTTCGAGTCTGGGAGACTGATTTTCCCCAGGGCTCCCCCTGACTTGAGTTGCTGACCTCAGCTGGCTCTGGACCCCCGGAGGTCACAGAATCTGCACAGATTCAGTTATTTGGGCTTAAATCTTTTCTGTATGACAGATTTCAGATTCTGATATTTAAGACATTTCCTGTTGTGATTCCATAATTTGATATAAGTTCTTGAACTGAAGTAAAGTTTTCATCTTAAAGAACATGTTCTAGGTTTTTTTTATCCCCTTCCTATGCCCTGACAGAAAAGGTAGTATTTTCTATATGTTCTGATCCAAACAGGTATCAGTTTACATGGGATAAGTTATTTTTTAATTCCCATAAGGCTGTCAGGGAGGTGTGTAAGTTAAAGCTTTATTATTATAAAGCAGTTACGATGCGTAATACTGGAACTTATGAAGGCAGATTATATATTTTACTTTTCAAAATAGTGCGTGTTGTGGGTTCAGCCATCGGCTGTCTAAGAAGCCTGATTTAATCCAGTTTGGGTCCTCCTGGTTACCCATCAACAGGACCCAAAGGTCCAGATGAACAGAATCAAGGTTTTGGGATCTACTTACCTGAAACATTGAGCATGCACCCAGACACAGGCTTCAGTCAACACTGCATCGTCATGCTCGGTGCTGCCCAGATTCATGTTGGGTCTTGTGTTATTAGAACATAGTTTTAAATCACGGAGCCCAAACAATAAATTACTGATCAGCTTTCATAGGGATTTTTTGTTTTTTCAAATACAGATAAATTATAAAAATATTTCACTGTTTATCAAAACAGGGAATGATATTTTCCCCACTGCTGGATGTTATTGTTGCTGGTCTCTCTATGAACACTGTGAATGTTTGTAAATAAACAACTCTGCCCTTCAAACAGTCAAAAGTCATTTGATTTGCACAAACCGGACTTTGAGAGTAAAGAGTTGCATGCAGGGGTTTGGAGCTGCTGCAATGCTTGCGATGCAACACTTTCATGTGCACGGTGCCTTCTTTGTGCTCCTGGAAAGTGGACGCAGTAAATTCTGCACGTAGGAAATCAATTTTTTTCTCATGCTGAAGTTTTCAACTATAAATACACAATGCTGCAAGTCGTCAGAGCTGTTCTGGAGCGAGGTCGATACAATGTTACTCGTGGTTTTGATGTTTTGGCTGGTTTATATACAAAGACACTGAATTACTGAGTCTGGGACTCTGTGCAGACAACTTCACACTACAGTGTGTCTGAGCCTGAGCTATGTGTGTTTTACCTTAATCCGACTGACAGCTTCCTGTGCCTGCATCATTCGGATGTTCTTCGATGGTGTCTTATCTGACAGCAGCTGAGTGGAGCCAAGATAGTTGGCTGCAAAGATGATTCCATCAATTAGGTCATCTGGGTCACAGGGACCTGGAACTGGAGTATGACACAGAGTCACTACATGATACACACATACACAAAAACGCATAAAGGCTATACATAAGTGATTTTCCTTCAGATAGGAACAGCTTCTCCTCAGGCTGAGTTTGACTTTTTATAGGATTAAAGTCCTGAGGAAACATTAAGCACCCTTACTGCTTCCATAGGAATGAACAGGGTACAGCAAGGTGATGATAATGACGCGCACGTGATTAAATGATCAACAGCAAGTGTAACCCCATCATTAAAATTAGAACTTCTGACAGTTTGGGGCTCTGAAGCAGTCGGAGCTGAACAAACCAAAGTGGAAATGTTTG
>NW_005187454.1:2835806-2837972 GCF_000239375.1 Pundamilia nyererei
AGCCAAAGGGAAGATTTGCTTCACCACATTTTCTAGTCTTTGGTGTGGAAGGAAGTTGGTTTGGAAACATAGTTGGCGATGCTTCATCTCCTGCTTTGCGTTTGTGTGGGAGCCCCGTCAAAGAGTTTCTAAGAGTTCTTTTTTCTTTTCATACCGCGCCCCCAATTATTACAATAATACAGCCTTGAGGCGACTGTTGCTGTGATTTGGTGCTTTATAAATAAATTTAATTGAATGTATGAGAGTTATGTTTTTAATTTTCAAGGACGTCCTTGAAAATTCCTTTTCGCCTTGTATACACTTTAAGACTTTAAGTACAATTTGTAATCCTGCCACATCCAGAAATACTTGGATGACACTGTTATTGAAGTGTGTGTTAGAAATGGACAGGAATCTGAAAATAGGGATCTTCTAAAAGTTTTCAGCCACCAGAGTCTTCCCAGAGATGCCTCTTCACACACTGATGCACCATCCTGGAGTATTTTATCCTTTGTTTTACCGACTTTTGAAATCTTTGGACTTGACTGCACTTTGGGTTCTCTCACTTTCACACCTAATACAAATTATTTGTGACAGTATTGTTGTAATTTTTATTAAAAACTGGAAAACAAAGCATTTTAACTTTTGGTCTTTTCCCCTGTGGTGTCAAAGAGTTTGACTCATCTTTGCCCAAAAGTGGAATCAAAGCACTTAACATCCAGGTTTTTGGTTAAACTGATGTCATGTTAAAACAGAGTTTATCTGCATGTTATTTAATAGTTAATCAAGCTTGATTCTAATCAAAGTATAGTCACAAATAAACAGATCAATATGATGAATAATACCATGCAGTTTGAGTTATGATGTGTTCTTGGCTCTCTGTGTGGGAGTAAAAGACAGATGTGAGACTCTGTGACTTTAACGTGTATGATTTAAAAAGGAAATAATACAGAGTGCACTGTGATTGTGAAAGTGTTCCTGTGTAACTGAGACGTCAGGCTGGAATTATGAAGACGCACGATATTCATGTGTGACTGAGCTGCAGCGTGCAAATGTATATGCAGCATACATACGGGAAAATGTGTTGTTGTGTTGAAATGAGTATAACGGCTGAATTTTGCTCCAGTTGATCTGTGTGAAGATCAGAGCAGGAACGACAGAGTGGCTCAACATCGGGCCGTGTGAGTGTCACACAGGGTGACGCTGGTGCTGAGGAGGGGAGGCAGAAAGAACTCAAAACGAACCAACTAGTCTAAACTAAGAAACACTCAGATATTGAGTTAAATGTAAGAACCATTTAATGGACAATTGTCAAAAACGAATGAAGGCATTTCAAACCATGAAGCGCATTCTTCAGTGATGAATGATGCTGCTTAACTGTGCAGGCGTTCAATATGGCATGTTACTACAGAAGATGTTCACGTATTACTAAAGTACAACAAAATAACAAAATCATTTAAATAATTTAAAAAAAGAATAAATCACAACTGAAAAGTGTGGTGCACTGTGCATTATGTCGTGGAAAATTCATGACAACCACTTGAATAAAAGCTAAACAACAACACAATAAATAATCCAGACATTTTCTTCTGCTTATCTGAAGTCAGGTCGCTGAGGCAACAGCCTAAGAAGACCTCCCTCTTACTCCAAACACTGAGCTGTTACCAGCACATCTGTCCAGCATGTCCTGGGTCTACGCTGGGGGCTCCTCCCAGTAGGACATGCCCAGCTGGAATAGCTTACAACTGAGCTCCTCACCCTAACACTGAAGGAGAGTCCCTCAGAGAAAGATCAGTTTCTTTGTATCTGTGGTCATATTCCCATAGATCAGGCTTAGTCTGGGCCATTAATGACTGACATATGAAATGATCTCATATCATGGAGTTGTGGGGCAATTTGAAACTCACCTTCCACATATGTGGGAAAGGACGCAAGGCTTCTCCTGGACTGTAAATGAAAAGACAAAAGTATGTTAATACATTGTTAACCGTGTGAGTTGACTACTGAACGAGTAATCCAGTGTTGACCTCACCTCTTTACTGGTGGGAGAGGTTTCAAAGCTGTCGTGCTGTAGCAGGTGCTGACTGGAGGACTCTGCTCCTGGTGGAGAAGGTGACGCTGAACCAGGCGACTGCAAAAGAGAATGAAAACAAGCACAATAACAAACACATTTTAATGCAGATCTGT
>NW_005187454.1:2838964-2840464 GCF_000239375.1 Pundamilia nyererei
CTAAACGATACCCATCCCTACCCACACGTGGGAAATTAGTTTTGTTACAGCAGAAACAGGATGAAACCAGGCTCAACAATCATCTGACACTACTGACTGGGTGTGAGGGGACAGAGAAGAGAGCGAGAGACAGCATATAGTCCAGGAATATTTTCAGTCATGGAGTCTCTGAGCACTTCATGAAATCATCATTAAATCTCAGTATTTTTTCTTCACCACCTTTTTTATTCTCACGGTTAGTATGTGTGGATTATTTCTTCCTTAGGTTTTAAAGATAATCAGTTAATACATTTTCTTTTTCTCTGGCCGATCGTTCAAATGTCACCAGTTAGTGTTGGTTGCTGAAAGTCAGGGATAGGTACTCGAACCTTCATTTTAACTGTCAGGGGATCTGTGTTGGTATTACCATCAAAGAGTATCGGCAGAAGAAAACCCAAAACTTAAAGTGATTCACAGGAAATTAAAACAATGCAGGTTCAGAATTCACATTGAAGCAGGTTAACAGTATTCATTAAATAAAAAAAAAAAAAAAAAAATAGAATCCATTAGAATTAAATGCACACTTCATGTACATCTTCAAAACCCTTCAGTTGTTCGTTTCTTATTCATAGAAACATACAAGAGCTCATCATGGAGGCGCAATGACGGCCTCTGATCAGGATAAAAGAGACACTCAGACAAGAAGTTTATAAAAAACTAACTAAATGTAAGTAATAAAAAATAAAAAATAGACACAGATATGACATTTTGTGTAGTTCAAAATTGCAGTAAAAACTTGAATGTAGAATTCATATCTTTTGACACGTAGTTTCTTTTCAAAAATGTTAATGCACAAATAATAATTAGGCAGTAAGAAAAGCTGCAAACCATGTGTGTTGCATGAACAGCAGATACGGTTTGTTCCTTCTCAGCAGTTTTTCTTGATGCGCGAACGAGGTGGTGGAGAGACTGCTCACACTGCCCCCGAAACACATAAAGTGATGGTCACACATCACAGAGTAATATTACAGGTGAGCTGGGTTAAACTGTGTAACGTGTCTCGCTAGCTCGGGTGTACTGGCTGGCACTGAGTCGACTCTAACGCTATCATCGGATCCAGCAAATCCGACTGAATTTTGAGTTCCTGCATCTTTTATCTTAATGCTTCTGTTTTTTCTTTTAACTAAATGTTTTCAGTTGCTGCCTCGTCAAGGCCAGAAAGTTCTGGGACAGAGCAGCATTCATAGTCCACAGCAGGACTGCCTTCCATGGGCTGCTCATCTTCTGCTGGTCCGCTAGCTCAGGTCTATGGATCCCGTACACTCAGTCTGGCTGAATGGAGTGATCATTCCCAGTGTTGGTCAAGTTACTTGAAAAAAGTAATCAGTTACTAATTACTGATTACTTCCCCAAAAAAGTAATCCTGTTACTTTACTGATTACTTATTTTCAAAAGTAATTAATTACTTAGTTACTTAGTTACTTTTTAAAAACACGATTTACAACCTGAAGAGGTGATAAA
>NW_005187454.1:2843446-2845219 GCF_000239375.1 Pundamilia nyererei
CCAGAACAAAAAATATTTGTGTCATCTGCAAATAATACCAATTTTAATATTCACCTACAGATGCCTAAAAATCTTAAATCTGTGTCTTTCTTCGTCCAAAGATTTGACTTTTAAATCTGAACACTGTTAAAACAACTTTATCTGGTGTTCAATCCTCTTTTAGTTTTTGCAGGATGCTTGCTGGGTCTGTGTTCACTAACATTTTGAATCAGTACATTTTTGTTAGACACTCAATACCTGTGAAAGTATTGGAGGAAAACACTGTTAGAACGAACATTAATGCTCTCACGTCCTGCATGTGTTCGCAGAAAACACAAATTTTCCATCAGAAATACTCTTAGATTATTCCACCAAACATACCTCATCCTGATCATGTGGGAGAGTTGGATGTTTCTGCTTTGCTTGTTCCTCCTCAAACTTTTCTTCCTGATACATCCAAAAATTTTCCATGACTTTCAGTAAAAGAACTAATTCTGGTGAAGTTCCACAGATGAACGAGCCTGTAGAGTGTCGTCGTGTGGGTACATGCACAGCTCTATCAGACAGACCCGACAGGCGCTCGGGTTTCACCGGGATATCAGGATTCACCATGGGATCAACACTGCGAGTGTATCTACGTGGATCAGTACGGACATCGTGTTCGTGCCAGTCACCAAAATGTATTCCAACATAACTGTTGTTGTGGATATTTGAAAAAGTGACATTTAAAACATTAGTGCGATCAAACATTGACTTTATCTACATAGGAAACAGCTGTGGTCACGCTGTAACTCGATCCACACTGAATTATTTAGCCAGTCTTACCTTTCTCACTCTAACCCACGATAAATAAATCATTTCAACAGGAATGGAAGAAGCAGAGAACACCATCACTATACCTGATAGTTTTATGTAGGATAAAAATCCTGTTTGGATTCATCGCCATTAGCAATACAGCTGCATCTTCTTCTTCTTCCAGATCCTCTTCCTCCATCTCACTTGTTTCCTAGCATGCTGCTCTGTCACACCACCCTCTTCCTTTTTCTCCTGCCTGATATTTAACCAACCTCAGATGCTCATCTACCAAAACACGAGTTTTAAGTGCTGTAAAAGATCAGAGTACTGTCAGGACGCCATATGTAAATATTGGTAATCGATGCATTTATAGAATAATAATGACCAAAAACTTAAAATCACTCTCTCTCTCCAGTTGAACACAGGACACACACAGATCTGACACCCCCCCACCCCCACCCCCTACACGGGCACTCCTGCACCTCTGAGATGTGGGAGTCATTTCAAGGTTCAAGGTTCTTTATTCGTCACATGCGTAGTTATACAAGTATAAATTTTCTGTGCTCGAATTCTTCATAAAACTACAAGTGCTCGTGTGAAAAAAACAAACGATATCAAAACACAGGTTCAGTCAATGAAAGTCCAAAGTCTTGTGATCCATGTTTGATTTGTTCTGAGGAGGACGGCTCCCAAGTGGTCTTTGTTTGCACTATTACAGACGCTGTGTCAGCGTTTAGATCAACTGCAGGGTTTCAGGAGATTTTAGACCCGACGCATGAACTGGTTTATCGAGCATCACTGTGTGTTTGTACACAGCCGACCAGATCCTGTCCAGATCTGATAATATCTTATCAGGACCAAAGGTCAGTTAATATTAATTCATATTAATTAATTTTACACAGCATCTTGTAGAATTAAGCTTTACAGTGAGACGACTACATGATTAAAACCACCAACATCATCTCTGTTAATAACAAGATTATGCGTGTATACACACAC
>NW_005187454.1:2845239-2854154 GCF_000239375.1 Pundamilia nyererei
ATCAAAAGTTAATCTGATTTTATTCTAATAGACTTATTAGAAATTTATAACAGAGAGCTCATGTTTAGAAAACAGAGGAATAAATAAATATATTTTTAAAAAATAGATCTTTTTCATTATATCTGGGCAGGACACACATCAGTCTTTTGTATATCTACGAACAGCAACAACACACTAGGTCACATGTCTCTGGTTTAAGTGGTGAGGGTCAGCAGTAAGGCGGCTGTTACACTAGTGGGAACGGACATCTCCAAAAACACTGGCACACTTTGGCAAACGGGCTCCAGATCAACCAGATATTTGAAGATTACACCAAACTGAATATTTAAAAAGTGTATTCAAAGAAACCGTGGTATTTGAAAACGTGACTTACAGTTTGGGTAGAAAACAAAACAAAACAAAGGTTTTGACTCCGTCAGTGTTTGATGGGTGAGGATGACACGAACACAGGAACCATGAAATAATTACGGAAATTGGAACTAAATACACAATTTATTAAAAGGATCAAATCAAATTCATTTCTATTTAATATATATGTCATTATTAAATGATATTAAATAATTATTAATACATTAATACATTAATAAATATTAAATAAATGGGCTATTTCCAATTTGTAATGAATGAATGAGTTCTTTAATTCATTTGGACACACTTGGTCCTGGACTCACACTCGGGCCCACCGCCTCACTAACTCAATTCAATTTGATTTTCTTTATGTAGCACCAAATGACAACAGTCACTTCAAAGCCTTTGATGTTGTAAGGTAAAGACCCTACAGTAATAAAGATCAAGCCCTTTGGCAAAAGTGGGAATGAAAAACTCCCTTTGAACAGGAAGAAACCTCCAGCAGAACCAGGCTGAGGGGAGGGAGACGGGACTAAAGACATGCTGTGGACGAGAGCCAGAGATGAATAATAACTCAGAATTAAATGCAGATTGATGTATGAACACGTGGTGAGTGAAAAAGGGGACAGAAGGAGAAACAATGCATCATGGGAATCCCTGAGCCATCACCCTCCTCACTGCTGCCCTCACCTCCTTCTTACTTTGGACTTCCTGTTTCCAGACGGTTAGTTTTCTATGTAAAACTGCTTCAGTGTCTCTTTATTTTTCTGCAGCCAGACAAATAGAAACAGTAAAAACAGTGTAGTTTCTCTTGCCTGCACATTTGCAGTACACGTTGACCTGGTACAGTACATGAAAATAAAGGCCCCAGTAAACATCAGACACTGACCATCGCGTTCTTTAACGGCATCAGGTGATGTCTAGTTTTGCTACCAAACAGAGTGATTTGTGTCCCTTAACGCTGGCATCAAACGTGTGACGACAGCAGCGTGATTGTAACTGCACGACCTGAAACTCAAGCCAAACCAACTAGAACGCAGATAAACCTTATTACCGTCTCTTTCTGTGGACCTTTCCACACTTTCCACAGAGAGAGACGTAATAAGGTTTATCTGCGTTAACTGGAATCAACCACAACACAAGAGCCACCGACCCAATGCTGTCAGCAGGTCTCTGTCACACAACCAAAACAGCTGCAGTGCACTGCAGAATGGAGACAGCACCCTTGGGTGTCCTGTTCTATCTGGCGTCATACAATGAGGGCAGAGCCCTGGTGGACTGGGTCACTGAGTAGACTGGGATCTGGGAAGTTTGGAAGCTGTTTACCGAACTGCTCCTGAGGACTTTTGGCTGGTCTGCAGTTAAGTGTGGGGTGGTTGTTAGATGGCTATAGCCACCAGTCATCTTAACACGACTCACTGAGCATCTTTGGCACTTTTTTCCTGCAGCTGTGAAGCAGTCTCAACACTACCCAAGCCTGCACTGCACGGTCTGATTAAAGGACAGGCATGCACGGCACGATGACCACACGTTTCTCAAGCTTCTCTGAATTACACCCTGCACAGCGATAACATGCAAAAAAGTCCAAACACTTTATCTGTGATGATTTCTCGTTTTAACAGAATCTAGTACAACACACTGCACTCAATATTTACTTCCCAAATGAGTGGAGTTAATGTTGCAGCTGATCAGTGTTAATAAACAAAGAAGAAATTCAGGAACAAGCCTCACTCTTCAGTGCAGGAGTCCACTCAGCAGTCTAGCTCTTTATTGGTGTTTCAGGGGTTTCTGGGGCCTTCAGCCTGGCTCCACTCAGCCCTACACCCACCTCCTCCTTACAGGTAAGTGACTGACTGAGCACCAGTGCCTGAAGGATGTCCGACAGGGAAACAATTCCCTCAGTGCTGGAGCGCTCGTCCACCATCACCAACATTTGATTACAAATTGTTTAAAGCTCACAAAATCATTGCTTCTATCTTTGGAGCTCGTGGGGCTTATTTGCTCCAAACTAAACATGTGGCCGTTCAATTCATTTCAATCAGCAGCTGACACTTTCAGAATATTTTCACCTTAGCATAAAAGTCATTGTGCAATGACACATCTAAAACAGGGACTCTGCCCTATTCTCACCCGTTAGAGCCATGCACACATGTTTTATATCATAGCTTTTGTGTTTATGTCATTGACTATAAAGATTTAACCATAAAACTGTTTACATCATGTCATGTTTATTAGCCAAAGTTGTGATTCAGAGTCATAATTTGAGCATTTAAATGATCATCAGAGTGATGCACCTCCAGGTAACTCGTGCTGTGAATAAAACTGAAGCTTGACTAAAACATGAAGTTTAAGGCTTGCTGTGATTTTACTGGTGAGTTTTGCTCATTTAAAAAGCTTCTGGTTTCCCTTCAAATGTGGAATGTGTCCCCGTGTCTACGCCGCTCCCCCGGGGAGGGAACAGGGAGAATGGGATGCAGCTTTCTACCACTTTTCTACACAACTTAATTCGTTTTGATTGGATCTCGTCTCTCCAGAATATTTTTTCATCTTGTTTTTATTCTTTGATAAAATTGTCAGCAGATGGCCCCGCCCCTCCCTGAGCCTGCTGGAGGTTTCTTCCTGTTAAAAGGGAGTTTCTCCTTCCCACTGTCGCCAAAGTGCTGCTCATAGGGGGTCATATGACTGTTGGACTATTATAAGGTCTACATTACAATATAAAGCGCCTTGAGGCGACTGTTGTTGTGATTTGGTGCTGTATAAATAAAACTGAATTAAATTTTATCATCGTTTTGTGCATTAGTTTCCTCGATGCAGTTACATGCTGGGGCAGCAGGTTGAGGCTCGCAAATGGCCACAGCCAGTAATGTTATGGGGATGGAGGTCTTTAGGGTGGTGCCACAGAGGCGCGTGTTGTCCAACATAAAGACGATGCTGGACAACACCTCCCACCCACTCCATGACGTGCTGGCCGGTCACAGGAGCACGCTCAGTGAGAGACCCGGACTACCCAAACGCACCACTGATCGGCACATTGTCATCTCATCAACAAGGATTGGTCAAACAAAGTGAGATTGGACATGTTGAACGTAAAAGGCAAATCAACTCTGTTTGTTCCTGATGCTCGAGTTTCATTCACATCCAAAGAACAGTTAATACTGGACAATATAACTTGATGAATAACAGTCAGAGCTTTTGTACTTACATCGGCCCCGAGTGATGTCGGCAGGTCACATTCAGCAGTGGGGCTTAAGTCCTGCCTCATTACCCAAACGGGTTCCTTTGGCTCATCAGGTGTGTAAGGAGATCTGACTGTTCTATTCTTCACCTCCTCTATGGCCTCCTTAATGTCTTTGATGGCTAAAGATATAGCATCCCTCTTCTCCACACTGTTCCTCACTGGCTCCTTCACAGGAGTCTCAGCCTGCTGCTTGGCCGACTTCCCTCGACTGGCAGTCTTGTTGCTTTTGTGAGAGAATTTGTCCGGTTGGCGTTTTTCTTCTTTGTCTGTGGAATCTTTTGCAGCAGGATCAAAGCTTTGTGAGCCTTTTTTAGCCCCGTTAACACTGTTATCAGTATCGTCTTCTTGGTCGCAGCTGTCGACACGAGGATACGGAGCAAACTCTGCCTCCTTTTCTGGACTGTCCGACTCACCATCTGAACGTTCATCGTAGTGCCGCAGACGGGAGCCCACGGCCTCCTGCTGATGGTAATCGCCTTTTCCCGCCCCGCTCTGCAACAGCTGCAAGCCGGTCGCCGCCTGCTGTCGAGACTCTCTATCGTTTGCCACACTTGCAGAAGTTGACACTGAGGCTGGAGCGTCACATATTTCCTCATACACATGCTCAGAGAGCGAATACGTGTCATATGGCTCAGAGTACGCTTCAAGTCCAGCATCTAAACTTTCCAAGTCCTGACTGGATGAGACACAGGTTCTCGCCCCCGATTGGCTGTAGACACAGTTAGAGTAGCCACCATTCAGTGTCTCCTCTGCTTTATCTTCTCTTTGGGAATTCTGGATATTAAGTAAGGATTCACGTGGCAGCATCAGGAACTGAAGAGCATAGTTAGGATGTGAATGGAGATGCTGCTGTTCAGCCTCTGCACTTTCAGTGTACTCTTCTGCCTCGGGCCGCAGCGGGAGGCTGTAGCTGTTTGCATCATCCTCGGACTCTCGCTGGGCCTCAGGCTCCAGAGACATCATCACTGGGATATCGTCTCCCTCTGCACGGTCAGTATGGGTGTGAAAGCCGCTCTCAGTACTTGCTGAGCGGGCCAGCATAAAATCCTCCCTCTCACCTTCAGCTTCCTTGGTCATCTTAGCGTGCTGCTCCCTTTCCTGCTGCGCTCTCTCCGCCTCCCTCTGCTGCTTCATCCTGTTCCTCTGTTGTTGAGTTCTGAGCCGGGCCTCACTGTCGCCCTGTCTGCGGTAGCGTGTCACAGCAGGTCGGGGAATGGGCTGGATCTCGTGGGGCTTAGAAGACTGATCTCCATGTTGCAGCTCCGCGTCTTGCTCCTCCTGTGGCTTGTGGTGCTGTAGCATCCCAACTCTGCTTTCAGCATTTGCACCACTGGCCATTTCTGTTGTGACACCAGCTGAAGTCTCACAGCATCTGTAGCGCTTGTCCTGGTTGCTGTGGTTATGGGACAGGCTGGGGTGGTGTTGATGGCGGGAAGGACCATCCATCGCCTCCATAACGTCCTGAACAAACTCTGTCTTTTGGGGGTTCATGGCTGTCGGGTTGGTAAAGTGGTGTCAGAGAACGGCTTAGGAATCCATCATCAACAGAGCGAAGGCTGCTGGAAACGACTGCAATGGGTAAACAGAAAGAAAGAAAATGTGAGTAAACAAAAATGTAACAACATGAGCGAAATATGTGTCTGCTCCTACGTTCTCACTGGAAGTGATACGGCGAGGACTTGCATGGTTAACAGGCAAAAACAGTAACTGACAAGCTAAAGATTCACACTTTTATTAAGCCAACACGTGTTAAAACTTCAGTTTTCACTTTTCTCTCTTGAATCTGTACAGACCAATACTCTGTGTGGGTATCTGCTTATCTCTGAAAGAGAAGGATTGAATAGCGCCCCATCTAACAGGTAACCATACCTTACTCTGTTTGGGACTCTTTGCTTTGGCTGTTTCTGCCCAAGTACCTGAAACAGTTTGAAGGAACTAAAAGGAGCTATGCTGCAAATATCAGCTGTCAAAATGTTCTCCTGTAACAGTAAGCATGTGTTCTATCAATACCACTTTCATCAAAGAGCCTTAAAATCCAATAGAATAAAAACAATCTCTAATTATATAAAATTATAATAATTACATAATATAAATATAATTAAGCCACTTAAACTAAAAAGGTGCGACGTGAGTAGAAGCACATTGTATGTCCTACCACAGCTCGGTATCTTTTAAACCTTTGTTTCAGAAATATCAGAGCCAAAGTGAGTGAACATCTTTTCTACAAGAATGACGTGGCACGAGGAAGCCCCTCCCCCCTCTTTTCCTCTGGTAATCTTGTCACGGAGCCCAAAGTATGCTGAAAAGAATCCAACACCACAAACAGAAAAGCACAAGAAGTTCTGTAGCCACTGGTAGGACAATCTCATACATGACATTTCTAATCCCCATAACGATATAAATCTCAAAATAGTTTATTTTCTGTAAATTCAGTGAATCTCAGGCAACTCGACTTATGTGAAGTGTTTTCAGCTGGGTGTCGCCTATAAGCGCCATTTACCTCGTGTTTTTATTGGAGGTCATCTGTTTGATGCATATTCAGAAATTTGATGTTACAGAATAATGTCGATCATTTCCGTTTATTTTGAAAAGTCTCAATGGGATCTTGAGCTTTATTGTGAAAGTTTACGAGGAAAATAAACAAGCGGAGGGTGGAGCCACACGATGGTTTTACCGTCGTTGTTGGTAACGAAAGTACGTGTAAAAACAGACGCTTGTCCCTCCACAGTGTGGTTATTTTAAATATAAGAGAAGCCACTCTAAATCTTCCCCATGGTAACGAAAACTATTTTAAAGAGTATTTTCCTAAGTTTGAAATTCTAATACTGTGACTACCTGTCACGTTACCCACTGAGACATAAGCCTGGCCGAACTGAACATCATTACTTAAAAGTATAAATAACTTCCACAGTGTACGCACTTACCAGTGTCCATGTAGTCCAAATCCCAATATTTAAAAAAAGGGACACATGAATAAAACTATACAGAAGCAAAAATACATTCTTAGAGTTTGTAAAGACTTTTCAGTTTCAGCATTCCCGCTCAGGCCATCAAACAGCATCCTTGTTTGAAATCATTAGCAAGATGATCCACAGCCGGGTGGAAATTTCACCAACACTCCTTCAGTAGCTTTCATATGCACTCCTGTCTGGAACAACCCCAAGAAACCACTATACTGTTGGAAATGGATTAAAAAAGATCTGGAAATGATTTCTCACGATAACACTGCTGGCATCCCAGCATCGCCCCAGCCCCATACTCGTGGATGGTTAGTTCCAGATTCCTGTAATGGGAAAATTTCCATTTTATTTACTATTTATTTATTCATTTCTTTTCCATCCCCCTCTTGGCTCACCCTTCTGGTAACCCAGCTATAAAAACACATATACACAGGACTTAATGAGCTCTGTAGAGGTTTCATTATACATTTGGTCTGCTTGTTACGTTGCTTATGTTAAATATTAGTTTTTAATTTCTTGTCTTCATGAACGCTGAAACGAACACGTATAACTCGGGTGGACAAACACAGATACTGTATGTTTATTTTCTGATTACATTTATGGCAGATCTAATAATCAGCAGTGTTTGTATTTTAAAGATGTACAGTGGCCTCTGTGAGCCTTTTCCTCTGTTCTTTAAGGACGATGATCTACATTTTAAAAATGTGTTTTCAAAGATACTTAGATAAAGTATAAAGAGACCTCTGTTAGCATGTTAAATGCTAAAGTTCACCACAGTACGATCACAAAGACTGAACTTGTCTGTCTTATTTGGAACGGTTGCCATGGCAAAGCTTTTCCTCTCTAAGAACATGGCAGGTTTAGGTGTGCAAAGTTGTATCTGGACAAACCAAAAAACAGCTACAAAAACCTCATAGCAGCTGTCGAGCGCGGAGGAGGAGGGGTGATGATTGAATATGATTCACTCACTGAATACCAGAGTATGATCAGATAAGAGATGGTCTATTCAGCAGCTAAAGCTTGGGCCAAAGACGCTGAACACACCAGCAAAATCTGCAACAGAATATCTGAAAAGAAAAAGAATCAAGTGTTGCAACAGGCCTACGTCCAGATTTCAGATCAATGCCATGTGTGCATAAACAAATGACTGCAAAGCTCAACAAACTGAAACAACAGTGTGAAAAAGAGTAAGCTGGAATCCCTCCTCAGCAATGTGAGCGACTGACAAAATGACACAGAAAACACTTCAAACTACAAGCGCCTGTACGCACTGTTACAGGATTAGAAGCATTGATCTCAGCGGTGCAGTCCTGTGGGCACTTTTTTCTTACATAAAGATTTGACACTGTGTCTTATTTGTTATGAGATTTGTGTTTGGGAACATGAGCCACCCGGAGCTGGCCTCAGATTTCCTCCTCACGCACAGACAGCCACGCACACGTGGCTCCATGTGTGGGACTATTGTACTTTAATATTTCCAGCATCACTTTATCTTTGTCTAAAACACTACAGTAGTCGTTCCTATGTTTGGTAGAAGTCACCTTCAGCAGGAATGAAGCACAACTACCCACATTTTCCAATTTCATCCAGGTTTTCTGAATTTTCTGCACAACCAGCAGCTTCCTGTCAACAACTACATCAGCAAAACATCTGTTTGATTTCAGCTTCTGCTTTTACAAAAGCTCAGCTGAAGTCCTGCTTTGAATGAAGCACGCAATAAGAAACCTCGAGAACCATCTACCCGTCGCACCGAGCTGGATGGACTGGTTAGCCCCGCCGTGGCTCTGCACCTGGAGACAACAGGGCCTCTATGTGCCGATTTATTCATGTGGGTCCGACACAGCCTCACAAAGACACTGCCATTTTCCTTCACTCTGAATCCTGGTTTGACGTTTCATCTACGGAGCGCAGTTTTCCGTCGAACCACTCCTCAGTGAACAGACCGCGTAGCGAAGCTCCACAGAACAACAATAACAACAACAATAATGATGATGATGATGATGAGAACAACAGCCCCGCCCGGAGACGTTTGCTTTGTCCGCATCCCGGTGGGTCAGGCCTACAGCGAACAGCCCGGTCCTGAACACGAACCTGCTCACAGGAGTGATGTTGCTAAAGGATGCAGGTCCTCTGCGCTGCGGCCGCACCGTCCTCCATCTTCCCTGTAGCGGTGCGCGCGTGTGTGCGCGCGCGTGCTCCGCAGCCGTTCAGCACCTCCTTCCGCTCACCGCCACCGTCACGTTACTATAAAGCACAACAAATAACGAAGTTTATGCGTTTTTAAAAGAGAACAATGTCTGGGTGAAAAAGCTTCATATAGTCACACCGGGCAATATAAAATATATATATGAAAAATATATAAATATATA
>NW_005187454.1:2855785-2880147 GCF_000239375.1 Pundamilia nyererei
AATAGGGTGATATGGTACTACAAGGTCATTAAGATAAGATGGGGCCTGATTATTTAAGACCTTGTATGTGAGGAGCAGGATTTTGAATTCAATTAGAACATTAGAGCACAAACATGAGTGAAAGATTCATTTCCACATATAAGAAGCTCTTCAGTAACACAAAGTGAAATCAAACTATCCAGTTATGAGCTGTAGATGAATGTCAGCTAAATCAGTTTGCTCAGGAACAAATGAAACACTAAAATAATTCTCATGTTTAACGTCCACTCATTCTGTGACCATTTTCCAAACAAATTCGCAAATAGGCAATGTCTTAAATTTAAAAAAGGGAATTATCAGAATCAGGATACTTTAATAATCCCTGATGAAATTCTGTGATTATAAAGACAATAGACAACAAAGACAGTAACAGAGAGCAAACAGCGCCACCCTCAGGTGTGACGAGCAACGACAACACACAAAATCATGACCTGAGTCAGACCAGCTCTCCTCTGTCATTTTCCACCATAATTCTGTTGATTTCTTCTTCTTTCATTTTTCCTGTAAATTGTTGGTTGTTTTAAACATCAGTATTCAGCCTCCATCATCCATTTCTTAGATTGTTATTCATTTGCAGCGGTAACAGTAGAGGTGCACGATCACATAAGTCAATACATCCTATTTGGCAGTTTGGTCTTCTGGGACAGTCTCTCTTAAATTAAAAAGTCCGTCCTGGAATGCAGCACATGTGTGAGTGTAGTCTGGTCCCTAAATCTCTCCTGAGGTTCACTCACTTATTCTGACATGAGTTTCTAATGTAGGAGGGAGAAGGGACTGCTGTGAAGGAGTCTAATCTGGGATTAAGCCGTATGTTCCAGTCTCCTCCACAAACGACAACACCTCTTGAACCAACCAGTAAATCAAAAATATTTCTGTAAAAACGGAAATCATTACCTGCTGAGGCACATACAGCCAAAAAGCTCATTTCCTCTCCCTCCCAGAAACTAGAACATACCATCCATCCTCATCTTTAGTTTCTGCAAATGGTTCAAATGGGACTTTATATAAAATCAGGATGCTACTCCTCATCTATGACCAGATTTGGACACTTTAGACTTCTTACTTCTGCTAATTGAGGTCAGGATCCCATTTACAGTTAGAGATATTACTTTGATATTATTTACACTTTGCACAGTTGTAATGAAATAAAGAAGCAAAAATATAGTTTTTATTGAAATAACAAGAATTACAAAATACATTCTTGTGTTCAGGGCTAAACACCAAACTGAGGAACATACATTGAGATTTTTAGATTTCACAATTATCTGAGAGATAAAATGCATCTGAAATATTATGTTGTTACAAACTTAGTCACTGCACAAGCGATGTGTACGATGTTGTCAGGTGTGGTAAACTCCATTGTTTAGCTGCAGGGACTGGCTCCTGTAGCACAGCGATGCCAGTTTCGAGCGTTCTCAGGTTCCACTATCCAAGCTGCTTCCTGAAAGTTGAATCTGCTGGTACCACATCACCAGCTGGGAGTTTGTGATGTGACAGTCTGTGGTCCTGTCCTGTCACAATGACTGAAATACATTTAGGAACGTTCACACAGGCAGTGAAGTCTGTATGTGTTCCCGCTCAGGCTAAATCAATCCCAGTGTGATGAACACATGTGAGACTTTTAAAGCATGCACCCCAAACACGAATCCAAGGAACTGCACGGTTGCTTTGAGCCTGAGTAGTATGCAGGTGAGCTGCTGATAGGCTGACACTGAATATCCTCCAGGTGTGTCTTGATAAACATGAATACTGTTAGTAATACGTTGTATTTGGGTAAACCAGTGAAGCATTTATCTGCATCGTGTATGAAGCAGGAACATCTGCTGTTCGTATCGAGATGGTAAATCAAACGTCTCCGTCCTGAGATTTTGGCATTCTCTGATTGGTTGATGTCATTTACAGTCATATTGGATTGAGTTGATACACTCTGAGAGTATCTCGAAGGAGGATCAGACACAGGGCACAGCGAGGTGGTCTTCTTCCTGTTGAATCTCCTGAACTAACGCTGTGTTGTCAGGCCGTCCAGATAAGCCAGCAGCGGCGTGAGCTGCTCCTTGCTCATCATTACGTTCCTTTTTCTTCCAGGTCTGCTTGAATTGAAGGCTGTTTTGTGCCCGCCTCTTCTGGGGTGACGTGTTTGAAAACAGTCGCACAGTCAGGTGAAAGGAGAACACACGGGAATGCATGATGAAGTAAAACAATGTGTTCAAGGAGAAAAACAGTTTGACCAATGTGATGAACATTTTCAAACTGTAATCCCTTTCAGTAGGCGCTGCACGCCATGCGTTAGATCCACCAACAACAAATGATTTAACCTACAGTGTCAGTCTCCTCACGCAGCTACAGTTCTGTTCCAAGCACTGAGACGTTGTCAGTTATAAAGAGCGTCCGAGCCGTAGTTCTCTGAAGCTCCTTCAAACTTTCCACTCGTTTTCAGTCCAACACTTGTATCTTTCAGGACGTTATTACTGACAGACTGTAAATTAATTGCTTTAAGAAAATAAGAGGTGGGTGGCTGCAACCAGCAACATTGTTATTGGATGACCCCAAGTGGTTATCGCGTCCAATATGGCGGACAGCTCTTGAACGACACACGCATGACGTCATGTGTAAAACCTCTATAGCAACCACGGCAGTTTGTCTGGAAACGAACTGTAATCATCGCATTTCAACTTCCTTCTCAAAAAAGAACAGATCTAAACATTTGGACTTTTTTCTCAGGATGACCTGATCTGTACATTTGTATTTATTACTTACTAGCATCTAAACACACGTACGTCTTCACTTGGTCCAGTTTACTGGTGAATTCCTCACAGTCACTTTGAAACTGTTGTGGTTTTGGGAAGTAAAGCTCGACCTTCTCTCAGCATCCTGCTCACGAGGACCCGGCGCGCCTGTTTCACAGCAAGTCAGTCAGTAGAATCAAACCTGAAATCAGCCTCGTGAGAACTACTAATAATGTCAGAAAGCACTTTTGGGAGAAATTTGAGAGGAGATCTTATTTTAGTTTGACCCCACCCACATCTGTTAACGTGGAGCAGGAGGTCATGACCTGCAGACAGCAGGCGACAGAGACGGCGTTGTTT
Organism: Pundamilia nyererei; assembly: GCF_000239375.1. Lineage (NCBI taxonomy): Eukaryota > Metazoa > Chordata > Actinopteri > Cichliformes > Cichlidae > Pundamilia > Pundamilia nyererei. The sequence goes on from NW_005187454.1 coordinate 2,858,911, forward strand.
CCTACACTCACTGCTCCAGTCTAAACATCCTTGGGCAGGATACCAATGAAATCAAAATGAAATAAAGGATGTAAATATTTCATTTTATACATAATGAACATAAAATAATGGACCCCTCCCCCACACCGTATCTGAGATACATGCAGATAAATATGTGCAGTAATTACAACAGATCGTTCAGTGGACATGAAGAGATGAGCTTTATTATCTTGTTTAGCAGATGACAGAAGCACTGGAAGATAATATACTTTCACTCCTGAAATAAATAGTAATTAAGACCACAAGGATTATTCATTAGCGAATATCACAACAAAGTAAAAGGAGCAGGTTGAACCTCTAAAACAAACATTTCTGCATAGATAGTCTTGGATCAAAGCTCGTGTCAGCAGCTGAGCGCACAGCCTGATACGATATCACCACCTATCATCCTCCTCAGCACACGACAGAGCGCGTGACAGAGGAAAAGCTTTGAGATAATTAATGCTGTGATTATGTACAGTGTTTAGAGGTGATCACACACACACACACACACACACACACACACACACACACACACACACACACACACACACACACACACACACACACACGACCTTTAAAAAAGTAACAATGTGTCCGAGGGCAGAGTTATGAAACATCAGCTGTGTAAATTGAAGCTATTTGGCCTCCGTGTGTTGACACAAAGGTTTATGGTTGCTACGGTGACCATAAACTATGACAATACTGGATAGACAAGAAAAATAAGATTGTCGATCAAACTGCAACGTTTACAAAAGGAAAACAGAAACCAGGTTTGAGGATTAGTCCCTTCACAATAAAAGACGAGGCATAGTAGCATGAATCATCACTCCCAGGAGCTGCTGAAGTAGTGTTACTGACTCTTCCTTTAAACAGGTGCATTGTGTTACTTCCTTCTATGTAGCAGAGCTCTGTCAGTCAGTGCAAGCAGCTGTTTCCTAAAGCGTTGCAAACATGAGCGTGTACGCCAAAAGTTTGCGTCCGTTTGCGAGCTGTGGTTCTGACAATGATTACGTGTTAGAGTAACAGTAACTCTTGTTATACATTAAAAAGACATAAAAACTTTGATGGACAAAAGAAGAAGAAGAATGTGTTATACTTGGTCAACGTGTCAGTGAAAAGTGGCGAGCCTTTAACTCGCTGTCACCAGGTAGATGTTAAAAAGCAAACGTAGCTGCTGGTCAAGCTCACACTCACTACAAATCAGGCAGCTTCTGTAAAGGCTTCAGATGTAAATGTCACTCTCATCCTTTCTCTTCGAGGAGAAACGACATGGACGGAGTGGAAGGTACCGATGACAAACCTGAACATCTGTAGCAGTCGTGTGTTTACATGAGCATTTAGCTTTTTGATTTCATTCATGTTAAAAGTTCGAATGCTATCAAACAAAAACCATCACATACACTGTGTAACTCTGTGAAACCTGGCCTCCTGCAGGTGTGAGTACGTGTGAGACTGTACCTGTCCACTTCCTTCAGTCAGAATACTTTCAGGAAATGCCTTTAAAAAGTCTTTAGGACAAGTTAAAGTTCATCGGAGCTTTAAAACTGTTTCAAATGAGGCACTGATGCGAAAATAACAACGGGGAAAAAATAGTTAATACCAATATTTTGGTCTAGATCAGGGGGTCAAACTGAAACGAGCGGAGAGCCGCTGCTGGCGCTGTCGTCTCACACGTTAGTGTTCAGCTAGAACAAAACAAACAAACAAATATTTCCTAAAATGTTTCGTTTGTTTTTTAAATTTCAGATCTTGTATCAGACAAAACTGCAAACTTAGCTGAAGCCTTCCAAACACACTGGTCCTCTGTGTGCGCGCACGTTGTGTTTGTACAGAACAGAATAAATAAGTGCACACAGTGTGCGACTGTCACCGACAGCCTCAGCAGGTCTGTGCTCTCTGCTCGTGTCGTCTTCATAGTCAGTCATGTTGTGCTTTTGATTTTAAACTGCGTCATGCTTCTTCTCAGTATGCGGGCCGCTGCGGCCCCGGACCGCGAGTTTGAGCCCCTGGTGTAGACCGACTACCCTCGCTAAACAAAACTACACCAATCATTTTAAAAGTGCTGTTTAATTTTCACTTGTTGCAGTTTCTAGCTGTAACAAATCAAAGTGTTGTAACAGCAGCAGCAGCAGCAGGAGCACCGGTGAATGTTCTGCTACAGATCGACAAACGTCCAAACATCAGGACCAATAAATGTTCATTGCTGCTCAGGTTGGAGGAGAGTTTGTGATGACCTCTGAACACAAATCAAACTTCTCTATAAGCGACTGGCTTTTTGGTTTCCTGTTACTCTAACTTTGCATCAGCTACAAAGAGAGCTGCTGACCAGTGAAGTTAAAGGGTAGAAAATCAACCGCGAGTAGTAACATGTGTAACACGTGTTACCACCTTCAGAATGGAAATCCAGAGTCAGGAGCTGTGCTTTAACCTGCTGTTACAGCTGACGCTCAGGTCGGTATTACCCGACGACTGAGGGAGGTCTAATATAAAGTAGAGCTAAGACGGAAAAGTGATGCAGTGATGATCTGATACAAGAAGAGTCGTTAACCTGCAGCAGGCCAAAGCAAGCCTGAAGGTTCTGCAGCTTCATACCTGCTCAAGTCACTGCTTACTGTTTGCTTCACATACGTCTCTGTTTATGTGTCTATCAAAGACCAGTTCACCAGACTTCATGCTTATACAGGCTGAAAGCCGAAGCCCAGGCGAGGTGCCAGAGTCCCGTTCAGCGCCAGGACACTTCAATATGCCGGAAAGTATTTTTGGACTTTAGTCCAATGATGCCACAAACTCGTGCCTACACAGAACCTTACACGTGTATAAAGTGGTTACGCTGTGTAAGTGTCTGATTCCAGTCAGAAAAGATTTATGTTTGTTTGTTAAATATATATAGAAGCAGGGAAAGAAGATATGCACATGAAACCTCACACACATACAAACAACTAGAAATCTGAGGTACCTGAGGTATTGAAACACCTGAAGATAACAGTGAGCCAACAGGTGGTATGAGGGCTGATTTCCATTCTGAAGGGATACTGGCTCAGAGGATCCAGATGTTTCTGAGAAGGAACATCCAGTCCTCTCCTATTAATTGTTAGGAAACAGATTCCAAGTCCGCTGCTCAATGACCGCTTTTCTAAACTCATCACTGGCTTTGAAGTACTGGTTGTTTAAGTCTGCACTACGTGTAGGCAAGCTGATCCTAACTGTCTATAGGCAGCTTCAGTGTGGGGAAAGAAGGAGGTCAGCATCTCTCTCAGGACTGCAGCCCAATGACCGTATCCAACCACTTCCTGTAGGCCAGGGCAAAGTGTCTCTGCTCGGTGTTACAGCAGCCGCCCAAAACACTGCTTACAAAGCTGAGTTCAGTAGGCAGGGTGGGGGGGCAAGGCAGCAGGACGCCTCTCTTCAGTCTCTTACTATTGTGGGGGTCTGGCAGGAACAGCCCATCTACTTCCATAGGTTCACCAGCGTGCTTCTGTCCGTTCACACTGTGGCCTGCACAGCTCTGAGAGCTGATCTCTGGCACTCCTGGGTCTGGATCCGTCACATGGTTCAACTTGCAGTCGGATCCTCTGCTGTAGGAATGCTGATGCTCCCTCACCCACTGGTCCCACAAGTAAAAGACATGCCGCCTGAGAGACACGGGGGGTATATCAATATCATTATTACAAACGCTGAACATGTCTGTGCACAACGTATTTGTATAGGCTCAGGGATAAACAGCCCCAGAATGTGAAAATGTTTTAATGCAAAAGAAATATTTAAATGATTTATCAGGACAATTAATTTTTTTACTTGTTTCTCACAAACGATGTTTGCAATCAGCGACAACCTGCCACCGACTGTGCAGCAGGAACAGACAACACATTGGTTTTACCCGACTTCCTCGTTTAAATATGACGTCTGTGTCCATTCTGCAGTCGCTGTGAACCAACAGTCTCTCACCTGTGACTCCAGAGTGTTTCATGTCCAGGGAAGGACTGGATCAGATCTGAGCAAAGGTCCATCTCCTGGTGGAAGAGCTGAAGGACTGTAGTGAAGTCAGCGCGGCCGTCTTCCTCGCCGCCCGCCTCTTGTCCTGAAGGCTCCCCGTTACTGTGAGAGCGGCCGTGTGGGCGGCTGCCCTCTGGGACTGTGCTGCACCCACGCTGGGGTGAACAGCTGGTGGAGGTGCGAGCTGGCCTCTTGCAGATTTCAGCTATTAGCTCCTTAAGGAGGAACTGGCGGTAGTGGAAGCCACTGTGGTCAGAGACATGCATGGACACCCAGAGGCGCATAGAGGACAGCTCGTCGTGGAACACCTGCCAGAATCATGACGACAAAGGTACGTGTGAAGGAGCAGAAGCTGAACATCAACAAACCAACAGAGATTCTCACTTCATTTATTAGCTAATCAATAAAGTTGAACGTGGGGGGCCTTGAATGGCCGTTCAACAGCTCGCAGAAAGAACAAGACAATAAGAAAATTTCAAGAAATACGTCTCTATAAGCCGTGTGGTCGGGTCTGTCATTCCCCAATTCTGGGTGTCGGCACCGCTGTCAACGATGCGCGACAGACCCGACTAGTGCTGTTCGATATAAGGATATATATCGTGTGACGATATAAAAACGTCTGTCGTTTCATTTTACGCTGTCGTTTGTTTCGTGGTGTCGCAAAATAAACTGTTTACGGCGATATTTGTTCATGTTCTGATGTCACTGTAGTGACTGTATTCATTTCTTCTTTCTCTTATATTTAATATAGCCACACTACGGACGGACAAGCGCCTGTTTTTATGCACGATGGTAACACCATCGCGTGTCCGCTTGTTTATGTTCCACATAAACCTTTCACAATAAAGCTCAAGATCCTGCTGAGACTTTTCAAAATAAACTGAATCACGTGAAAGATGCAGAGTATTTACGGATGAGAAGCAAAAAAGACGCCAGGTGCTAAAACACAAACCTTAGACTCAAACGTTAGAACAGGCTTTCCCCCCGCAGCACGCCGTGTAAGAAATACAAAGAAAACGGCGCCGTTACAACTTATGTCTAAAAATGTGTCGTTTCATGCATCGTTAAAACCCTCGACTCCAGATACACGACGCCCAGCTGGAAACACTTCACACAAGTCGAGCTGCCCGAGATTCACAGAAAATGTTACATTGTTGTGATTTATATCGTTACCAGGACGATAGATGTCTTATGTCGGGATGTGAGATTTTGGTCATATCGCTCTAGACCCGCCCACATGTTCACACTTTTCAGTCCACTTCTTTACTGCGGTTGTCGACGTACGCACGCCGCTGCAGCTTTTCAGTGGGCGTGCATATTATTAACGTAACTGCTGCAAAAACACTTATGTTATGTTAAGTGTTCGTTCCGCGTGACTTTTCTCCCAGGTAACTTGCAGTGGGGTGCCCCACACTTTGAGAACCACTGGTTTAAAGACAGAAACCTGCCTTACTCATGTAGTTACACAGAGTTCCTCTGTGATGACTGTGCCAGCTGATTTCAAACATAAGTGCTACATGACATCCAGCTGGGATCATTTTGATTCATTTAAATTTCTTAGCGAGTGTTTATTTAGTTACACCACATTATTTGCACAGCAGCTCCACTTTTATACCACCAGGCATCAGTAATATAACTACATTAAATAAAAAGAGAACATGTGTGATGAGGGAAGAAAATAATAATCTAATTACTGCTGAAAAGCTAAATGAGTAACTGAAATGCTACCTTGACATTGCCCCTGGCCATGTGCTGCAGCACCCAGATGCGGTGTGACCAGGCATTGTAGTTGCTGGGATAGCGGCCGGCTGCGTCAGAGCACACCTTCATCTCTTGGCGGAGCGTCCTGGCCAAGCGGTCACCGAGCTGCTCGTTTCTCTCAGCGTCAGCCTGCACTGCTTCAGCCTGCTGCTGATTCTTATTGTGGTCCAAAGTAGAGACCTGATTCAGGACCTGCTGCAGCACCCAGCGTCTGCAGGAAGACACCAGCCGCTGGGTTACAAAGCTTCACTCACTCTGTACACGTTACTGCTTTTACAGGAAGAACAGCATCCCACATGAGCCTCGGTGCTCGTTGTAAGCCTTAGAACATCGTTGTTGTTTTTCAGCGGGATTAAAACACCTTTCTCCACCTAGCAATGATCTCAGGAAATCTATCACCAGTCATTTACATCGACATGGTCTGAATGCAGCTGCCCTCAGCTCCCGGAGCCAAAATATTCCCTGTTCAGCCTACAGTGTTTAGCACAAACAGTGCTACTGTTAGAAAACTGTTGAAAATAAAGTGTAGTCTAAGAGGAGTTTGAATAGCACACAAAGAAAGCAGCTCGGAACATCTGAGTGTTTACAGCAGGAGCAGCGTAAGCGGCTTTACCGATGAATCCAGGTCTCTGGGCTCTTGGGAAATTTGGTCAAAGCCAGCTTGCCCAGGTAGAGGTCCTTCTCTGGGTTAAGGACTCCACACTGCAGTAACTCCTTCCTGCAATAACAGGAAAGCACGATGACAGTAAATCCATCAATATAAAGACTATCAGCCACAGATTCAGTTAGAGCACATGCATGCTGTGATCTCTTATCAAAGATGGTTTCTGACACTCTGCAGAGCAACGTCCACATTTTGTCTCCATCATTCGTTTGATCTTTTAGGTCATTTCGACTCTGATCGTGCTTTAATTCTGACTCTTCTAAAAAGCAGGATGTGCTTAAGTAAGACCATCCGTGACATCCCATAATGGACATGATCTAATGCCTGTGAATAACTGTTGCACCAGACTTTGATGAGCTGCAAACAGGAAAATGATTTTTGTTCACGTTTGGTTTAAATGAGTTGAACAAACTACAAATGTGTCTCTGTTACAAACAGATGGTCACACGGTCGGTGTTGATCTGAAAGTCTGACACATGAAACTCTGGAGTTGGTTTCTATCCTGGAAAACTATAAAGAGATGACAGGAAACAGGAGAGTGAAGACATGCAGCAGTTTCAAACCCAGGCACCAGGTTAGGCCTGCACCCCGTTTAACCAGTATACTGATAATGGTCACATAGTAACTGGACTGGTACTCTAGAGCCTTTCTACTCAGATGAGCACTCAGCGCACTTTGTACTGCGAGTCACACTGACCATTACACATCACTCATCTATTCTTAACTTCTTTATGAAAGCCACAGTCCATCCATACACATATCCAAATATGCTCCATCCATGTACACCGATGGATGCGTCGGTGGGTTGGGCATCTCGCCCAGGGTTACCTCGATGCTGACTGGACGAGTCAGGAACCAATCTGCTGACCTTCTGATTCGTCGACACACCACAGCCGCCCCAATCAGACACAAATGTATCACAGTTGAACTGTTAAAAGCATTAGCTTTGTTATGTGTGCTGACAGATCCTTACATCCTGACACTATTCATTATTAGTATTAGTGGTACGGACACAGTGGGATAACGCAGGAGGATGCCAAACTGCCAGGATTGTCTAAGGAAAGAAAGTGACTGGACTCTCTAAACAAAGAAGCTTCTTCAGTTCTAAAACCAGGCGGTGGAGAGTCCCAGTATTTAATCCCTAGTGGGGATTGTTCCTTTTGAGGGTCGTTGGAACACTATTGATGATGTGCCTCGGTGTGAAAGAAGGTGTGCGTCATTATCACTGCCTCACCCCAATTTGTGACCCACTGAGCTCACCTGACAGACGACGTGAGTGGGGTCTGGTTTCACCTGAGACCTCTGCTGTTAGCTAATGTTACCTGACATCAAGAAAACCTTCCTGTGTGACAGGCAGGGAAAAACACGCTGGAAAAGATGAAGGGAAAGCATCGCTCTCACTATAACCACGTTTATCAGAACATTCCACCTGTACCTGACATTCCACGCAGTGGTGAAGTCTGGGTTCAGCAGCAGCAGAGTGCAGGTGATATCCACTAAAGCTGGGACAGAAGGAAACACAGGATGTTGCTTCACTTTGATGTGGAAAAAACAGGAGCATAAAACACGTTTAAAACTAAGCAGGACAAAACAAGGTCAAGGTCAGATTTATTTATATAGCACATTTCCAACAGCCGATGCTGCACAAAGTGCTTAACAATAACAATAAAAATAAAACAATAAAACAAGGAGGTCATTAACTGACCATGACTGGAAGCTCAAACCTTTATCAGCTTTAAAATAAATGCATTAAATAAACAAAAGTTACAGACTACTTTTACTCCACCTCTGGGATCGCTTTTGTTATCGAGCTACCTTCTCTGTCCAGCCAGTGCTTGCGTTGGCGGTACAGCAGCAGCTTGTTGTGGACGTACGGCAGCAGGAATTTAACACACCAGCTTTCCACACCAAGCTTGTTCTCCACCAGCACTATGGGACTGCGGTTGTAGCGAGCCTCTGGACACGGGATCACACCGATCTCATCACTGAGGGAGCAGAGAGTGACAATGAGGGTGAACAAGGGAAAACGTTACAGTAACCAACCAGTCGAAAATTAGGAAAGACCACAATTAGATTACCACCATATCAACCAGTGGACCAAGCAGCAGTAAGTAATGAGCAAACAAAAAAAGCTTTAATGAACTTAATCTGCTGAAATTTGACTTTTCAAAAATGTAGAAAAACAAAAGTTGGAGCTGAAGCTCATCAAACTGAAGCAGTGCTGAAATAAACGCAGTACGACAGAAACATGGCAACCTGCCACACAAGGTCATGTTGCAGTACATCAGCTGAAGCTTCGACAGCCCAATCACGTCTCCCAGCTTACATGTAACATATGATGGTACTATGACGTGTGGTTAGTGCTGTGAGATCTACAGAGCTGTCACCGTGCAGCGGCTTGTTTGGGATCCATCACTATTATAACAAACAATAACATGCTGCTGGGACAACATAGCAATCAATACATCACAGATATCTGACACAAGGTCAAATTCAGGTAAGTTATTAGATGATTAATGATGTAATGATGATGATGGATCCTGTACACATCTGTAGCCGTTTAGTCGTCCATTTAAAACACACTGGATAGTTCACTTTGTCATTTCCAAGAAATGATCTCATGTTTTCTTTCAAGTAGAACATGTTGCTTATTTCTGATCTTGGTCCCAATGCACTCTTTGGGGGGCTGTTAAACATACTATGTCACCACACTGCCGGCCATGCCTCTCCAGTGTCCTTTGCTCAAAGTTTGTGCATCATTAAACGAACACCGACGTTCATGCTGAGCTGAAGTGTCTCCACAGACACAAACTACAGTTCACGTTCATCAGCAGTCTGAATTTTAACACTGTTCTGTAGTATTACTAAGTCCTGGCTCCACCTTCCAGAATTATTTTTATTTCTGGAAGCATGAAACCAGAGTGGCTCGCAGGTTTCACAGCTGGGCAGAAAATAAAGGGTGTGATTTTAGAAGCACCCATATTTGAATTTCTGTGGTTCATCAATCATATCCAAGACTTTTGGATGGGACATTAACTGTTCAAGATTTTTTTTCTTTTTAGAATCAGTAATGCAAAAATCCATTTAGTTCCACGTGTGTCGTTTCGTAGTTTTGATGTTTTCAGCGGCCGCAGTGATGCGGACGCTGCACCGGTCCGTCGTGGTGAAGAGGGAGCTGCGTGTAAAAGCGAAGCTCTCAATTTACCGGTCGATCTACGTCCCTACCCTCACCTATGGCCATGAGCTGTGGGTAGTGATGGAAAGAACGAGATCGTGAATACAAGCCGCGGAAATGAGCTTCCTCCGAAGGGTGGCTGGCCTCTCCCTTAGAGATAGGGTGAGAAGTTTGGACATCCAGGAGGGACTCAGAGTAGAGCCACTGCTGCTCCACATCGAAAGGAGCCAGCTGAGGTGGTTCAGGCGTCTGACAAGGATGCCCCCTGGGCGCCTCCTGAGGGAGGTATTCTGGGCATGTCCCACTGGGAGGAGGCCCCAGGGCAGACCCAGGATATGCTGGAGAGATTATATCTCTCGACTGGCCTGGGAACACCTTGGTGTTCCCCTGAACAAGCTGGAGGAGGTGGCTGGGGAGAGGGAGGTCTGGGCTTCTGTGCTTAGGCTGCTGCAACCCGGCCCCGGATAAAGCACAAGAAGATGGATGGATGGACAAAACAAAGAAAGACCTTAAAATTTTCAGAGAATTTTAATTTATAGAGCTGAATAGGTTCTCTGCAGTAATCTCAGAAAGTCTCTGAAAATGTCATAAAACTGTCTAAAATCCTAGTAATACCTTAGTAGATCAAGGTCTTGGGACCTGTTTAAAGTTTGAATTCCATCTCTAGGTCAAAGTATGCTGAACTAGTTAAGCTTCAAAATACTGGAGGTGTGAAGAGCATGTGAAGAAGATATTCTCCATTTATTTGGATGGAAAATATATATAAGTACAAAAGTTACACAAAAGTAAAAACAGTAATGTCTTGATGCACGTGCAATCATCCAAGTAAATCAATCTCCAAAGGTTGATTCTGTTCATCTGGACGCAGCGTTTTGTGGGAGAAACGCTTCGTCATCATCAGGTGACGTCTTCAGTCTCAGCTGACTGCAGGTTTCAATCTTATAAACAGCACATTTGCATAATGACTGAAACCAGCCCTGAAGGAACAATGGGCTGGGAGGGCAGTTGCGTCATCATTATTATTCACATGACCATTGATCAACAACCACCGATCAAAGCTCACTGATCAATGTCCATGAGTCCCATTCACAGAGAGGTGGGGAATGGCTGCAATCACAGCATGTAAGATGGTGACAGATGTACCCTTAGGCCCCTCCTCGATTCCTCAGCATAACCATGTATAATATTCACAACACTTCGTGGCTCAAGAGTTGGGAGTTCGCCTTGTAATCGGAAGGTTGCCGGTTCGAGCCCCGGCTTGGACAGTCTCGGTCGTTGTGTCCTTGGGCGAGACACTTCACCCGTTGCCTACTGGTGGTGGTCAGAGGGCCCGGTGGCGCCAGTGTCCGGCAGCCTCGCCTCTGTCAGTGCGCCCCAGGGTGGCTGTGGCTACAATGTAGCTGCCATCACCAGTGTGTGAATGTGTTCGTGAATGGGTGGATGACTGGATATGTAAAGCGCTGTATAAATACAGGCCATTTACCATTTACCAAGAAGAGGTTATACACACACAATACGGTAACATTATGTTGAAGCACAGTACGTATCACTCCGCGAGGCTCCGCCTACGATAGCCGTAACGCTCCGACAATCCATCAAGCGGTGCGGCTTCATAGCTCAGCAAAGTCGTACTGAAACATTTGACAGATTTTCGAGCGCCGTGCACATAAAATCGTTTCAAGGTCAGTAAACACAACCAGAGTTCATACAGAAGGCACACGGGATTATAAGGGGCTCTGTCGACTTTCAGAAAAATCAAAGGATTTTAAGTGCGCCGTATTTTCACACGGTAATAACGACGGCCCGCTAGCATGCTCTACCAAAAATAGTGCTTTGTTATGTATCTGACGGACGAAAGCTAAACCAGTTCCACACCAGTGAAGCTGCAGCATTTTTACAAACCAGTTCTGGTTCATTGTTTCATTCAACAATCCGCTTTTGCCCTCCTCATTCTGCGTCGCCGCCATGTGCGTATGAAAACAAAGGCACTGAGCGTTTTACCCATATTCTATCGCCATATTTCATTTTCTTATCGATGCCCAACATTATACCGGTATTACCGTGAACAGTATGATATGGCCCAGCCCTACTGCTCACTGCGTACGACTCTGGATACTACAGTACAGTATCCAGAGTCGTACGTAGTGAGGAGGTGAAATTATTAACAAGATAATCGACCTCTGTTGGAGCAGCGTTCAGATAGCTGCTCTGTGTTATGCACAAAAACAACATTGGTGTATTTTATTTATGGAGCATTATTATTTAATAAATTAAACAAATTTGCATCATAGGATTGTTTTCGTTTTTCCTGCAGTATATAAAAATTGCTGTATCTCCAAAATAAAATTATAAAGACACTCAAAATAAATTTCCTGTTGTTGTAAACTATTTTTTGCAACTTTTTTGTATTTAAAGTTTTGAGGGATAAAACTCTTAAATTTCTCCAAGTAGAAATATATGTTAAAAAACAAAAACTATTTTCAATTTTTTTGTAGTTTATTGCACTTTTTTGCAATTAATGTAGTTACGATGGACTTAATGCATACATATTATTAAAATATGGGCTATAACAGTTGTATTGATGTATAGCAACTTAAAATGCTCCAAAAAATGGCACTACAGCATGTAAAAAAAATAATATGAGCTCTGGCGGACTTGGTTCTATAGTAGGTCTTAAAGGGTTAAATAATATCGTCAAATAATCGAGATCTCAATTTCAGTGAAAATAATCGTGATTATCATTTTTGCCATAATCGAGCAGTCCTAAGCAGCGGTAACGTTTGCACGTCCTCTCCCGTTAATGCGGCAGGTAAATAATCAACAACAGTGCATATTATGTTAGCGCGATCTGCCTTATTACAAACCTGCCATTACTGTGCATTTAGTGACCATGATGAGACAGACAGAGTCTGGCTCAGATGCTGGCAGTTCTCGCTGCAGTCTGCCGGCAGCGTCTCCTTTCAGGCCAGGATAGACGAACGTCACCGAGCAGTGACTCAGTTTGTGGTCAAAGGCTTGCACCCGTTTGCCACAGCAGATGATTTTCAGTAAGTGAATGTGTTTAATTGTAGGCAGGGACATTACTGGATATTCTTGTGTAATTGCTACTGAATAATTGATGTTATACTTTGTTATTGCTACAGAAGAATATTTATTTTATTATTTTACATTTACAATGTTTTTCCCGGGGACCCTGTGACGCCCCATTGAAGGCTGGATCTCTTAAGATCTCACTGCTGGGTTTGTAAGGCCATGTTACTCCTACATTTCTATCTTGTTCAAAGAGAAGATATAAAACAAAGTTCTGAGCTAATCGACCTTAGTGTTCTCCTTTTTTAAAAGAATCGATAAAGAATTGAATCGTTAAACAGAATCGAAAATGGAATCGTGAAAATCGTATCAATACCCATCCCTGCTTAAAAGTGAACCAAACACATCCAAACTGAGGGGTTCTTCTTCCCCCAAAGCAGCTGAAAATCTGTGGTTATCACACTAAACTAGAAGCTGCAATACTTCATCGAGCACATTTTAAAAATCCTTGTCTCAAACTCTGTACTTTGATATCTTATTTAAGCCACATGTCATTTTACACACATTTTCGCAGCATGTCAAAAAGCCACACTTGTTCCTGTTGTCACCATTAAAACCTTTACTGGGAAGAATCAGTGCGAGTCCTTTTAAAACATAGCAAATTCTAAACCAGTGAGTACTTTTGAAAGCCCTATTTTTTTCCTGTTTGGGATATTGATTAGTGCTCATTAATAAGACAAAAGTATCAGATTACTCGATTAATCGACAGAATAATCATCAGAATATTTGATTGCCAAGATAACTGATAGCTGCAGCCTTAAAGTTCTTAACATACTATCACACAGGATCGACCTGACATCACGTGCTTCTCATAGCATGCAAATCTTCGGTACCATCATAAACAACTGTTAAGCATCCCAGTTCAGTCACCGGCGAAATCAACAATAACACCACTAATGAATCAACATGATCGGGATGTCGCATTTTCAAAGCTGCATAGCTCAGCTCGCTAAAGTCGTGAAATATCCCGCTGATGCATGTTTTAAGTTATTTAACTGTAAGTAAACAGTAATCCCACGACATCGTGTCTCACGCACTGAACAGAACAAATAAAACTAAGTGTCTAAATGTGAACTTCATCTAGACAGTTCCGATTCCAGGTAATAGTCCACGCCCATAATTTGAACCCTGAATCAGCCGTGGCCGAGCCTTGGAGCCGCTGCGTGTGAAACAGGCCTGCGGGCCCAGCGCAGCTTGTTCGCAGCCGACTGTACTCACATGCTGGGGTTCTTCTTGAATGCATTCGCGATGTCTTTGACAACTCTCTGGACCAAGACGTCTACCTCCTCCTCCGACTCCGCCATTTTTAGAGCACCGTCTTCTTCTGCTGCTTCTTCTTCTTCTTCCTCGTTGTTTTTATTGGCGGTTAGCAAACAACGAATTGGTGCATTACCGCCACCAACTGGTGTGGAGTGTTGACCAAATCGCTTATTCCAAACCTGTTCTCGTATTAACTCTTGTGCCCCTCCGATCATTTCAACACGATTTTCTATTGTCCATTAATGCTGTAATTACTGTTCTATTGCGATCATTATTCGTACACCATGATGAGATGTTTCCATTTCCATTCAAATAGAAATGAAGTTCATTGGTTCAGATGAAAGCCTTTTGCATGGGTTGATGTTGTCCTTTCTATTCCAAACTTGGACTAATCTGTATTCTAACTGTTACACATCCTCCTCCCTGAACCTCACCTCTGCATACACTGCTATATCCTCCGACTACAAACAGTTGGTTTGAGACAAGTTTCCTGAATACAGATCATTCTGGTTTCATGAATCCTTTAAATTCTTGTTCATTTGCGATTAAACGTCGAGCTTTCTTATGATCCTCGCTCCTGATGTCCTGGCTCCCTCCAGGCCTTTGTTAATATGTTTAACCAAAGATCTTCTCTGTTCCTTTGATTATCATTTTGATAAATGTACTCGAGCTGCACAGTTAATGACAACTAACAACATCTTCTCAACTGTAACTGTAGATTCTGTTTTCCCACTCTGTGCCCAGGGTCAGGTTGAATTTGGCTGAACACTCGTCTCTCTCCCTCTCTGCGCTTGCACTGCCCTCACAGCATCAGCAGAATGAGGAGGCCATCCAGCCAGGAACCAGTTTATGCCAAACTGCCCTCCCACAGCACCGACTCCTTTTTCTTGGTTGGTAAATATCAAAAAAGGTGCATTACTGCCACCCACTGGTTCGACTATTGAATAAACTCTCGTTCACAAAGACAAACAAATAAACAAAAAACAAAACAAATAAATCAAACTACAGATTTTACTCAAAACATTTATCTGTCTTTAAAAAAAACAAATATGTAAATGTGGCCTGATAGTTTTATTTCTCGTGTTCTTTTAAAATAGATATGGCCCAGTTTCACTTTGACATTATTAAGCTTTTTATCAGCTGTCTCATATTTGTGACAGTGCAGGAACACTATGGTGCCGTCTTCTGCAGCGCAGTCACATTTCCCCGTACGTGTTTCCTTCGATTTGAAACTGTGACATCGTCGTCTCCTCTTTCTGTTCCTTCCTGCACCTTTTCTTTCTTCCTCCCACTGCTTTTGGCACCTTTCCTTCATCTTCTGCCTTTTTAAATTCAATTCAATTTTGTTGTTATAGCGCCAACAACAGTTGTCTCAAGGTGTCGTAAGGTGAAGACTGTACACTCGCACCCTTACTACACCTTTAATCTCTGTCCAACTGAAAAACGTTTTGGTGGCTTCATCTGTGAGCTTCTCTTCTGTTATGTGATCATCATAATGTGATCTTATTAAACTGCAGGCCCTGTTATACTGTCTCTGTCTGGCCTGCTGAATGAATGCACAGTAAAGCATATGAAAGTACTGCTGCACCAGCGTTAGAGAAATGATCTGTTCATTAGTCACGCTGATTGTAGTTCATACTTTTAACTGTTGTGATTTATTCTGATCTTTAATCATCACAAACATGACGCATCTATAATGAAGCGACTGTGAGTAAAGCCCAGTCCTTTATAGAGCCTGGTTAGGTTTACTGTGTCATCAGGACCTGCTCTTAAATCAAACAGTGTCCACTGCAGGTTACAGTGATGGGGAGCTGAAGCCCATTTTAAAGGAGTGAGAGAATCACTGTTTTGATCAGTGTAACTATTTTTAATGACTGTTGTTGCAAATGCTCCACATTGTTGGTTGACCCTGCCATCCAAAAGAAAAACAATGATAAGATAAGAAGTGCGACGTGAGCTGTGAAGTTCTTATCTTATAAATACAGAAAAGGTTTACATTAACATGCTGTAACAGACCGTTCTTAATGTTGTTTGTGGTTTTAAAAAGTGTGTTTTGTGTCAGGTCTTTGATTAAACACTACAGACTGTTTTTAGTGCAGACAGCAGAAAAGAAACGAAAAACATGAACAGAACTGCACAGCAGTATATTGGCAAGCTTGGAGTTTTTTAGTATTACACTCCTATAAACATAAAGACTGTTAAGATATTATATTTTTCATGTTCAGATATTATTTTAAATTTGATATTTTTTTTATTTGTGGGGGTAATTTATTTAATCCTAGAATGCAATTAATGTAGATCTCCCTCCATCTCTTCTTTGTCCCAGCTGCTGAATGGATTGTGTGTAATGAACTTCAGACTTTCACAGACTTGGATCTTATAGTAGAAACAATGAGCTTTGTCAATTTTTTTTAACACTGAAGGACTAATTAGAACAGAGGGAGGTTTCATTTTGAATTTGTTAAAATAAATTTGTTAAAATAAAGCAGGTACTATATTCCCTTTTATGCTCGTTGTCTTTCATTTTCAGAATTACCGCGGGCTTAACCTGGTTAAAGGAAACACACTTTTGTTACACACACTGCTGTCCATGCATTGCCCTGCAGAGTTTTATGTGATAATTAAAATGTTCAGATCAGTCAGAGTGGACACTAAACTGTGTTTAATTTGCAAGCTTGCTGATAGAAACGAGGGTCGTGAGTCCCACCTCCTGCATGCTTTCCCTGGGTGCCAACAGTCTCCTCATATATGTTCACACTGGACACTGTGAAGACTTCCTCCACAATGAATACAGTTCGTTTGTAAAAACTACACAACTACAACTACACAACTCATTCAGATAAGAATATTGATCTTTCTTTTCATGAAAACTAAAAAAGGAAGTCACATGTTTCTATTGGTGAAACACAAGCGCTCGCTTTGCAAGGCTGGAATAAACCAGACATATTACAGCTTTATGTGCAGTTCAGCATTATGAACGGATTGAAGATCTCACAGACCAGACTGTGACAGCTGCTGCACACCACATCTGTTCATCATTCCCGCCTCACCACTAGGTGGTGATGTTGTGACAGCTTATCTCATTTCTTTGCCCAAGTGCCCCAGACCTATGGCTTCAGGTCTAACAGTATCACATCAGCCTTTAAAATAACTATATAACAGTGGTCTGTAGTATTCATTTGACATTTGTGCTTTTGCATCATTGGCTGGTTGCTGCCTCTGATCTCGGGGCACAGTCAAGTTCAAAAGTGTTTCAAACATTAAACATTATTTTGCCATTTGCCTCAGTGTATCACCACACTGGACTTTCAATCAAACAAACAACATCTGACTAAAAACTTTAGACTATCAGCTTTGAGTCAACATTTTGTGAAAGTGTAACTTGAACACAGGGTTTGTAAAGGAGTGCTTCTTGGATTCATCACTGCTTGTCAGAGGTGCTCTTTGGATAAACTTGTTTTAAAAAGACAGATCTGTTGAATTTCAGGATATTACAGATATGTTGTAAATGTTGTTCATTTTTATGGAGTCGAAACAGGGTTTGTGCCAAACTGCAAGACTGCACAACGTTATGTTTCACTATTTTGTAAAATGAATGCGTCTTTTCTGAACATTAATGTTTTATTACTTTTCTTCCAGCTTTGTTTTAAGGTTTTGCTTTGGGGCTTTTTTTTTTTTTAGAAAAATTACATTTGGAGAAATGTAATTATTTATGTTAACAAATGAATACAAGTAGTAATAAATACAGTGTTTAATTAAGTTAAACTTAAGATATTTGTATATATTAAAAAAATTAAAAACACCCAGCACGCCCCTGCGGGCGGTTTATCCTTCAAGCTCGGGTCCTCTACCAGAGGCCTGGGAGCTTGAGGGTCCTGCAGTATCTTAGCTGTTCCCAGGACTGCGCTCTTCTGGACAGAAATCTCCGATGTTATTCCCGGGATCTGCTGGAGCCACTCGCCTAGCTTGGGAGTCACCGCACCTAGTGCTCCGATTACCACGGGGACCACCGTTACCTTCACCCTCCACATCCTCTCGAGCTCTTCTCTGAGCCCTTGGTATTTCTCCAGCTTCTCGTGTTCCTTCTTCCTGATGTAGCTGTCATTGGGAACCGCTACATCGATCACTACGGCCGTCTGCTTCTGTTTGTCTCTCTCTATATAATATATATGTATATATTTATATTATAATTATTATATATATTATAATTAATTTTAGATCACTTTAATAGTTAATTGCACTACTGCGCTCTCAGAATAAAATACATTCCCATGATCGACGGTTGTTTGTGTTTGTGCAGGAATGTGGTAGTGAACCGGAGCAAGGTCACGAAACAATAGCTCTCACAGAGATGCTGCCTCAGACTCATGAAAGTGGGTAACAGGTCAAGGTGTGTGTGTGTGGCTAAGTCTAAACCACGCCCCCTTCTCAACAGTTTTGGACCAATCAGATAGATGCACATTCTCTTTTCTAAGTATGGGTACCACTAAGGTAGAGGGATCTCTGTGCCGGTAGCTGGCTACAGAAAACTGTGGTTTTCTAACCAAAGGGAGATCCATGTAGATCATAGGTGTCAAACTCTGGCCCGCAGGCCAAATTTGGCCCGCAGCCTAATTACATTTGGCCCACGAAGCCATACCAAATTATTATTAGAGCTGGCCTACTGGTATTATACAGCTAATATATGTATTGTTTAGTATTAAGCTTTGCTTGTTCCACATTCAGTTTTTCAGAATAACTTGTTTGAGTCCATAAGAAAAGATTCATTCTTAAATCTGGAGGAAGATTTTTTTTCCAATAAATATTACTGTTAGCCCGCGACCTTGTTCCAGTTTTGAATTTTGGCCCACTGTGTATTTGAGTTTGACACCCCTGATGTATATGGTCTTGATGCACGTTCAATCATCCAGGTCAGTAAATCTCCAAAAGTTGATTCTGTTCATTTGGACGTTTTCAGTGGAAGAAACGTTTGGTCACTCGTTCAAGTGACGAAACGTTCGCCATCTTACAAGTGTCTGACTTTGATTTATATCTGCTGCCTGAATACAAATTTCTCTTTTGAATTGCAAGTCATGCATTTGTAGCTGTATATTTGCACTCTTTCCTACTTTGTACTGTTGGACAATAACTGACCTGGTACAGACTGTTTTTAGTGCAGACAGCAGAAAAGAAACGAAAAACATGAACAGAACTGCACAGCAGTATATTGGCAAACTTGGAGTTTTTTAGTATTACACTCCTATAAACATAAAGACTAAAGATATTATATTTTTCATGTTCAGATATTATTTTAAATTTGATATTTTTTTTATTTGTGGGGGGTAATTTATTTAATCCTAGAATGCAATTAATGTAGATCTCCCTCCATCCCTTCTCTTCCACTTATTAACTTAGAAAGTGAGCCGAGAGCACGAACTCAGCGTGTTTAACGTCCCAGCGATGAGCTGCTCAGAGCCACAACCTTAACCTCCGAAGACCTGAACTCTTCCACGGCAGCATTTTTAATTTCTCTTTGATATTTGGGCTGATTGGGACCCGATGAATGTAGAAACAAAGAATTACCAGATGTTTTTTCTTTTTTACTTTATTTTTGAGATCCACATATGAGGATATTCGTTTAAAATGTCGATAGAACAGTAGCAGCATAACGTCCTTGTGAGTGGATATCAGGCTCCTGTAGAGCAAAATTGAGTATTTTGGCCAAATGTGATGTCCACATATGTGGACGGCCGGTCCTAGGAGGTTAAATAGTTCTCATTCATTCATCCAGTTCAGGATGGGGGGCTGGAGCCTATCCCAGCTGTCATTGGGAGAGTGTGCGTCAGCACCCTGGACAGGTCGTCAGTCTGTTGCAGGCCTAACACACAGAGAGACACACAACCATTTACACTCACATTCACAACTATGGCTCATTTAGAATCACCAGTTAACCCAACCCCACTAACTGCCTTTTCACTGTGGGAGGAAACCCGAGTACCCGGAGAGAACCCACACAGACAACATGCACGCTCCACACAGAAAGACCCCGGCCTGAAGGTGGATTCAAACCCAGAACTCTGTTGCTGTGAGGCAACAGTGCTAACCACTGCACCATGAACTCATATTTTATTTACTGTATAACATAGTAAACATATTGTTGTTTCAACAAAAACAAATGTATGATTTGAAGAAAAACATTAGTTTTTGTGAATTTGATGGCAGCAACACAGCTCAACAACCTGCAACAGGACCAGTGTGATTTCTATGTTCATTTAAAAAACAAATACGGGTTTCTGGGATTCTTTAAATTACATTTCAAACAAAGCCCTAACTAGGTCGTAAACTGTCAAGTACAGCATGATTAAATTAAAACAAAGTTTATCGCAAAAAATTAAATATGTTCAAATTACTTAAAATATTTCTAAGCCACTCTTCTGGTTTACATTACAAAAGCTAACTTACACTGTGGGGTCCTGTTCTCAAACACAGTCATGGAACTCCACCTCTCTCAGAACATTCAGCCAGTAACAGTATAATCGTACAAATATAATATCTAAACACATTCCTACTCTGAATGATGTCACCTTGACCTCCAGTTACACTTTAAAGACT
Organism: Pundamilia nyererei; assembly: GCF_000239375.1. Lineage (NCBI taxonomy): Eukaryota > Metazoa > Chordata > Actinopteri > Cichliformes > Cichlidae > Pundamilia > Pundamilia nyererei. The sequence goes on from NW_005187454.1 coordinate 2,879,466, forward strand.
CTTAGAGCCATTTTTGACCAGGATATTCAATTCAATTCAATTTACAGCACCAAATCACAACAACAGTTGCCTCAGAGCACTCAAGATTGTAAAGTAAAGATCCTCCAATGTGGACATTAAACAAATATGTAGGACTGCTTTCTTGCATTTGCACAATATCTCTAAAATTGTAAACATCCTGTCTCAGAGTGATAAGAAGTAGTTCACGCATTTATTACTTCCAGGCCAGGTTTATTTACAATGAAGAAACGCTTACTGACAACCAAAGGAGTTTACAGTTTGTGGTTACACAAGTTCCAAGATTTTACAGAGGAGTGGAGATTTCTATCGATTTTCATGCTACACGCTATTCAATTCAATTTTTCAATTCAATTTTATTTATATAGCGCCAAATCACAACATAAGTCGCCTCAAGGCGCTTCATAGATACAGAGAAAAAAACCCAACAATCATATGACGCTAACTTCAACTGAACCAAGACTTTGATTTCAAATGGGTCGATTTAACTAGAAGTGAGTTTTTTGGATTGGGTCATAAAAGGATGTGTTTAGTAGAGAGCCAAACGGGTAGTCTGGAGCAGGACTACAGTCCACCAGCTGTTTGTTTTGCTGCTTGGTCCATAACACAGCAGCTCGAATTACTCTCCAGATCCTATCCGGTTGTTCAGTCTGACGTCACTAGC
>NW_005187454.1:2881348-2882887 GCF_000239375.1 Pundamilia nyererei
TGTGTGTGTGTGTGTGTGTGTGTGTGTGTGTGTGTGTGTGTGTGTGTGTGTGTGTGTGTGTGTGTGTGTGTGTATTCAGAGGTCAGGAGTTGGATATTGTGCAAAACATGGCATCACAAAGAAACCTCCAGAAAAACCAGGCTCAGGGTCTGCAGCAATCAGCTGCTGTGGAAGTGTGCCAGAGATCAATAATAAGAAATGATTAAATGCAGAGTGGCATATAAACACATAGTGTTTAAGCCTAATCTTAAAAATAGAAAGGGTGTCCGTCTCCCAAACCCAAGCTGGGAGTTGGTTCCACAGAAGAGGGGCCTGGTAAGCTGAAGGCTCTGCCTCCCATTCTACTTTGAAATGCTCTAGGAACAACGAGTAAGCCTGCAGTGCGTGTGAGATTGGACGATATCACTCTATTGGGGGGTACGGTGTTATGAGCTCTTTAAGATAAAATGGGGTCCTGTTGGGCGAGGCCCAAACAGCGACAATGAGCCTGCCACTGCCTCTTGAGGGGCAGTTTTGCGGACGTCGGGAGGGCCATCTAGGACCGACTGAGGCTCTTCCCAGAGGACCACCATCGCTGCCTGCATGGCAGAGAAGGTTTGGCCCTCCATTTTTGCTTGGCGTCTCCTGGACACAAAGGGGAGGTGTCTGGCACAGCTGCTGGAGGCGGTCCTACTGGAGCAGTTTGCAGAGGGGCTCTCAGGGGGAATGGTAGACTGGGTCAGGTGTTACTGGCCGCTGAATCTGGATGCAGCCATGGCACTGGCGGAAGACCACCTCGCGGCGCAGCTGAAGAACCGTGTGAGATCGATGCGAGGGGTGGGGCGAGGTCAGCTGGTCCCGGCCCAGAGGAGGAAATTCCCTGGGCCTGAACCAGAAAGAGATACTGATTGACTAGGGCACGTTGTTCATGTCTTGCTCACTAAACGAGCTGTATGAGTTATTGGGCATTAAATTTGTTCGGACCAGCGTCTACCACCCTCAGACTGATGGGATGGTGGATCAGTAGAATCAGAATTTAAAGTCCATGATTTATGAGTTCATTCACGAAGATGAATGCAATTGGCTAGACCCTCTGTTATTTGCACTGCAGGAGGTGCCCCAGGCCCAATGTTCCCTCTAAGCTGTGCCCATGATCATTTCTGGCCAACAGTGCGCAATTGCGCTGCTGGCACGGTCTCTGCGCCCAGAAAATCTGCGTTGTGCACAAAAAAAAACTAACCTGAATTGAAATTAACATTAAAACTTAAGTGACTGGCTGCTCCCGTATGGGATCAGAACGATGCCACCTTATCCCATAGTCCCATAGTCTACACAAAGCAATTACAGAATGAACAATTAAATGACAGAAAAGTTTCTTTTTTCACTTTCTACTAAAGAAACTTCTGGGGGATTTATCACTACTGTAATTTTACACATTTATTCCTTACAATTTAAATTTATTTTAAATGTGTGAAGAGGACTCTCCATTTACATGCACAAACTGGAGTCTATTAGATAGATATGATACAAACCACTGCAGCACAGTACCTGTAATACCTA
>NW_005187454.1:2883400-2885121 GCF_000239375.1 Pundamilia nyererei
TTATTGTGTTTTCCAGTTGGTGGAATCGATTCTCACCAGCAAACCTGGTGGAGAACGTATAATAAATGAGTACAATCAGACCAAGTCCCTGGTGGGTGAAACCAGAAGAAAAACATACTGGTCAACATATACTGGTAGCTGACTTGACAGGAAAAAATGGGTAATCTATTTCTGGCCCTGTGATTTTACGATCATTTTCAAATTATTTTAAATCTCTATGAATTCCAGGGAAGCTGACTAGTTCTTTTCCTTTTGATCTTGCAGGACATCACCACCACGGCAGGTAAAAGAAATGTACGCCAGAGGAATTGTAACCTTTTTCCCTTAACTCAGTGGCCCGTACTCCAAAAATGTGAGTAGCTCATAGTAATAACTGATACAACCACAATCGCATTTAAACATTTTAAATCCTGCTAAAATGTATGTCCTTATCAACTGTTCATTGTTACATAACTTATTTTGTTTATTCATTTATCAGTGTCTGTACATGTCACTCTCCAAGGAACATTATTATGATGGTGAGAGTGGCACTGGGTACTTGGCCTGGAGGATTAAAGCCATACAGAGATGCACTGCTAAAGGGAGGCGATTATCATCTGGAGGTAACATTTATAGTTCACTGGAAATACATAATACAGTTCCAAACTGTGGTTCTTTATTATTAATGGTTATTAAATGTTGTTATTAGTTTTGATAAAGCTGTGTTTCATATTGTGTAGCACCAGGAGATGGAGCATCGGGTGAAGACCAGTGTGGTGGACCGACTGTCAGACGAGAGTTGCAGTTTGTTACAGAGAAGATGCTGAGTGAGGATGAGTGTAAGGAGGCAATCGCTCTGATGGAACATTCAGCTGATGAAGACACAGTCACAACATGGTCCTTGACCTCCTGCTGTCAAGCAACATACTGTCTGTTTCTCCACGTTTCAAAGATATCGAAGGCTTGGTGAATATTTGTCATTACTTTGACAATGTAAACACACTTTAATATTTTACAGAAAGCAGATATGATTCTCTATCCCTGTTACAGATCGAACAGGATTTTGTACTGATGTTTGGTGAGGATGTATCAGGCAGGTTGCTGGAGAGGTGGCCAACAACATTCAAAAGAAAGATTATCCAACAAGGCAGGAAGCTTCCTTCTACCACTGACCTGGAAGAACTGTTGCTGACTCTCCTGAGGATGCCGCTGAAGTTAATGCTGACATTGGTGAGCTGTTGTTGATTAGCACATTCACAGCATATATAATGTTTGTCACAGAACAGCTGTCCTTCTGTATTTTGGGTCTACTCAAACATTTTATCAATGCATTGAAATGTGTTCTTGATGATGATTCAACTTTATTAAAAACAAATATTTTTGACCTCTCAGCATTGCTATTACATCTGATTCCACCATCTGGTCAGGGTCGCTAGAGACCAGGAAAGGTGTCAGCTTCTCAAGCAGAAAGACGTCTTGTGCTCTTCAAGAAGCTTTGTTTCTTTTCTATTTTTATGGTATGAATTACCAGTTTAAGAAACACTTGATTCTTATTGCCCGTCTGTATTTGTCTTTTCAGACTGGAACAAATATCCAAGAGCACCTTGATGCCATCACTACCAGCACTCAACCCTACCTCCTGGCTGTTGGGGTGAAAAAGAATGACATCCACCGGTTCTTCATTATTCTTGACAAGAATGCCATACCATGCAAGTCTACCTCTTCACTTGGTGCTTTTGATG
>NW_005187454.1:2891348-2906018 GCF_000239375.1 Pundamilia nyererei
TTCCATTGTAACACCTCCAGATTTGACAGAGAAACACTCATTTTTAACACTCGATTTTAACTACTATCATTTTACACCTCAGAGTTACATTAAAAGAATGTGACTCTACTTAGAGTAAAATTAACTCTACTTTTGCAAGAAGACTATTAACACCAAAACATTTAACACTGTTGAATTTGCTGTGCAGTTGTGGTTTTTGCTCACTTGTTTTATATGTAAAAGCATTATTAAAAACCAGGTTTTCATGCTGCAAAACAGTGAATTGACCGTAAAGGTAAAACTACAGGAAGAGTTTTAGTAACACTACTTTGTGTAAAATTAATTACAAATTTTAGAGCTAATTTTCACTAGAGATGAGTGTATGAATAACACAGTATAGAGTAACATCAACTCCCATCAGAGTTTTTGAACCTCCAGTGTTAATTTCAAATAACTCAATTCAGTGTTAAAAATCAGTGGGATTTTACTCAGAGTTCATTTATCACTATGATAGAAATGTGCATTAAATCAAGAGAAAAAGTCTGCATCTTTTTTCTGTTAGAGAAATGTGTCAATATATTATTTTAGAGTTAATACAGTGACAGCTTTACCTTATATGGACATGTAAAGTCTTTCTGAGCTCAAAGCAAAGTGAAGAGAAAAAGATACATTTAAATAAATGACTAAGAAAAACAAGTGATTCTAAATAGAAAACTGAAAATCCTGTAACTGTGACGTTAACAGCACCTCTCTCAGGTTGATGGTTGTCTTTATTGGATATTTGCAATATCCCACAGGATTAATGATTCCAATCATAAAATGAGTGTAACAGTCAACGTCTAACAGTAAAAATATAAATTACAGACAAACTCTTTAAACTGAGTGGAGGACTCAGTGAATCACAACACGGTGGATTTTTATTTTAAAGCTGTAGCTCCGTGTTTCTGTATGAGTGTGTAAAAGCACTCGTTCATACACAGTAACATGTTAAGAGGAAGCTTGTGTTGCACTGTAGTGTCTGTCTCTGCGGTGCGCTGAAGGTTTAGTCCATCTGGGTAAATGCAATTAAACAGAGGGCTTAATGAAAACATAACTTTAATGTAACTGTAAAAATAACTGAAAAAGCATTATTTAAATTTCATTATTTTTCAATCACCTTAATTTTTAAATACAAAAAGAAATATCCAGAAACTCAACATCTTTTTTCGTACTTTATTTTGTTTGTTTGTTTGTTTGTTTGTTTGTTTGTTTGTTTGTTTGTGTAAAGCAAAAACAAACAAACAAACAAATGTCCCGTTGGTACAACATAAATATTAATAATTCTGAATTCAGAACTGGACAAAAAGGTTTATGGAAACAGTCATGAGATTTTATTTCACGTGACTTTTTATTGGATTCATGTGACGAAGTAAATTTAAGGCTCAGTTTCACAGGTGAGAGCGGAAAACACGTCACAGAAATATTCAAACATGAATATCTGTTGTAAAATATCAAAACAATATTATTGTCTCTTAATCATATGGAAATTACAGGCGTATTATGATCCCAGTAAAACTGACACATCTGGGTTTTAAATGCCTTTGCTGGATGTACACGTGACTGTATGTTTGAGTCGTTTTTTGTCATGTTGAAGTTCAGCTTTACAAAAAATACAAAACAAAACTGCACAAACCAGTTTGTAAACATACTTCAGGATGTCTGCTTAAATAAATAAACTGGCGTTACTTGAGCAGAGGTGTCAGTAGTTGCATCACAGCGTGCGCTCAGCTCTCAGTACTGACGCGCTGCTGCTGCAGGTGGACCAGGCGCGCTGATCTCCAGGCTTCATTCTCACTACATTTGCCACTTGTTGCCTAAAGAAAGCGGGCGCATTTATGACTGAGCCGCTTTACGCATTTATTCCTGAGCATGTTCGTGTTGCGCCTGAAAGAAGACTCGTGATTGGGCTGTTTCGGCAACATGGTTGATAACTCACGTGTAACTGCTAAGTCTGTGTTGGTAAGCGTCCGGACTTTATGTTATTTTGTCTTTACATCCAGTTCCGTCCATGTTTTCTGCGCTCACAGAACTTTTCACCTGCGGCTAACATGTGTCGCGTGCTATGCTCTTTATGACAATCTGATATCCGACCACGTGGCTTACTGAAGGAAGCATTTGATGTGATAATATTTACGACCAACCGCTTTTCCCTTGCAGCAAAGCTGTTTCTCCTCTGGCAGCAGCCTTCCACGCCAAACACCCCACAGCCCGTATCCCGGCGCACAGTCTCACCAGCTCGGCAGCGGCGGCATGAAACTCGAGGCTGTCATGGAAAACCTGCAGCGCCAGCAGGCAGCGCGCCTCGCCCTGGAGGAGAAGCTCCGGCAGGCGGAGAAAGAGAAGGAGCTCCGCTGTATGGTGGAGTCCCAGATCCACCAACAAGCTCTGGCTTTCCGCCACTATCAGCTGGCGATGCCAGGCGCCCTCTCCGCCGGAGCTGAAAGCTCACCCCCAGGAGTGACCCCTCCTCACATGGAAGTCCGTATATGCGCCGAAGACGGGAACTCCAACCCCGGTATCTGCGTTAAAGACCGGGACGGGGAGGGAGATGACACGGAAGAACAGGATCTCACGGACCAAGACGAGGTCGGGGACGATGTTGGGTTAAACCAGTCCTCTCTGCACGAAGCGTGCGTGTCTCAGCATCTCAGAGTCTTCGCTCCCCACGGTCACGCAGACTCTCCATCGTTGCACGCCGCGTCGCAGAACCACGAGTGGACCTATGAGGAGCAGTTCAAACAGGTAAGGCAGCACTGACCCACTGAACGCATCGCTCTGCCTCTGTGGAGCTTTCATTTCACGTTTTCATTTATTGAAACGAACACACGTTTGGTTTTGTATGGAAATAGAAGACTTTAATGTGTGTGTGTGTGTGTGTGTGTGTGTGTGTGTGTGTGTGTGTGTGTGTGTGTGTGTGTGTGTGTGTGGTTGTTTGGGCTCAGAACATGTTCCACTCTGTAGTGTGCTGCTGCTGTTTTGCAGACAGAGCTTCAAACTTCCCAGTTTACGCTGTAAAAGCTCCTACAGAGCTCACGTACCTGCTGAGGTGTTTTACACAGTTTGTTCTGAACCACGGCTGGAAGTAACCCACAGTTTTGGATGGTCACAGGATTTATTACATTTACATTTAGTGACTTTGAAAATATTAATATTATATAATATGAATAATATCCAACCATTAAGCTTGTCAGAGAAAAGGCTGCATCAGCATAATGTCTGAACAACATAACTGATGGGTTTGTAACCACAGTGATTCTAAGTCCTCAGATTTTGTTAAATGAGTTGATTCTGCAGAATTTTTGAAAATAATTTTTTAGTAATTAACTAACAAATCAGGTCTTGTTAGATGGAAGACATCAGAGTGTGTTTACGCTTCGTTAGCAGTTACAGGTGAGTCGTTATGTTTCCCAGTTGCTTCAGTCACATCTATACTCTCCCAGTCATGGACCGATTGATTGTGGATGTTTCAGGTCATCTTTTGCTTACGATGGATCATCCACAGCTTTGCCTAAACATGACGCGTACATAGTGACTGCATTATGCTTCACATTAAAGGACGAGAAACCAGAGCGTCTGTATGAAGACAGCTGTGTGCGGAGGACGGTGACCTGACACTCATTATTCAGTTTTTTCTTTTCTAGGATTTGTTTATGTGACTACAGATTTTATTTTAATATCACAGAATAATAATATTGATGTTTCAGATCACATATAGAGTAAACCTTCAATCAGGTCATTTAAGAAACACATTCATTTGTTATGAAGTAATTCTTTGTTTTCTGTAAATTCATGCATGTGTGGCCACAGCCTGCATGTTCCATGTATATGTTGTTTCATTATTGTGGAGGTTATTCGTGTGCAATCTTTCAGTTATGGGACAATCAACCGATGGTTGTGTCTGCTGAGCAGAGTGGAGCCGACATATTCAGTGTGCTCAAAGCCGCAAATCAGAACCACAGGCGGTAAATGAGTCTTTGAAAATAGGAATGAGATGTGGGATGAATATAACGGCTCGCTGAGGAGAGAAAGGTCAACGTCACTTATATTTGTACTGTTTTACTTTGAATAGTGTTTAGCACAAACGATGCTGACGGGCAGCTGTTCAAGCTTATTTTAACTCTTAATTACACAACAGCAGACGACATGAAGCAGATTCTATAGAGATGAGTCAGAAAAATAAAAGAAATTCCTGAGATACAAGAAGTTGCTGAGCAGTGCTGAAATAAAAAGATGTGAGGCAGAAAGAGAGAGATGTCGCACAAAGTTTAGGCAGAAACTCAGACGTGCCAGAAGCTGCACTGTGGAGTTTTCCCGTCTGGCGCCCACACAAGAGTTCTGGGATTTCCCCGTCTGGAAGTCGAGTCACTGCCACACTATTACACAACAGAAATCCCACCACACTCTGGGCTTTCTCTTCTAAATGCTCTCACAGTCTTAAACAGTGTGCGGCCTCAGAATCAGTCTCAGTTGAAAAAAATGTGAGACATGATGTTTTTGCCTGGTGATCCTGTCATAATCCTAAAACTTGTGTTGTTTGCAGCAACTACATTTGTATATGTGCTAATATAAACACATTTTTAATAACACAGCAGAGCCGTGCTGTGTTACTGCACTGAAGTCAGTCATGAACCGTCACAGTTCTGCACGCTGACACAAACAGAACAAAACATTTCTTCCTTTGGCTACAACCAGGTGATGTCACGTCACGTGCTCGGAGGTGGAACGTGATGGAGCACAGCTCTGGAGGAGTGTACGATTATCGCGCAAAAGCATCAGCACAGACGCACACATCTAGTCAAGAAGCGAGAATGCTGTTAAAGCCGAGTGCGTGCTGATCGCAGCAGGTAACAGCAGCCGCGACGAGCAGTCGGACTCTGCGTGTGTCGTAAACTGTGAGAGGAAGAGCCGCTCATCAGTCAAGTGTTGCTGTGCAGCTGTAGCCTGATGTTGACCAGTGATTATGTCACAGGGCATTTTCACATCACTTTACAGAGGAGATCAAAGTACTCTAACAACCATCTCTGTCACGTATACAACTCACTGCATCCATTCTGACATATTATGTTTCCAGACGTTTGACTCTATGAGACAGTGGACCGGAACGTGTGCAGTGTGACAGTGGGAGAAGGCACACAGTGAAGAGTGGGCGTAACCACTGTGGCTCAAAAGGCTGCATTATTTCAATAAAAATAACAAGTAAAGTGTAATCATTACTTTTTGTATTACACATGCAGAAACATCAATAAATTACTTTTTTGTATGTGTAATGCAAAAATTGTTTATTTTTTTTTAAATATTTGAATTATTTGGTTTCAAATAGACGCTTCACAGCATGTCACACACAGAGATGTTAAAAACACTCCTTTTGTTCTGAAAAAGGAACTTCTGATGATGACTGAACCAGCAGAGCACATCTTCCTGTAGTTTCTTTCAATCTCCATCTAGTGCTGAGGGGCGCGAAAACCTAAAGACCTGAAGCGCACTCGAAAACCAAAACTTCACAGGATGCTGCAGGATGCACCGTGAGATAAGAACCGTATTTCCCAGTTTACTTGGATCTGGAGTTTTGTGCCACGTGCACCAGCGGAGGACAGAAAGCTTGTGTTGAAGTTTCTCGGTGCATCTCTGGAATCTCTACATTTTTAAAAATCTTTGTGTGTTTATTTGTGTATTCATCATAATATCTAATGCGTTTGTCACAGATTTTTAAAAGTCATTTGTTTACTGTTCGGGACTTGTTTTAATATCTGATTTAATAAACTGATCATTGATTTTTTCACAGGAAACGATAAAATGCAACACAATGTTTTCTCCTTTCTTTTAATACTCGAATGCTCAAAATCTTTACATGTACAAAAAGCATTAATTCAATTAAGAATAACAAGTGAATAATGACTATGTATTAGTTTATGCTTGGAGAGCTCCTCCTCAGGTTCTTGGTTAAAAATAAATAAATAAATAAACAGCTGCAGGATAGTGGTTGTGGAACGAGCTCCGTCTGTAGTATCATTTCAATCCCCTCTTCCTGGCATTTAACTCTGTCAGGGCTCTGTGTGCAGACTCTGAGACTGAATTGAAACTGAGAACCTTTATTGCTGGTGATAAACGAAAACATGAACTGAACAATGACACTGAGAACTGAACACACAGGTATAATTCTGAGGGTACGACGCGACACTGAGCACAGGAAAACACAGGGCTTAAATACACAGGGTAGTAATGAGGGAATGGGGAACAGAAGGGAGACACAGCTGGGAGAGATCAGGGCTAACGAGACAGGGGGAACCAAGCTGCACACACTAACATAAGACAAAGACTTTCACAATAAAGCAGGAAACATGAATTACTAAACAAGAACGCAGACTCGACACTGAGAGACAAAATAACATGGAATACATACATGGAACTCAAACGATACATGAAGCAGAATAAAACCAAAATATAATAAACTCAAAATACTGAACCGTGACAAAATCAACCATAAAACTGTCCATCTTCTGATCATTTGTTAATGTGAAACCTTTAAGTCACAATTCATAACAACAGCAAAGGTGAAAAAACAAATATTCCTTCTTTACAATGACCACATGATTTTTGAAAAGAACCAACTGAATATATCCTTTCTGTTTACAATTACTGTATTTTGTTTCTCACCTTATTTTTCCAGCTTTTCCACTTATATGAAAACAAATAACAGCCTTTTAGTATTTAACATCATATTTAGCACATTTTTAGTATACACAACACACATACGTCAGGGTTTTGAGCTTTTTGTGAGTTGAGGAGTTATTTTGGTTTGAAGAAGGGATTTATGTCTATTTTCATAGTCTTCTGATAGTGGTCTGATTATTTGTTCCTTTGTGCTTTTAGTTGTCCTGTCTTGTACTTTGCCTTTGTTTTGTTGGTTCCCTTTGGTGACGCCTCCTGTATCGCTCTGCTCTCTCTTTGCTCTCTGTGGTTGTCTGATCTCCCCGTTTAGTTGAGCCAGCTCAGTCATGTCCCCATGTTGCTGACCTTTTTGTCTGTGTCTAGTTTGCATGTCTGTGTCTCTGCCTGTGTTATGTTCCCTGTTTTATTTTGAAGGTCCTTTGACACGTTCAGTTTTGCTTCCTTTTTCTCGATAGACTCTGTTCAGCTGTGTTTTCCCAGTTTTACCTTATTTTGAGGTGTTCGATCTATATTTAAGTTCATTTCTACTAAACCTAAGTTGCCGTTAGAGTTCAGTGTTCTTTAGATTCCCTTTGTGTTTTCTACCTGTGTTCAAGTTTCCCTCCCCTTTGTGTGTTTCATGTCTGCATGTCTTATGATATCAAGTTCATGTTTTCATGTCTGCGGTCCACGGTGTTTCCTGTTTTACTGTGAAAGTTTCTGTCCGGTGTGCAGTGTGTCTAGTTTTGCTTCCCCTTGTCTCGTTAGGTCTGATTGTCCCAGCTGTTCCCCATCCTCTCATTATCTTCCTCCTCTGTTCAGTGTCGGGTCGTCGGTTGTTCCTCGTCGTGTTTCCATGCCTCCATGTTGCCTGGATTTTCCATGTTCAGGTTTTTTCTTTAAATCACATTGAAGGTTTTGTTCTTTGTCTTTTTTGTTTAGCGTGCAGTTTCCCCAGTTTAGTTCTAGTTAGTTTCTCTGCCTCTTGTTTTTGTACCCTTTTTATCAGCCTTATAAAACGGCTCACATTTCGTTGATATTCAAGTTTTGTTCCATGTTCCTTTGTGTCTGCATTGTGGGTCCAGTCTGCACAATTCATACAGTCTGCCTCGGCACACTGACACCACCAGGGGCCTGTTCTTCGTACCGCGCTAAGTGAGTTAGCTGGATGAGATTGTTGACGATTTCGCGTAATCCTGGATCGTTCGGTTCCCCGAAGCCCATCCGGGACTTGCTGTCATAGCAACAGAGCCGTAAGCGTAAACCTGCTCGGGAGCAGGTTTACTTTATGTAAACAGGATTAGATCGCGGCCACGCAGGTATGCCCGCGTCATTCATACGAAAGCAACAGCGATATTCCACCACTGTTTCACCATAAATAAGTAACATCAATGTAACTAAAGATAATGCAGCACCTGATCCATTTATTGATTTCACACAGATACATACAGGTCATTTCCTAAAAAAAAGGGAAATGTACTATTAACATGCTATTACATGTATGTGATTATTACAGATGTAATTCATATTTCAGAGTAGTAATTGTAAATTACTTCATGTAATCAAGATGAGAGACCACGGCTATAAAAGCCAAGGTGGATTTGGGAAGCCTGTCGCAGCCATGTCCTGTCCGTATACGCGAGCAGCCCATTGTGGAAGGTGCAAGATTGATAAGGAGAGTTTTCAGAATTCAGCGTATATTGCGGGACAGACAGGATCCTTTAGCTCAGCGCGACAGTGTGCTCATAGAGAGATATCGATTTTCCCGTGAGGGTATTATTCACTTAACCAACTTGTTGACGAGGGGGTGCAGGACCACCACCTGTCTTTTTGTGTTCTGCCCTTTTCTTGGTTGCTGTTAAACAAACAGATTATTTCAGGGTCTCTTTCCAAGAGACGAAAAGCAATATAAGTGATAAATATTACCATTCTGTAGAATATTCTTATATTTCACTTTTACTTGTTCCCATGTTCTAGGTTCAAGGGGATATAATATAATATAATATAATATAATGTAATATAATATTGGATAATATAGTGTAATATCATAAATCTACCCTACCGCCTACTGGTGTTGGCCAGAGGGGCCGATGGCGCGATATGGCAGCCTGGCTTCTGTCAGTCTGCCCCAGGACAGCTGTGGCTACACCTGTAGCTGCCTCCACCAGTGTGTGAATGTGAGAGTGACTGAATAGTGGCATTGTAAAGCGCTTTGGGTGCCTTGAAAAGCGCTATATAAATCCACTCCATTATTATTGTTATTATTAAATTACTTACGAGTTTAATTTGTCAGCAACTTCCTGCCAGCCCTCTCTCCTTGCTTTTGCAGCCTTTGCAGTGTTCCCTTGCGTTCTGATTAAACTCTGAAACTCCTGAAATCCCTCAATCAAGAGTTCTTGCTCTGCTGCCGAAAAATACCGAGCCGAGCGTGCTCCTTCCACATTTTCACCGACCAATCAGAGGGTTGCCGATCAATGTTTCTACTATCGATGCGTAGCCCCTTTTACAACACCCAGTGATGTCACATTACTTCATCCAGCTGTACTAATCGTCAACAGCAGGTGTGTTCGGGGAACCGGATTAGCGCGATGGTTTGGTCTTGGATGTTTCATTTGATCTTGGATGTAGTAAGCGACGTACGAAGCACAGGGCCCAGCTTACCACACAGCCAAACAGTGACAGAACAACATGAGCCTTTAAACTCAAAGCTGTTGGAGTACAGGCAGGAACTGAAGAGACTGCTCAAGATCTCCAGCTGCATTCACAGGACCACAGGTATAAGGATGATTTCTCTTGGACTGGCACTTATGGCTATTCTTAGCAAGAACTCTTCCGCTTTTCCACAGTCTCCATTCTGTCCTGGTCTTCAGTTGCTTTGAAGGAGTCAGGGCCATGAGTTTGCTCTGTAACTCACCTCGACTTCACTGGTCAGCCTCCCTGCTCGCCAGCTTCTGTAGGGCAGTCATTCTCAAACTGTGGTACGCAGGAAGTCTCCAAGATTTTTTTTTTTTAGGACATAACTATTTAAAATATACATACATTAAAAATTCTTTACCACAAGGTCACTGAAACTGAGTTTAAATTAGGTTTTGTCCTTTTTGAAAAAAGGCATATTCTTTTTTATATCAGGCAACAGCCAAATTTACTAGGCAGCCTGACGAGGAGCTAAAAGGGCAGAGAAACTAATGAAAAATGACGATTCAAAGGCGATGCAATCCTGGCTTGGAAAACTCCAGCTTTGACCTAACAGCTGTTTATATTAATGTGGATTAAGAGTTTTACCTTTACTTTCACATAAGGTTGTTTGGATTAATAACATTTCCTGTCGGGGAGCAGAACAATGGTCTGAATGCTTTGTTGTGCCAAACACGCACACAAGAGCAGCGTTATCAACTGTCTGTATCCTCCTCTTGTTAATCTTTACGTTTTGTGTATTTATTTTATTTTTCATGTTATCATCAGAGTGGGTATAATGGCAGAGTGGACAAGGTGGTGAAGGCTAGGTTGGCGAGAGACCGGTAAAGAGTGACGCGTGACAGGAAGGGGGTGGTGGAGGGACAAACGTCTAGCAGGAAGCCATCAGACATGCTGGGTCTCCAAATGATGCATCTGCAATGAAACACACTAACAAACAGGAGTGCTGAAACCTGAAGCCACGCATCTCTGTGACAGCTTTGCATCCACCCCAGCAGAGGGAAGTGGGAGGCCGCTGATGGAGCGAGGAGACGGGTTGGAGAAGAGAATGAGCACATCCAGACCTGAAGATGCACTTATCTGTTTCATGTTGATAGCGATAGTCCAACAGGAAAGCAGTACCCCTCGGAGATTTCAATCCCCCAGGAACAGAGTGTCAAAGTTATAATCCACAGGAAGACAATGGGAATCCAAGTCCTCTTAAAGTTCTAATCTAACACGGCGAACATGAGCAGAGAAAAACCCAGAAATGACAAAACCACTTTGTAAGTGCACAGTTTGGGCAGCGGTTGATCCCTTTTTCTGCAGCAGTTTCCAACTGTGAACCTTCTGAACCACTCATCTCACAGACGACAAAGGCAGCATCTCTTATCTGCACAACTTTCATAGCTGCTCATCCTTTGTCCCTTCTCACTCTTTCATTCGGAGCATCACATCTTCTAAGATAACATCTGGTTACATAGAAATACTTTCTCTCACTTGTTTCCTTCAAATCTCTGTGTGTCAATCACAGTATACTCAGTTATTTATTTTTAATTAAATCTTACATGATTGTCAGACATTCTCTGAATCGTTGCTTAATCATTCTGACCAAGAACTAAAAGCAGGCAAGATTTGGGCTGTATGCCCTGTTTGCAATCCTCGCTGGTACAACCAACCCAGTACAGATGACACAGGCCAAATCACAGTAAAAGGTCAGGAGGTTAGGTATCAGCCTCATACTTTGTCTTTGATTAAGAATAAAGATGACTTACTATTAGCAAAAGCACAAATAGATAAACTCTGTTCTTGAACTTTGTATTAAGATGTTAAGACCTGTAACCCTCTCTGGGACGTGATGACAGGTGTGCTCATCTCTTTCTATCCCCCTTTCCTCAACAATACACATAAAACTGTATTATTGGAAAACTGTGCATCAAAAGTAAAAATAATAATTAGTTTTAGAATTAAATGGACTGGTTCTTATACAGCACCTTTTTTTTTAGAACTGTTTATTTAGTAATTTTTGTGGTAATAAACAAACAAACAACATGTTAACGTTCTCTGACATGAGACCATTTAAGACAGGAAAGAAGAAACAAAACAGACCAAGATTAATACAATAACATGTCGTAGAGATTTATAGCTTAATATTACAATGTTCCAGAGTTCTTGTTCGTTCACCCAAATCTGGCCACACAGTTCCTGGTAGAAGATCTTCACCTTCAGTTCAGCTTGCTGTCATTCGGTCCATTGTATGAACTCTTTTCAGTCTGTTTCCATTGTGCTGTGGATGGTGAGGTTGTTTGTTTCCAATTCACTGTTATCATTTTCTTAGCTATCAGTAAGAGTATCCGTAGAATATATTTTTCATCTAAGGTGTACCTCTCCCTGAGTATAACTCCAAAGACAAATATGGTTGGGTTTAGTGCAGTATTTACTTGTAGGATTTGCTCTATTTCTTCTTTGATTCTTAACCAGAAACCTTGAATTATTGGACAGTCCCAAAAGATATGTGAATAGTCTATCTATATCTCATCTAATTGTTGTTTTGCATTTTAGCTTTTTAAATATGTCATCTTTACCTTGTTGTTTATGTTCCTTCTCCAATCTTCTTTTTCATTTTCTAGTTCTACCTGTTTTGCAAGCCTTTGTTTCTTCATTCTGGCTCCAATAGAGATAAGTTTTGCCCTTATCGTGGCTTTACTGGCATCCCATACTATTGAGGGAGAGATACTACTATCATCATTTATAGCAAAGTATTCAGATAGAGCAGACTGTACTTCCTGTTTACCTGTGGGTTTTTTAACAATGAGACGTTCAGTCTCCAGTGTTTAAAATAATCAAACATTCCCATATCAATGTTCAGAGTAACTGGGCTATCATCAGATATAGTAATTGATTGAATTGTTGTCTCTTTTGCCCTGAATAGCTCTTTTTTTAACATACAGAAAAAATCTATTCTTGTGTAGCTTCCATGCACATGAGACATGAATGTGAAATCTTTATCCGTAGGATGTTGATGCCTCCAAACATCTACGAGTCCCAGTTCTGCCATCATGCCTGAGAGACTTCTAGACATTTTGGACTGGGGTCTTGTTATTGCTGGTGATCTACCTAACTTATTGCTTAAAACACAGTTCAAATCCCCCCCATAAGTAAGAGTCCTTCGCCTTTATCTGCCATAAGAGATGCAACCTTTCTAAAGAAATTCGGGCAATCTTCATTTGGAGCGTATACATTTAAAATTGTAATTTTTAAGCCTCCGATTTTTCCAATTACCATAACATAACGACCTTCATCGTCCCGAAAGACCTTTTCATTATTGTAGTACGCACATTTGTTAAAATGGATAGCAACCCCTGTCTTCTTCCCACTCTTGCAGGATGCACTATATACTTGCTCAACCCATTCTCTTTTCAATTTAACATGTTCTGTTTCAGAGAGGTGAGTTTCTTGAATCAGGGCTACAGAGCACTGCAATCTCTTTAGTTGACCTAAGATTTCTTTTCTCTTAATTGGGTTATTGATTCCTTTTACATTATAGCTAACAAAGTTCATATATCGCGTTCTCTATATAATTGGATATTCCCCTTTCTTTCCAGTATGTACCGAGTATATATATACTTAGTCTGTAAGAGAAAATGTGAACTCAGGTCTATAACATATGTCAGAGAGAAAGAAAACTTAAAGCTAAAAAAGAACAAGACTTCCATCCTTCCAGTCGTCCACATTGTGGGCAACCCCCATTTGGTACGAGGCAGAGAGGTGTGACCCTCTTTCTCTGTGGGAAAAGTGCTTAATGCACAAATAACCAATATTACACTATTGTGTATAAGAGGTCTTAGTAAGTGTAGTCCACTCATATTAATCCTAAGCATGACCTCCGCCCAGACTAAAATATAACTTTCTAAGATAAGTGACATTTTACTACCCAAAATGAATTCCCGTCTATATTTTGGTAAGAACAGGTAGTGTATGTGGTGTACTTCTTACTTTTTTGTCTCCCCCTTTTCCACACACTTTCAAATCACTCTGACGTTTAGTTAATTTAATGTCCTTCCTACATGAGGACCCTGAGGTCCGAGATCGACAACGCCGCCTCCCTTTGCCTTCTCCTGTTGTTTCTCCAACCTTCTTTCAGCTCTTCTTCGATGTGCCGTCTTTCTCCGCAACCTATTTCGACTCCAATCTCTTTCAACTGTTGCAAAGGTCTTCTCTCCAGTGTCCAGTTTTATTCTCAGCTTCGCTGGGTATAGACATTTTTCTTGCACGTTTTTTTCTTTTAAGTTGTTTGATAACCTCGTATACTCTAGCTCTCTTCTTCTGTAGGTCAGGCGAATAGTCTTGGTCAAGAAAGATCTGCTTATCTTGAAAAAAGACTTGCTTCTGGCTCCATGCTTGCTGTATGATCTTGTCTTTTATTCCTGCGTCTAGGAATCTCACTATTATCGATCTAGGAGGCGCCGCAGGGTCTGTAGGTGGCGGCCAAGTGAGCGATGCGCCCTCTCAATCTTAATATCCATCTCCGTTGGAAGTTTCAGTGATCCTCGGAGCAGCTCACTGATAAATCCGATCATATCGTGTCCTTCACTTCCCTCTGGGATCTGAAAAATCCTTATATTGTTGCGTCTCAATCTGTTTTGCAAGTCATCGCATTTAGCGGAGAGGTCCAGGTCTCGGTGGATCAGGTATCTCAGCGCGACCTCTGGTGTCGCATAAGCGTGTCTTCTGTTGCGCTAATTCTTTCCTCCATTTGTCCGATTTGCTCTTCATGTTTAGCAACGTTGTCGCTTATATCCGTGACCGCTTGCTCCAGTCTTTCGAGCGACATCTTTGTGTGATTGTGTCCCTCTTGATTCTCTTTACGTAGCTTTTTCAGTTCTTCTAGTAGCATTAGCTCTGGTTGTTCTTGGCTATCGTTAGCGGCGTTTAAGCTAGCTGGGCTGGGAGGTCTCTGTTTATCTTCTTTTTCCTTCCAGCTATCTTTGTTCAGCGTTCTTTGTTTTTTGTTTGTAGTCATCTTGTATACGTTTTCTGTTTACCTGGTTATTGGTTGCCTACTAAATTCAGTTGTCACTTCTTGCCTTGTGTGGCGGGGCTTCGTCGTTTTGCTGCTTAGTCCAACATGGCGTCACCGGAAGTCCTATACAGCACTTTTCTACTCTGAGTACTCAAAGTGCTTTACACAACTTGCCTCATCCACCCAAACAGTTTTTCCTACGCTCTTTCTCTCTGACATTCACACTCCGATGGACGAATCGCAGAGTGACTTGGTGTTCGTATCTTGGCGTTCGTATCTTGGCGTTCGTATCTTGGCGTTCGTATCTT
>NW_005187454.1:2906132-2909517 GCF_000239375.1 Pundamilia nyererei
TTGGCGTTCGTATCTTGGCGTTCGTATCTTGGCGTTCGTATCTTGGCGTTCGTATCTTGCCCGAGGATATTTGCCGTGCAGAAATGTTCCTCATCAGCATTGAATGGATTAATATTACTGCTGCTTATGTTTAAGGTTGAGCTCATTTTAAATACTTTATTTGATTTAATGTCCAACAATGTCCGAGTTCTATAAATCATGCTTCTTATAAAACGCGTTTCTACTCTACATGAAAACTTAGTGTTTATAGAACATTCATCCATTCATGCCACCACCTTTATCTAGGCCTCAGTATTCTCTATCTAACAGCTACAATCTGATGTATTTGTATGATTGGGAGAGCTACTTCAGGGTCAGGATCTCAAAGATCCTTTGGCATGCAGACTGAAGCAATAGCCAGGGATCAAACCACCAAGTTTCCCATTATTACAGTAGATGCTCTACCATTCAGGCTACAGCCACCCATAAGCTGAGAAACACAGGACTACATCTTGACTCTGTAAAAGTATCTTAACACAGTAGCAAAAACAAAATATCAGATGAATCAGACAAAGGCTTGAGCAGCGTTTGACATGGTTAACTCTTAATATCAACACCCGGTCAAACTTATTAGATTCAGACCTTCTCATAGATGCTAATCTGAAAGCACTGGTGATGCTTGCACCAGGTAGACTTGCCTGTTTTATTAGATCAGATATGGCTTGCATCCCTGCTTCATCATCATCTGAGCTCTTCTTGCTAACGTATTAACAACTTCTTCCCGCTTCTCTACATCATACATGGTGGCCAAGGTGGCTACCAATAGGAAAGGCTGTTACGATGATAAATCACTGAAGCCTGTTTACTTGCTAATGCTAGCTGTTTCCACACAAAGTGCAGATGGTAACTGAGCTCAGAGCATTGATAGCACAGTGAGAAGCAGCCTGCAGACGATGGCAGTAAAAACGAGGATGCAAGCAGGTGGAGAGCTTTATGGGAGAGTGGACAGCTGATCACCTTAGGTGCAGTTCTGATGACCCTCTGAAGTGTTTTCTTATCGGTTGTTGTGCAACAAGCGTACCACACGGGGATGGCGTGCACCAGCACACTCTTGAATGTGGCTCGATAGGACACTAGCAGGTCAGTCTGCAACCTGTTCCATCTCAAAACCCTCAGGAAATGGGCTTCAGTGGACAAAGGTGGGTCCACTGGAGACCCAAGACCCAAGAGTTCTGACAACAGTGCTGTTGTCAGGGGAGAATTTTGATTGTTCTCTCATTTAAGCTACAGTCGTATTTTTAAATGGTTATACAAAACAAAAAAACAAACACCAGAGGCATTGGCTGCATTTTTAGATAAATAGTTGTATATAATTTTATTGTTTTCAAAATTTGTGCATGACTTTTAAAATGTACAATTTCTATTTGCATCTCAAGTTATGAAAATCATTCCCTAAACATGTTTGTGGTTTTTACAGTAAAACAAATATAACTACGACTAGGATTTTATGTTAGTGTGTGATTTTTTTTTTTTTACTGTACAGGCTATACAGTACATAGACTCAAAATTCACATGTGTAATGTAACTGAAATGTTTAATTTTGTGGGCTACAAAAAATAATGAAGTTATAGACTATATTTATATGAAACGTGTATATTTACTGCATTTGAACCATATGTAGCACCTGCAGATGTGTTTTAAAAAGGCTTTGATTTTGCCACCTCGTTTGATTTTCATGCCACCCTAAGAAGATTTCTCTAGTTCCACCCCTGCACTCGACTATTAGAGAAGAATAATGCACTGCGCCACCAAGCAAAAAGTACCACTTTAAAATAAGACTCCCCTTATAGATGGCTAATAAATAGTTTATAGCTATATTATTAATTAATCTGTAAATGCTTTATAAACCATTATTAATGCTTTATAAACCATTATTAATG
The DNA here is from genome assembly GCF_000239375.1 of Pundamilia nyererei. NCBI lineage: Eukaryota > Metazoa > Chordata > Actinopteri > Cichliformes > Cichlidae > Pundamilia > Pundamilia nyererei. The sequence goes on from NW_005187454.1 coordinate 2,908,052, forward strand.
GTTTATTATGCATTAGTTAAGGGTGAGAAAGAGAAAAAACTGTCCGGTTTCTTGCCAAATAGTGAGCCAAATGTGTTCACCTATATATTTCATCTAGAGTTGCTATATTAAACATTTCAGACTAAGTTACTATCCTGTAAGCACAATCAGCATTTGTAAACATATTTTTTATCATATAAAATTGTACTTCATAAATACATTATAAATATCCACAACTATCAATCGGAGCCTTGTTGTAAAGTGTAAAGCATGACATCATTTATTTATGATCAACAAACATTTCTAAGTATTACTTGGCATTATTATAAAAAGTATAAAGCACCAACAGTTATTTAGTATTGCTAAACTTATATACAAGCATTTTAAAGATAACTAAAACTATATTAAGGAAACAAATCCCATCCCTAAATCCACCACTGGCATAAAACAAAGGAAAATTATAATAATTATAACATAATAAATGATTATACCTTAACTGAAACTGCACAGCTGTATTATTTACTCTACACACATTTATACAAATCAAAATATAAAAAAAAAACCCCAATAAAATAAACTAACAGGTAAATCTCTTAGTTGTGTGGAAACTCAACACATATGTGAACAGATCTTTGAAAAACGGTTGGTTTTGCAGATCTTTGCTTCAGTTCAATATGTTCAAAACAAACAAAACCACTTAGAACAAATTAGGGTTTCCGACAGATTTCCCTCTTCGAATTGGAAGCAAAGTAGCAGCCGCCTTCATACCTTCTATTTTGTTTTTTACTTCACATCACTGCCTTGAATTGCAGCCTCACATCGCTTAAGCTAGTACCGTCTCTCCACTAGGCCTGTTGGACAGTAGCTCCTGGAAAACATTGGGGACCGCAATAGCAAGCTCCCCAACTGATGAAGTGGACACAACAGTGTTCCTGTCGAGCCCATGCTTCTGGAAAGCTTTGGTCATGGTCTTCGTCTTTGGAAATGTCTTGAGGAGGGATTTGTATCGCTGCACAATGTCATTTAGCGTTTGAACTGAAAATGAAAACAAAGCAAATAATTAGAAAAGCAAACGCACAAAGCATACTAATCTATACATATATATACACACATAGACAGATATGTATATATGACGTAGCAAACACAGAGTAGTTTTTAGAACAAATTTAAATCATAATACTATCTTTTATGTCACATTTATAGCTCAAGAAACTACCTGGTACCAGACCCACCTGGCCTTTTTGACGGCCACGTCTGGCCCATGTACCTGAAACATAAGAACATCACACAATATGTGGCTGGGTTATTCATAGACTTGACACTATAGATCATGATATATTAATAAGAAAACTGGAACGTTATGGTGTCAGAGGGGTAGTTTTAGATTGGGTCCGGAGTTATTTAAGTGACAGAAAGCAGTTTGTGAAAATAAATGGTGGTTGCTCCTTATGTATGGACATTGCTTGTGGTGTACCCCAAGGGTCAGT
>NW_005187454.1:2921518-2922871 GCF_000239375.1 Pundamilia nyererei
CACACACACACACACACACACACACACACACACACACACACACAGTATTCTTTGTTCACATGTATACCTATGTAAGATGTTATATGTTAATGACCCTATGCATATTCATGGAAACACAATAAAAGGAGTGCTACGGGGAACCTGGCTAAGAGTCTGACGGAGGTCAAGTGGTGGAACGACACTTGGCTCCAGGCAGGTGTCCCTCATGCATGAGTAACAAGAAGAACTTTGCCTACTTCGTGTCTTGCTTGCTGTGTAATTATATTGTCTTCAATGTTCCAGCGAATAGGTTCAAGCTACAAACCTATCATCTATCTCCTCCTTTGGCCAGCCTATTACCCCAGCAGGGTACCTGATCACAGGCAGGGCGTAGGTGTTGATGATAGCTGACTTCGGAGAAAATGTCTCTCTCCTTCCAGTTCTTCAGTTCTCTTCTTTTGCCACTCCAGTTTCTCCTTAAGAAAAGTCAGTTTCTCTCACTCCTTGTTAAGAAGGGCAGTTGCAGTAGGGGCAGGATTAGAAGAAGAATCTAAAGTACAAACAATTATTAAATGACAATACTAAAATAATTTATAATCTAAACTTGGGAAAAATATTGATTAAAACGCTCACAACTTGAATTTATAAAAAGCCACTTTGTAAAAAAAGTTATGTTATATACACCTATGGTGGTTCAGACGTTTCTAAATCAAGGCAAATAATTCTTATGTGTACTGCCTTACTGGGGTGTTTAATATAAATTTAATGATGCACATAAACAAAACTAAAAATATACAACTAAGTGATATCAATTTTTGGAATAACCAATAGCAATAGAGCTATTCACATGTTATGTGATGTTAGTTAGCCACTGTAGCTAGCAGCCAAATGGCTCGGTAGCTAGGTAGCTAGCAATATACTCACCGTCATGTCTAACTGCTGATGTCGTTGGCTTAGTGCAATCTAGATCTTTTTGTATCTCTTCGAACGTGTGCTAACAAATTTTTATCTTCTGCTCCATCCATGGCGCGGCAACTTGAACGAGTGCCTTCAGTGTGTCTGTTCGTGCCCCTGTGGCTTGACCTTCCAGAGCGCTCCACTGGCTGTCGCGCTCTGATAGGAGGGGCTTTATTTCCTTAATAAAGTTAACTGTGATTGGATGTTTGTATAAGCTCCTCTGCGTTTAAATAGACCCTGTGCACGAGAAAATGCTAACTTCCTGGTTTGAGACCGGATGTGGGGTTGTACATTTCCGGTAGCTTTGCTATTGCGAAGATATCCTCCAAAATCCAAAACTCGAAAACGGAAAGAGTTACAAAGAGCAGAAGGTGGGAACACTCACCGCTGTTGTGTCATAAAAAATCTAATGATCAA
>NW_005187454.1:2923181-2924647 GCF_000239375.1 Pundamilia nyererei
CACAGCATGTTAACAAACCGTGAAAAAAGCCACACAAAAAATGAACGATTGCTGGTAACGGTTTCTATACATTAGTATTTACGAAGGGTATGTTGTGACTTACCTTCAAAATTACAGCGGTCCCTCGCTATAACACAGTTCACCTTTCACCTCGCTGTTTCGTGGATTTTTTAGTGCAAGTTTGCATGCTTTTTTTACGTCACATTGTGTCCTGCGTCCTGATCGCTGCAGACGATCTCCTCCGTGACGTCTCTCCTGTACAGTACAGAATCGCTGCATCGATGCTAGCAGTGTGACTCTGAAGTGCAGTACTGTCCACGATGTCCACGAAACGTTTTGCACCGTCAAAAATAAAATTGGCTCCTTGATTTCACCTCTCGCTGGTTATTTTTAGAACATAACACCCGCGATAAACGAGGGACAGCTGAGAAATATAACATCTGAATCCCTTTTCTCTTTTGCTCTGAGGCGCGGGGGAAAAATATTGACAAGTCGATGAACATCATTTACAGATATATTGGGTAAATGCCTGAGACATCTATAGAAATATAAATCGCCGCTTGATTCATTCATTTGCTTAACTTGTTTTGGACCGTAAACCAGGCGCGAATAGGACACCGGAAACAAAGCTCCCCACAGGAGTTTCCGCACCAGAAGTAGCATATGCTAACGTGCACATAGTCTTTTAAGTTTGTTTTCCCTCCCTTTGGCGGCAGAACATATTTCTTTAGCATGAATCCAGCAGGTAGATCTACATAACAAAGTCGGAGATACATTATAACAGGTGAAACAATCCTCTTTTTTGCGTGGGACTATTTTTGATTATAGGGCTTGTTTAAGGGTCCATTTCTTTATTTTACTCATTGATATGTTCTCAGGTGCTGCAAAAGAGCAAGTCATAGGAAAGTTTCCAGAACAATTAGAACTGGCTCCCTCTTTGAGAAATCAAAAACATCTCTTTTCAGTTGGATGAAGTTCATTTACAGGTATATGTAGATGTAGACATCAATAGCAATGCACCTTTCATAATTGAACACCAATACAAGACTTGTGAAATACAGTTAGGGCCTCAGTAAGTAATAATTGTCTCAATTTATATCACAGATTTTCACAAGGGCTCAGGCTCAGACAAATAGATATGATCGATGATGAAGTGGCTGGCAGCTCCAGAACACTAAGTAGCATGGCAAGACACATTTGACATGTTTGCATACGTGCAATTAAAAGACACAGATGTGGTTATAGATGAAAGCTGTCTCCGTCATCAGCGAAAGGTTGGTAAACTCTCAGACAAGTTTGTTAGAATCAATGCAGATCCGAATATGTCCTCTAAACATGGAAACCTTTACCATAAGTACAAAAATTTGTTTTCAGTGTAGTAACTATATTATTAGTGCAAGAAATACAATAAAAAATCAGTTAACCCTTTAAGACCTACCATAGAACCAAGTCCACCAGAGCTTATA
>NW_005187454.1:2925852-2928929 GCF_000239375.1 Pundamilia nyererei
TAAGTTGGGTAGTGCCATTATCAGTGATGAGTGGAGAGCCTACAAGAATGTTTTGACAAACATAGGGTACAGACATTACACTGTAAATCACAGCAGGTGGTTTGTAGATCCTCAATCTGGCAGCATATCGAAAGGGCTTGGAGGACCATCAAAGGACATGTCCGTAGACTAAGAGGAAATCGCACTGAGAAGTTGCTGGAGGAACACCTCATGGTTCTTGAGTGGTCATCTTGTCTTGGTTCGCGACACCCTGATGGACCACTGGGGCGCTTATTTAAGGACATACAAAAAGTATTTCCAGTTTGAACCAGTCTGGCATGAACTTTTTTTGGAGGGGTGACTGTTTGGTGTTTTAAAAAACACATTTAATGTTACATGTGTTACTCTTACAATACATTGCCATTTTTGACAGTAGTTAAATGTTATTTCAAGCACTGATTGTAATTTAGGTCTAAGTGTTATAAATGGTGACATTATACATTTAAGACTCTCTTTTGTCATTTATAAATGTTTAGTAGTCATAAATAAATGGTGTCATGCTTGACACTTTACAACAAGGCTCCGATTGATAGTTGTGGATATTTATAATGTATTTATGAAGTACAATTTTATATGATAAAAAATATGTTTACAAATGCTGATTGTGCCTACAGGATAGTAACCTAGTCTGAAATGTTTAATATAGCAACTCTAGATGAAATATATAGGTGAACACATTTGGCTCACTATTTGGCAAGAAACCGGCCAGTTTTTTCTCATTCTTGCCTTTAACTAATGCATAATAAACCATTAATAATGGTTTATAAAGCATTTACAGATTAACTACCAATATAGCTATAAACTATTTATTAGCCATCTATAAGGGGAGTCTTATTGTAAAGCCGGTTTTAGAATGTTTGAGGCACACAACACGAGGTTGAGGCCTCGCTGTAACCAGCACGCTCCGTTTTGCGTAACTATTTTTAAATCCCGGTAAAACTGGAACCACGCAAGCTAGTGCAATAATTTTTTTGGCATAAGAAACCGGAGGAGTTGTACTTACATCTTATGCCATTAGGTTGTCCTAAGTCACAGTTCCCTTCCACATATAGCTTTGCAAAAATAGCATAAAAACCACTCCAGGAACAATTCAATTCAATTCAATTTTATTTAAATAGCGCCAAATCACAACATAAGTCGCCTCAAAAACATGATATTCCAGAAACACACTTTGCTGATCCGATCAGCTGTTCATAACACTTCCTATGTTGGAATAGACGTCAGCGCAAACTATCGCATGTCCGCCATTACCTGCCCGAAACCGGAAGTTTCCACGGAAAATGTAGTTTTTTACCTTCAGGGCCTTATAGACCTATACTGCTGTTTTTAAGTCATGTTGACTTTATGCTTTTCTGCATAGTTTCTGGGATGCTTAGAACTCAAATTGCACTGCTGGAAGTAGTTTACTTTGATGCACATCCTATTTTTTGTAAATTTGCATGATAATATTTATTTTCCTTTTTCCTGCAGTATATAACAATTGGTACATGTCAAAAATAAAACTATGAAGACACTCAGAATAAATTTCCTATGGTTGGAAACTATTTTGTGCAACTTTTTTGTATTCACAGTTCTGAGCTTGTTGCGTGAGCTTCGTAAAAAGCCTGCCTCAGGTATGCTTTTATCCACACCTGACTAGGTGTGGCCAGTTAGCATCAGCTGAACACATTGAAGAGATTAGGGGCTGCAGAGGAGGGTAACAGAGCTATAAACCTCTGAAATTTCTCTAACTAGAAATATATGTAAAAAAAAAACAAAACAAAAAAAACAAAAGCTATTTTCAATTTTTTTGGAGTATATTGCACTTTTATGCAATTTAGGCAGTTACTATGGACTTAATGCAGACATATTATTAAAATTTGGGCTACAATGGTTGTATTGATGTATAGCAGCTTGAAATGCTCCCAAAAATGGCAGTACAGCCTGTAAAAATATAAAGATATGCTCTGGCAGACTTGGTTCTGTGATAGACCTTAAAGGGTTAAAGACACTGCACAGAAGAAAGAAAGCACACCTTGGAATACGTTTAATGTGCACACGTCCTGATCAAAAACAGCTACAAGATTCCTCACAGTGTTACAGAAGGACCAACTGATGTCATCCAGAGTAATCATCTGGTTAGACACCAGATCTCTAATGTTTTTAGAGTGAAGTACAATAACATCAGATTTATCTGAATTTAGAAATAATAAGATTAACTTTGTTAATCCCAAAGCTGACATGGCCCATCTGCTGTTTGTATGAGAATCAGCTAGCCTGATGGCTGTGGGTGGCAGTGATGTTGTGTGTCTGTTTTACAACAAAGACAGAGTAGTCTTCCAGTAGTTTTTTGTTTCATAAAGATGTAAAGTGAGTTATTCAGGATCTTTCCACCACCTCTCCCAGTGAGTCCCAGTTCCCTGATGCTGCCTCCCCAGTCGACTGCAGCACAGAGCAGCACACTGATAACAGAGAGGCCATCTGCTGCAATGCAGTGCAAAAGTCAAGAGATCTTAGTGTCCTTAACAGAAAGAGGCGACTTTGCCCCGTATAGTTTGTCTGTATTCAGGAACTAGTTTACTTTGTTATCCAAGCATAGTCTCGTTTGTGGTTATTTTAGTAATCAAGTATTCTATTATTCCATCGACTCATTGAGTAATTGGATAAGAAATACTTTTGCCTCATTAATGAGGAAACAGGTGTTTGAAAATGAACTGCTCATTGGATCATGTTTGAATAATTTAGCTGCATCATCTGTCAAAAAACAGCATCTAGTATCTAATGCCATACGAAAAGATAAAAACATTTAAATACAAAAGTAAATAAATAATGTCAAGTGTAGTAAAGTCAGATAAAATAAAACAAAATTGGCTTTTCTCTGTCTTCTTGGACGGCTTTCTTCCATTAGCAGGAAGCAGAAATACGTGTGTGTGTGTGTGTGTGTGTGTGTGTGTGTGCGTGTGCGTGTGTGTGTGTTTGTGCGTGTGTGTGTGTGTGCGTGCGTGCGTGTGTGTGCGTGTGTGTGTGTGCGTGTGTGTGTGTGTGTGTGTGTGTGCGTG
>NW_005187454.1:2930835-2938064 GCF_000239375.1 Pundamilia nyererei
GTGGGGGGGGGGGGGGGATATGTGTGTATTCACATCATTTATGTTAATGAGAGTGTGGGGAGTGAGTTGGAGGGTGGGGTGGGCTGCTTTTAAGTGTGTGTGCGTGTGTGTGCGTGTGTGTGTGTGCGTGTGTGTGTGTGTGTGTGTGTGTGTGTGCTGTAAACAGCGACGACGATGATGTTGATAACGTTAATAATGATTCACTGGTGTTTCTGGCTCAGTTTGTACATTTTAGTTCCTGTGGGGGAAAAAAGATTTCATTCATAAATACTGATAACATTTCATTAATATAATGTTTGATATTTTTTAACTTTAAATCTGAAAAATAATGTTACGAAAGCCTTGAAATAAATATGGTCTAGTACACAAATCTAAATATTGTGTCAGGCGGAGTTGACAGTGCCTCATTTAAAATAGCCTTACTTATGTAGCTTTACTTTCTTACTGTGTAAAACAAAGAGTGGTGGATGGAGCAGCTGCGAGGTTTACTTCTCTTCACGCCCGTTTGTTGATCAGGTGGTTTAGAGAAGGACTCCAGTTTTTTTTCCCAGTAAAGCTTTTAATGGTTATTATGGGGATGATGCTGCTGTCATGACACTAGAAAAAAAGAAGCTGTGGTGCAGAAGCACACTTGTGGAGGAGAAGATGGAGTTGCATGATTCTCACATTGGAGGAAAATTAGGAGAGGAGGACGGAGCAGCAGCAGTGGGAGTGGGTGTGACCATAGAATGTATTAAACAACTAGTTGAGCTCATCAGCTCTGTTCACATCAGACAACAGCGGCTGTCTTTTCCTTTTATTGTATCTGATCTTGTGCTCATGTTGTACCTGTTTGAGCCGTTCTGTCTCCATCTCTAAAAGCTACATTTCTCTGGTTGAGGATGCTCTTTATGTCACTTGGCGTACAGTCTTTGTAGGTATGATGGTGTCTCTACAGAAGTTTAAAACAACGTGTCTGTACTGTTCTTGCTGTCCAGACAGTCCAGTCTGGGCATGTAAAGCAGGGCCTTAGAGTTTTCAGGTGTCCATTTTTGGACTGTAAAATTATTTGCAGGCTGTCTCTGTTGAAGGGGTTTTAACACGAATGCAGAAAAACCAAGTTGTGGTCTGACCTTCTCAGTGGTGCTATGTCAGTAGCTCTGTAAGCATCTTTGACACTGACGAGTCAGCTGTTTTATTTTCTCTGACACGGCAGACAACCAATTGTGTGAATCCACTCAGGTGGGAGAGGGGGAAATGTGATTGCCGTCTCCTTATATTATGAAGAGTGGATGACACGGGATTTTGGCTGTTTCCTTGGGTGGAATGTCCACAGTTATTGTCCTAATATGACTGAATTCTCATAGCAACTGCCAATACGTCAGTATCAGGACAACACATCTTCTTTTTCTACCTTACGGAGGGCTTTTTATAGAGCAGCAAACAACGTTTCCAGGTTAAATGAAGATTTCGTTTGCTCTCCAGCTTATTTACAGCTTATTTATTTATCTGTTTTTATCTGTTTATGCCAGGGAGTCTAGTACTTCTGATCTGATGCTTTCTTTTTCCAAGAAGCCACAGTATCTATAGTTACACAGTGAAGATGTAATGCTGTTATAAAGATATTCCCCCTCTGTGGAAGCAGAGCTCAGTGCACGGTGTTGGCACGTGGCAATGAAAAAGGTAACACTGGAGAAATGACAGTTTTAAACTTAGTTCCCACTGCCCTGTAATCCATTATGGTGAATTTTATTAAAAATGATCAGACAAAACACGGTCTTCAGAGAATGCTGTTAAATGCAGAGTGGTGGGTGGGTTGTTTTGCATGTTGAGAGAAGCAAATTGAGTCTAAAAATAGATCACAGGCACCGTTGTTACCAGCCCCACTTAGGTGTTAGAGGTTCGAGTTATGATAGGTTGGTTATTAATTATGCTTTGGACTTTGAGTATCTTGAGTTTCATCTAGTATAGTTAAAGTATTCCTTCCTGAGTGTTGCTGGGACTGTACACAGGGGGCAGGATGGGTCCTTTCCAAACCACAGCTGCAGATTTATTGGGGAAGGCAGCACATTGTATGTCGCTCGGATGATGAAACTTAGTCTATTAGCCTCCATGCCCCAGATTTCACTCCATGAGTTTCCTCTTTTCCACACTCTCCCAATTCATCCAGCGACCCTGTTTGGCCAGCGCCACGGCTCTGGCATGTCTGGCTGTTTCCTCCTGTCGTCGCACTTCCTCCACCACCATTTTCCAACGTTTGGTTACAGACGCCTGTTGCCACCGAGGTGTTACTGCGCCAAGACCAAATCCTCGTTGGACGTGACCCACCACATCACAATGCTGAAGAGCAGATTTGGCCTGTAGCACAGATGTGGCTGGGGTCCACTTCCTCCCTGTTGCTAGTGTGGGAGCAGTGCCTCTCACTATGGGGTCCCGGGAGTCCGTGAGTGACATCTCAAGCCTCACTTTTGCACATTTAAACTCCTCAACCAGGCTGGGGATAGGCAATGCCAGTATCCCGTCGCTGTAGAGTCCAAGGCTGCTGAGGCATTTGGGAAGTCCGAGCCACTGCTTAACGTAGGAGCTCACTAGCCTCTCTAGTCGATTGGCATGATTGAGTGAGACCTCGTACATTGTCAACAGCCACAGTAGTCTGGGTAATAACCCAAACTGGAAGCACCAGAGCTTCAGTTTTCCTGGGAGTGCAGTGTTGTTAATCCGCTGGAGGTCATCAGCCAAGTTCTGCCTTAGTTGTTCTAGTTGCCACGTATCATTGAGGTCTGCATTGTACCACCATCCCAGGCTCTTTATGGGCTTCTCTAAGACTGTTTGTACGACAATGGACTTGGATCAGGGTGCTGATACCCTGAGGACTGTGGGGATTCTCTTGCCTCTGGACTTCAATCGACTGATTTGATTTACTTTTTAAAAAGTATGTGTCAATGCGAGGCCCCTTTCTCAGCTCACTGAGGCACTTCTTCTGTGTGTGAATGTGTGGATGATTGTGTATAATGTAAAGCGCTTTGGGGTCCTTAGGACCAAGTAAAGCGTTATACAAATACAGACCATTTACCATTTTACTTCTTCCTGCCTTGGTGGATTTTAAGGCCCATGTCAGTTGTTAGTTTATACCAGCCACAAATGCAGTTCTGCAGCTTCTTTCCTACCATCATTGATGGTCCATTATTAGCAATGCTGGTTGATCTATTCATCGTTGGTACTGTCTGTGGTTCGTTGCCATTAAATCCATCCAGAAAGGGTCTTCATCCGCCCCTGCTTTCACAGGGGGTGACTAGTCGACTATCAAAATAATGGTTTGTGGCAGCCCTACTACAGTATTTGCTGCGTTAATGCAGCTATGGCGTTAACGTCATTTTAACGAGAGTAATGCTGACAGCACTAGAATAATAATCTCCAAATGTTTTATTATTACCGAGCAGCTCCTCTTTGATAGCTGCCGCGTCCATCTTGTTGTTGCCTGCAGGTGAAGCAATGGGGGAGGGGGAGCTGTGTTCAGTGATGGAGAGGCGAGGCCGAGTAACACAGCGTAGAGACAAAAGAGAGGCAAACTAGCGGCTCCACAAGTATAATTATAAAGTAACATAGACTATATCGATATAACCGATATTGTCACATCTCATATCTCATCTCCCAAGAGGTTAAAACACAAGTTTATTTTTGTTATAAATACATCATCATCCTCCTATATCCAGTGTGTTATGGTGAAAGTTGTGAGAAGTCAAAAACAAGTAAACAAGACTGTGACTGCATAATAAAAGCCAAGAGATCTGCTCAGATAAACCCAAAATCAAACAGGAACAAATGGTTTTTTAAATAGTTGAGACACTAGGAAGCTCCTACGTAAGAAGGTAAGTTACATATTTAGCCCTAGTTTAAATACCTGAGACTCCACCGTTTGGTTTTAGAACTGAAGACGTTTCTTGGCTGAGAGGTAAAGAAACTTCAAGAAGTCCAGACAATTTTATTTCCAACCTCCTTACACTTCCAGGACCTGGACCAGTCAGACATATCAGACACATTTGTCACTGAGCCAGGCGTTCTTCTTTAACACCAAAACTAAGCTCAGACAGTCCCTTAGACTGGAATTCAAAAGCTGGGAAACTGATACCAGTTTAGCTGGATGGGGACATTCTTTGAAGTCTGCTATGGGGCAACCGTGGCTCAGGGGGTTGGGAATGGCATCTGTAACTGGAAGGTCGCCGGTTCGATCCCTGGGCTCTCTGTCCTGGTCGTTGTGTCCTTGGGCAAGACACTTCACCTACCGCCTACTGGCCTACTGGGGCCTATGGCGCGATATGGCAGCCTCGCTCCTGTCAGTCTGCCCATATTCACGTTATCTGTATGTAAAAATTGTTTAAACTGAGTTTAACTTCAGAATATCAAAGTCATGAAGCAGGTAAAAGTTTAAATGTGTCCTTCTTAATGACTCTGTTGGAATGATTTCAATGGTGGGATAAAGAAGAACAAGATCAGGAGGTAAAGAAGAGGCAGAGTCAGGATTCAGTCTCTCCTCATGAAGTCGAGGTTGAAGGTTTTCCTGAGTCGGAGCCTGATGCCAAAAAGCTGTAACGTCCTCTGTGACTGTGCTATGGAACAGATATGGATAGGGATGGGTATCGTTTAGGTTTTATCCGATACCGGTGCCAAACCGGTACTTTTGAAACAGTGCCGGTGCTTAAAGAATGGAGAACACAAACTTTGTCCAAAAACCTCTCATGTTCAGCTGTTTTTTTGTAAAAAGATAACAATGTTAGCCTTTTCTGCAGCTATGGGGCATATATGGTATCACTCTTGGCTGGAAGCAGTGCTTAAACAATGGAAAAAACAAACTTTGTCCAAAAACCTCTCATGTTTAACTGTTTTCCACTTTTTCTTTGGTCATTTTAGCCTTTTTGGCCAGGGTGAAGGGAGTATCTGCCATCAAACAAGAAGACAGCCGCATGTAGCTATGATGATGTTTGCTAGTTCACCTTACATGCATTAATGTAATAACGTGGTTAGCCTACTCAACGTAAACTACTCACGCAGTGAAGAACAGCTGCTGCATCATCATCCTCATCATTTCTGCTACACTGGCAGGGCTAGGGGCCAGGACTCTCCTCTTCGGGTTCTTGGGGGATGTTGCTAACTCCGGGTCCGATAACAGGCACCACACCTGCAGTAGATGTGCTCGATGTGAGGTCTCGCAGCAAGCTATCAAATACGGCGCATTTCTCGGCTTTTAAAAAAACGCTATGCGTCGCCAGGTGTTTCATCAGATTCGAGGCGTTAACTCTTTTGCACAGTATCACAGTATCAGCTTAAAGCACTTGTTGCTGCTGAGTTTGCATATTTTGCTGTGAAGTACAGCCAGACTTTGACCGCTTTGCCTTGGGCATTTTTAATCTGTAGCTCTGCTCTAACAGAACGTACGTACCTGGGCCCGCCTACTATCCTCGGAAACGTAAAATGATTGGCTAGAATTCAAAGTGTGTCACAGCTCAGGGGAAAAAAAGCACCGAAAAAAAGCACCGAAATGTGCGCTGCTTTTCGGTCTGGTTACTACCGTTTATGTCAGAACCGGTGCCACCATGGCACTGGATACCAGTACCCATCCCTAGATATGGATGTATCCTCATCTCTCTAAGAAGTCCCCGATGTTATCAACAAACACATCAACACACACAACAATCAACTAAAAATCCAAACGTCAGCGAACCTAACAGTCCAACTTTATGAAAATGATTTCCACATTACTCACACGTGTACATCACATCACTCAGGGCCTCTGTAGGCACAGAGCATTCAGAGAGAATCAGTGTCAGGTTTGGTCTTCATGTTTTATTAATAACTAAAATCCATTATCTGTATGTTTGTCACATATCTGACTAAGTATAGTTACTGTAGGTAATAAACTGAGAAATCTCCTCTCTGCAATATACTGAACTAAAATCCAACGTTAGAGGCTGGATTAACTGAGCATGACCCTGGATAGTTATCTGTGTCCAGCTGAGAGTGAATGCGCGCTCGTGTGTAATTAAAACAAAATGAACTTAAATCATCAGTGTCGTCTGTACTGACAGGAGTGACAGCTTTCACTGTAACCATCCCTTTATCATTAGACATGTGGGAACATTTGCACTCATATGTTCAGCTAACAGGAAAAAGAGATGAGTGGAAAATTAAAGACTTTCAAATCTTTTAAATTCTGTTTTGTGAAATACATTTTTGATTTGAAGTAATTATTAATGGATTAATAATTCATTTTATACATAATAAATCATTGTTGATGCTTTTATTTCAAATTAAGTTATTAAATAACGAATTACCTGATTAGTGTTTGATAGATGTTAAAAGACTTTGCCAAATTAATTTACTAATGATATTTTATTCATTATAGAAGCACAAAGTTCTTTATTTTGATACGCATAAGTCTTCTGGTCCTTCGTTCAGTGGAAATATTGGAACACCTGAACTCAGTTATTTGGACGGCCTTTCCTAAAACGTCCATAGTCCTCAGGTGACCACAGACCACCTCCAGGGGACACCTCCCACCAGGGGTTAAATGTCTCAGTCTCTTAGATGAGAGGTCAAACATCTTTGCAAACCTGAATAAGTCAGTTGCCTTTTTTTAAGCTTGTGAATCTCTGTTTGAATCTCTGGCAGTGCAAGAAGCATGACCACACATGCTGTAAACTATTGTACAGATTCATGTAGCACCTTATTCTGTGTAATCACTGAATTTCTTTTTCCTATTTTGAATCTTTTTTCTGTTTCAAATGTCATTTTTCACTGCAGCAGTTTAGGCAACAAAACCGCTGGTTTAGGAAACATGATGATTTATGTCTACAAAGGAGCAACAGTGACAGAGAAGGAAAATTAATGAAAATTAATTAATTAATTAAAAAATCAATCTGGACAATATGTTTATGATATTTTTAGTAAAGTAATTTAGTAGTTTAGTAAATAAATAGGGCAAAACATTAGAAATAATAGAAACACACAGGAAAATTACAGCCTCATTATCTTAGCATGCTTGTGCTAACTGCCCGTATTTTGTAATAAGTTAGATATATTTAAACAGAACAGAAAAACCTGACATATTGTTTACTGTAGATCTGGGACATGTAGAGCTGGAAGCTGTTTATGGCCATAAATAATAACATATTTTTTATTGACGGTGCATGTTAAACCCATGAGACCCCACCACCACTTCCCCTGCCGGTGGCGGACTCCCTCAGGTGTCGGTG
>NW_005187454.1:2938977-2951293 GCF_000239375.1 Pundamilia nyererei
GATCCACTTGGTAAAATAAATCCGCTTGGCATCTTTCTTGGCCTTAAGACAACAATTCTGATGGCTAAAGATCCAAACGGGACACAAAAAAAACCCAAAAAAAACATGAGATACACTCACTGTGTTCAGGACGAATCAGAATTTCTTGATGGGGCCGTCCTCACTGTTCAGGGGGCATCATCAACGATTAATCAATGTTGAAGAAATGATTTTGATATTTTGTTCTTTCTTTTTTTCAGTTATACGAACTGGATGATGATGAAAAACGCAAAGAGTTTCTCGATGACCTTTTCAGTTTCATGCAGAAACGAGGTAAGTAGAACATTCATATGTCAGTTGTGGCTTCCTGGGAGCAGGAGACGTGGCCCTCACAGTCACATTAACACTTGGGGGTCTATAAACATCTTTAATGTGCTAATGTTATAGTTCCACTTACTCATAGCAGAAGTCATTCTTACAGATTGGGACTTTGTTTTCCAGATAAATGACTTTTAAAGCCAAACAGGAAATGAAATCCCTCAGAAAGATCATGTTTGGTTTGTCATGTTAAACCAGGCCTTTTAAACTATTTCTCTGCATAAGTTACCTTGAAAAAATTAAATATCAGTATAAACTCATTTAAGTTCACTTATACAGTTACTTATTTATACAGCACCAGTTCAAACCAGTGCCTGTCAACATTACAAAGAGGACTGCAGTGGTTTTGTAGGACTGTGGCTCAGCACTTGGTGACAGAGAACCCCGATAGAACCTAGAAAGGTTCATTACTGAGAGACGTGACCCAGAAGTATCTGTGTGACTGCCATAATAAGAGCTGTTCCAGTTCTCCAAATACTAAGGAAAGGAGCTTCAATGCTTCCTTTATTGCTTCCCTTAGCATAGGATACACTGGACTGTCCTTCATGAACAGGGAGGAGAAAGTGCTGCATGAAGAACGCAGAACACTGTATAAGCTCAAGATTATGATCTACATCAATGGATATAAGTGTGGTTAAAGCTCTGTCTAATCAGTTTTCATTAGTGGTGTATTTTGCTGTACTTTCAACAGGCTTGCGCTTTCCTATCCTCTTTTAGACCGGTCTGTTTTCCACCTTATATCAGATCGTACCTTAAGGTCCAAATTAGTCGCCTCAGCCGCACAAGAATCCGGGTCACGGCACCAAGTGTTAAAAACGGTTCTTTTAGATTCTTAGGGCCAAAAAGACACAAGGCTCAAAAGTGGTCTTTTTACTTTAAAAATGATCTTTATTTTACATATCCAGATATGGAGATCTTTCTCATAACACACAACCCAAGGTCTGAAGCACAAACAGAACCCTGGTTATTTATAAACTTGCTCTCACGTCACACCACACGATCAAACAGCCTAGTTGCTTTCACTTCATTCTAGCTGCAAAAGCACGCTTCTGCAAAAGTTTCCTGTCAGCACTTTCTGGCACAGAGTGTACTCAGAGTTAGGCCTTTCTTATATTAAAACAATATAATCAGCAAATACGCATTCAAAATCCATCCATCCATCCATCTTCATCCGCTTTGTCCGGGGCCGGGTCGCGGGGGCAGCAGCCTAAGCAAAGAGGCCCAGACCTCCCTCTCCCCAGCCACCTCCTCCAGCTTGTCCGGGGGAACACCAAGGCGCTCCCAGGCCAGCCGAGAGATATAATCTCTCCAGCGTGTCCTGGGTCTGCCCCGGGGCCTCCTCCCGGTGGGACATGCCTGGAACACCTCACCCAGGAGGCGCCCAGGGGGCATCCTTGTCAGATGCCCGAACCACCTCAGCTGGCTCCTTTCGATGTGGAGCAGCAGCTGCTCTACTCTGAGCCCCTCCCGGATGGCCGAACTTCTCACCCTATCTCTAAGGGAGAGGCCAGCCACCCTTCGGAGGAAGCTCATTTCTGCCGCTTGTATCCGCGATCTCGTTCTTTCGGTCACTACCCACAGCTCGTGGCCATAGGTGAGGGTAGGGACGTAGATCGACCGGTAAATTGAGAGCTTCGCTTTTACACTCAGCTCCCTCTTCACCACGACGGACCGGTGCAGCGTCCGCATTACTGCAGCTGCACCCCCAATCCGTCTGTCGATCTCCGGCTCCCTTCTCCCATCACTCGCGAACAAGACCCCGAGATACTTGAACTCCTCCACTTGTGGCATCTGACTAGGACGCCTCCCGCATTCAAAATATATAATTCAAATCTCAACACAGTATTTAGCATGAACTTTTATTTCAGTACAGTTCTGCTGGCAAAAGCGATGGAAGGAGGAAACTTTACAGCTACGTGTCACAAAGATGTTTTTCAGTGTTAGGTTTCATAACATTTCATTAAATTGTGTGCCTGAGGATTTTAATTGAATTGAATTTGACCCTTTTAATTTCTCCTGAAAGTGAATCACCCATGCATAAGGCCAGATGCAAAAATGCTCCTGTTCATAACCTTTAGCTGCAGTCTTTTTGCTCATGGTTTGGGTTACAACTCATTATGTAGCCAAGTAAAGACAGTAACACTATAACAGAAGTGTAGAATGATGTACCACAAAATTCAAATCCTTATTTCTCTTTCATAGAGAATCAGTCGTTAAGATCTTTTGATCTGCTAGAATATGATGAGCACAAAAATATAAAACATTTCTTTAGTTTTCAGTTGGACATGTCCCAACAGCTCACCCGGGAGGCGTCCTAGTCAGATGCCCAAACTACCTCGATTAGCTCCTTGTGATGAGGGCGAGTAGAGGCTCTACTCTGAGCCCCTCTCAAATAACTGAACTCTTCGCCCTGTCCTTAAGACAGAGGCCAGTCACCCTTTGGAAAAAAATTAACTTGTAATTCTTTCAGTTGATGCCCACAGCTCGTGGGGATAGGTGCGGGTATGGGGACATCGATGTACTGGTAAATTGACAGCTTTGTGTTTATGCACAGCTTTCTCTTTACCATGATGGACCCATGCAGTGTTGCACATCACTGCAAACGCTGTCCCAATCCATGTGTCACTCTCCACATTGTGCCTCTTGGATCCGGTGGTTGACTAATGAATCAACCAATGGACTCACTGGGTGTCATGTCTGTGTGTAGGCAGGCAGGAAGAGAGGACCCAAAATGCAGGACTCACTGAGGCGGAAGTAATTCAAAACACACAGCTTTATTGCTGGTAAGAAGCAGAACAGAAAAACACTAACTAAACTGGAAGAACGGAATAAGTAGGCAGGAAGGCTGGCTGGCAAACGGAACACACAGAGGAAGCGAGGGTGAAACAGACGTTAACGATGCGACACCGAGTAGGGGAAGACACAGACACTAAATACAAGAGGTGAACGGAGCGAAGAGGAAACAGCTGGGAGACACGGCTGACGCTGATTACACTGACGAGACAGGGAGAGCACAAAGCTGAACGCACTGACAAAGGACACAGACCTACAAAATAAAACAGGAAGCACACGCCAGACAGAGACAGACTCGTAAACAGGCATAATGACATCATAGACAAACAGAGGGACATACGGGCAGAGAAGACTAAGCACAGGCAACCTAAACCAAACATAAGGGCAAGATAACAAAACCTAAACCAGAAATAATCATCATCGTCATCAACATCATCATCAGATAACTAAAGAATCAGAATATAATCGTAATCAAAACAGTATCACCAGAGAATAACCAATCCATAATGCAAAAATAAACCAAAACATAAGAAACTCAAAATGCTGGGTCGACCCGACCCAGGACCGTGACACTGGGCACCCTGGCATAGACCTTCCTCTGGAGGCTGAGGAGGGTGATCCCCTTAGCTGAAGTACACCCTACAGTCCCCCACAACACCTCCTTCAGCTTGATGGTTACCTTAACCTCTGGTTGCCACAATCTAGTATAGGGACTATCATTATGACAGGCACCAGCCACCTGATGAATGGACATGGTCCGTTGGGATTCAGTGTCCTCAGCCTCCCTCGGAACGAAGTGAAGTACTGCTGGTGGTGGGACTTCAAAATCTTGTGGACAGAGGGCCTCTGCCAGGCATTCCCAGAACACCCTCACCATACATTTATGTGTGCCAGGCAAGTGTCTTCACTTCAGGGTCCAGAACATATGACCGCAGATCAACTTGTGACCTAGGGTGGCCTGCTACCACGGGCATCCTTATGTACGAACATGGTTTTTGTTATGGACAAGCTGTCCTTACCCAGAACCAGTTTGCCTTGAGAGTCCCTACCAGGGAGCAAACGCCCCAAATGACAGAGCCTCTGGGACCACATAAACCCCTCCACCACAATAAGCTGACGACACATGGAGGGAAGTCCATCATCTAACAGAGAATAAAAAGCTTAATCAGTTACAGTGACTGTCAGTTTTAGAAACACAGGGTTAGCGTACCTTGTGTTTATTATTATAAACACAATGCATGTGTAGGTATTTGTGTGCTCTTATGCGCTGCTTACCTAGCAATGCGACAACGGAAAAATAGATATTTTGTTGAGTTCATACATATTCCATTCTAGGACATCATGGTCTATTTTTATGTGTTGTGAATTAAATCAGCTTCATTATTTCTCAATTTGACCACAGTAGAGTCTGCTGTTTGCTTTCCTGTAATCATTATGGTAAATAAATGACTACAGAATAAAAAGTATAAAACTATAATTATAGTCTTCCTTAAGCAAAAGTCCTCTTTGATCAGAGTCCGGCTGTATGCTGAGACAGCTGCAGAGCAGCCTTAGATGGAGTAATGATGTAGCTGGCTGGTCACTTGGGCTTAGTGATAGTATGGATTGTTGTGGAGCGTTCAATTAGAATTGATTTTCGACTTAGTGTAGGGAGATATTGTCAGTGCAGAGCAGATCAGCAGCAGCTTGTTTGTGACAACTTTGATCACAGTGGACTGCTTCAAATGTCCCAGTCAGTATTTCTTGAAAACAACATTGTGTACTGACAAATAAATGTCACTCCGACAGCCTCGTTAACCGTATTAATGGAAAGTGTCAAACATGGCTTCATGCTGCTTTAATATTCTCACCCATATTAAACATGCTATACTGTCATAGCATGTTTTAGTTGTGATTTTGGACCAGTTCCACTGACTCTTGACACGGTGGTGTAAAAAGTGTTTACCCCCCTCCTGATTTCCTATTTTAAGTATATTTTTCACACGTAAATGTTTCTGATAATCAAAGAAATTTAAATATTAATGTATTGATTTTATAACATAAATTAACTGTGGTGTACAGTCACACGTCTTTGGAAAGCTGAGTCCAAGTTCTCTAGCCACACCCAGGCCTGATTACTGTCACACCTGTTCTGTGATCCAAGACGTTTAGGAACAACCAGAAATGAAATAACTGAGATTGAGCAGTCTGGAAAATGTTATAATGCTGTTATAAAGCTGTGGGACTCCAGTGAACCACGGTGAGACCCATCATGGCGAAAACACACAACAGTGGTGAACCTTCCCAGGAGTGGCTGACTGAGCAAAATTATTCCAAGAGTGCAGTTACAGCATTTACATTTCTGTTAGACTACTTTTAATTAAGTGCTTTAGCCCACTTACAATGAAAATTTTAAACAATCTTGTTCATGACCTGTGTAGCATGTTAACACTATTGGAAGTAAAAAATAACTTGAACTCTAATTTTGAAAACACACATGAAGCTCTGACTCGTATGAGTCTGTGTGAAGCTCCTGCTGTGGTCTGAGAGAGAGTCCTGTAACTCTGTCTGCAAAATACAGAATATAATCACCAATGTTGGGCAGGTTACATTGAAAAAGTAATTAATTATAATTACTAGTTACTTCTTCAAAAAGTAACTGAGTTTTGCAAACAACAAAGTTTTTTGCAGCTGTTTACCTAAAGATGCAGCCAAGGCAGTTTTTAAATAAACATTTCAAACTATTTACAGAACAATCAGCTGCTCTGCATCAGATAAGAGTCACACAAATTATTTGTGCTGCTCCAAAAAATAATTTCTGTCCACGATAAAGGAGAACAACAGCCTGATACCTGCAGTGCTGACAGCAGCAGGTGTGTCACTGCTCCTGTTTCCCCCTAGAGACAGTGTTTACACTGTAATCTGTCTTTCAAGATTCAAGATTCAAGAGCTTTATTGTCAGTACACAGTACACACAGTACACACAGTATACACGTACCGAAATGCTGTTTCACCACAAGCCCCGCATGATGCATTTGTAAGTGTACAAAAGATATAAATAATAAATAATAATAAATAAATAAGGTGCTACATTTCTGTAAAATTAAGAGGTAAAAAAGTACTAATTACTGACTATACAATACTATAATGATAACTATACAATACTAACTGCACGATAAACAAAGACAGGACCGAGACAATGTGAAGTGGGTTGTTGTTTGTGTTGTTTTTGAGTCTTTTGATGAGTACTATGAGGTGTGTGTGTATATCAGTCCTTTGGTGGTAGTGAGTTGAAGCTCTTGCTCTGTCTGGTCGTTACAGTTTTGATGCTGCGAAACCATCTGGCAGATGTAGGGAGGGAGAACAGTGCATGTGAGGGGTGGAGAGTGTCCTTCACTATGCTGTTCGCACGTTGGATAATGTGTTTGTCGTACATTTGGGAGACGGGTGCAGAGGGCCTCCAGTGACCCTCTCTGCTGTCCTCACTGTCCGCTGGTGGCTTTTTAGCAGCACCTGTGATGTTCAGCGGTCGCCACATTGTTCTGACACACACAACAAAACCATTGACTACACAACACACTAACTTTAGAGTCCAAACACGCTGAACGTCACAAATCTCTCACATCTCAAAACTCTCTCTCTTTCACTCTCCAGCCGCTGTCACAAACCTTACATGACGCCTCAGGTTGTTAGTAAAGTCGTGCTGTATTACAGCCGTTACATGACTTTTCGCCTGTATGTCTCAAACAGTTTGTCAGGCACTGTCAAAATTCTAAAAACATTTCAGAGGTTTTTTGTGTTTTTACATTTTAAAAAGTTTAGTTTACTCAATGCCAGAGTTTGTGTAGATGACTTGTAGATGAATATTATTTTGTTACACTATTACAACATCTATTACAGTAAAGGATTTCTTTGATTCGTCAGAGGACGTTAAATACCTTGACCCATCTAGCAGCTGATGCTTTGTCAATCCACAATTTAGAGATTCTACCAACTTTCATCACCAAACAGATTCATTCGATGGATCAGAAGAAGTCTTTTAATGAAATACCTAAAGGATTGTGTCTCTGGCTTTTGATGTGTCGTAATGCTAACCCTGCCACTCCCTTTGGCTTTCACTTGGTTTTCACATGTTAAAGTCATCACACATGTTTTATTGCATCATTTCAGTAAGTTGTTTTAAGGTTTCACTTCCACAGTTTAGTATTTTATATTTGTGCTTTTGCATCTATTTGCTCCTTTTTTGTTCTATTAACAATTAAGAAGTTTTTACAATTACAGCTCTTAATGAGCAAACGCTTGACTTCAGCTATCATCCATCTTACAATTACACAGGAAAATGGGGAGAGTAATTTTTCCAGAGTTAACTTTATTTTCCTCTAAAAGAGTCATTTTCACTCATTTTGGATTGTAATCATTTCGATTGGCCGCCAGAGTTGGAGCAAAAGAACAGAGGAAATTCCCATGGAGTAATATGGCGTGAACACGCCCACTATCCCTCAGTGGAACAGAGACAACTGTCAGCGGTGAGCCAGGTAAGTGAGTAAAGTGCTCAATAATGATTGAATTTAGGATGAAATGGGGGATTTGTGTTTATCTGAAAGGTCTGTGAGTAACATTACAGCTTGAGAGTTTGTGGCTCTTACATGCTGCATAATTGGCAAGGTTGACACTTACGTTAGCTTCTGCTAAATTAATGTCATTAGACTCACAGACAGCATTAAGGTATATATCACTAAACTAAGTTTAGCATTGCTCAATAGCTGCTTTAAGTAGGATAACTGACTGAGTAGTGTGTTTGTAGCAAATCCAGTGCACCAATGTTTTATCCAAAGGTCGGTGAGCACATGTGTTTTACTCCAAACTGAGTCATGAAAATTGACTTTTTTACCTGATGTTCTGTTAGTAATATGTGTGTTTTATCGAGGATTGACGTTTGTGGATGTTTCACCTGTTCAGTTAGAGAGCACGTGTGGTTTACTCTGAACTGAGTCACATACACGACTGTTTTCGCCTGATCGTTGGTTAGGAGCATGTGTGTTTAATGGACTGAGTCTTGTATGTGTACTGCTGTTATATGGGCTCAAGCTGTGGTCATAAATATTTTGTACTTGTAAATCAGGATTTGTATGTGTAAAAAGAATTTGTGTGTGTGTGTAAAAAAGATAGTTACATTTGTGATTGACATGACATTTACCAATCAGATGAAAGGAAGAAAAATAGGGTCAAAATTCGTACTTGTAACTTGCAGGGGTTTTTTTGGCTAAGTCCACACACAAATTCTTCTTACACGTACAAAACTGATTTACAAGTACAAAATATTTATGACCACATTTTGAGCCCATACTGTTAGTTTAGCAAGCACGTGTGTTTTACTCGAATTGAAAAGCATACATGGTTGCAGTCTGCACAAGTGTGCAGTTTTAGATGTTTCTTAAGCCCTTTGTGTTTTGTGTGTGCCTGTGTTTTGTTCAATTTTGTAAGTATTTGTAGTAAATCTAATTATTTAAAAATATCCTTTTCATATCATGAAGGATGCGAGCTGTGCGTGTGAAGTACAGAGAGCAACAGAAGTGCATCAGTTTTGAGGGCCAGCTGACCTACAGATCATTTCTGGAACGCGGTGAGTAAAAAACGTCAACATTTCCTGCGTGTTTCATGGTGTGAATCAGTCAAGCTTTGGGATGATGTTATAATAGCTGCTATACCAACTGTTTAGGTTTATTTTGTTCAATTAAGTTAATTTCACTTTCTTTGCCTTGTTCTGGTGTTTATTTCAAATGAATAATGCAATTTTATTATGTTCACAGTTGCCAAGAAGTTCAACATCCCGAACATGTGGCTTCTCTAAGATACCTGATCCAATTGTGAAGGATATGAAAATCCTGGAGGAGATGGAGTTACGATTGCCCTGCATGATAACCCAGTACATGGAACTACTGTCCAAGTTACTACTGACAACCTTGGTCTTCACTGTCTGTTTGGTTTTCTAGAGTCATTTAGTGCCAGATATTGTTGGCACTTTTGTCTTGCTGAGAAAGACGACTTTCAGACAGTTTACAGAGGATTCACCCAAGATAATCATGCCAACTCAAGCACTTCATACTGAACAAAACATGGACGCAAATCCCAGACTGCCTCATGTGATGGGTTTTAAAAACAAAGGGGCACAAGTGTCCAAAACCAGTCCAAGAACACAAGAAAACAGATCAAAAACAAAACCAAACTAGAGCTCAACAAGAGTCCAAGAAAAGTTCAGGGGGTCGACCCGAGGGTTGACAACACAAGAATGAAGACAGTTCTGGAGGCCGGCCGTGCACACGCAATGGCGGCGATGAGCAAACAGTTCTGGGGGCCGACCGTGCACACGGCAACGGCGGCGACGCAGGCAAACCCAATCAGGAGGCCGACCACTTGGAAGGCAGTGGCGGCCACTGAGCAGGTCCGGAGGTCGGCCGCGATGCCAGCGGCGGCGACGAACTCTTTCCGGAGGCCGTCCCCGAAGGCTATGATGCCAACTTAGAGGCCTGGAAAACGGCCGACAGAGGCGAAGCGGAACAGGTCGAGCTGGCTCTGACGGCGGGGTGGCAACCGCAGGACCAGACGAGGCAGGACCAGACGAAGGCGAGGCAGGACCAGACGAAGGCGAGGTAGGACCAGACGAAGGTGAGGCAGGACCAGACGAAGGTGAGGCAGGACCAGACGAAGGTGAGGCAGGACCAGACGAAGACGAAGATGAAGGCGGAGCTGGACCAGACGAAGCTGGACCAGATGAAGACGAAGGCAGAACTGGACCAGACAAAGACAAAGGCGGAGCTGGAGCTGGACCAGGCGTGGATGAAGACACAGAGGCTGGACCAGGCGGCAGCGGGACAGCTGCGGAACCTGACGACGGTGATGTAGAAGTCGCGGGGGATGATTCAGCAGATGACGGCTGAACAGACTTCCCCGGACCATCAGGAGACGTGAGGATGTGCTTGCTGGGTCCTCCAGGACCCCCAGCAGACGAGGCGTGGTGCTGGACGGGCTCCTCGGACCCACCAGCAGACGACACTTGAGGCTGGCTGGGCTCCTCAGGCCCTCCAGCCGACAAGCCAGGACGCTGGCTGGGTTCACCTGAACCCCCAGCTAACATGGCTTGAGACTGGACGGGCCCCTCTGGCCCTCCAGTGGAAACAGACACTGAAGCAGCAGGTACTGAGACCTCTGCCAGTGTGGACACTGGCTGGGACTGAGCAGCACAGTGGCTAGACTCAGGCAGCAACAGTGGGATGCAGTCCTCAGAGGGCTGAAAGTGTTCCCCAATACACTCAGCAGAGGACGGAGGCGGACGGGTGAACTCACTTGAACTTGAGCGAGTGGGTAGGCTGCTGAACTGGTGGCAACTGAGCTACAGGTGGCGAAGTTGTAACAGGTGGTGGAGTGGCTGGCTGAACTGAGGGCAGCTGGGCTGCTGGCTGAACTCAGGGCAGCTGGGCTGCTGGCTGAACTGATAACTGTACTGCTAACTGTGTTACAGGCCCCACATTAACTTGTGGTGAAGGTGTGGATGGGGGGATATGGTCAGGAAAAACTGTTTCGAGGAAGTTTATTGCTTTACCTGAAGGAACCGATGCGGACGAAAAGGCTCCCCTAACATAGTCATTCCCTAAACTTGTGGTGCTTGACTCAGTAAGTCCAGGTTTAGAAACAACAGCGTGAACACAGTCATTAACCCTGAATGTGGGCTCAGCAAAGGCAGTCCTTGGAGCAGTGGCCATGGGTGAGACGGAAAAATCACTGTTATATTCAGAAGACACACAATAAATAGCTCCAGAAAACACAGTCACAGAGTCTGACGCAGCAGAAAAATAGTGTCCCTTTCACTCACCACAGCAGACTGCTTACTCCCTACATCCGGCTGTGGGGTGCCGCGCCGGCGGCGCGAACATCGCTTTCGTCTCGGAGACGGCTCCGACGGACCGGGTAATTCCTCGTCTGGCCGGTCGGACGGCACGTCCTCCATTGAAGCGAGTGGGCGAGCAGTAGCGGCGGGAGGGTGAAGGTGAAGCTCGTGAAGAACAAAATTCTGTACGAGCGGATGCAGTGAGTCCAATAACCAGGGGTAACTGGAAATAAGGTGTTGTAGGTTGGCTTCCACAGCGTAGAGACACTTCTCTCTCATGCGCTAACCACTGGTTGATTAATCTAGAAGCAGAGTCGATAACGGCCTCCTGAAGCTCCCTGGGTGGGCTGAATGCCGCTGGATCCATATCTGGCTGGTCCGTACTGTCACGGCGAGTGAGATGAGCCGCGTGGAAAATAAAGGAGGATCCAAACGCAGGCACTTGTACAGGTGTGAGGGTGGTTTATTAAACACAAAAGGAAATGGCCAAACGGCGAATGGAGCAAAGACTAAACTAAACTGGGAACAAACTAACTACAGAACACGAACCTGGACATGAATGAGAGCGGGCGGAAACAGACGATGGTTGACTGCAGGGAAACACACAGATGAAGCAGGGTGGAAACACAGACGGACCAGCAACTACAATGACGGAGGACACGACTTAAATACACACAGAGAAACACAGGGGACTTACACACAGGTGGTGGACACAGCTGGGAATAATCAACAAGACGAGACAGAGGTAAAACTGAACACACTCACATGAGACGCAGACCTTCACAATAAAACAGGAAACAAGAACACTACACCAAGACGCAGACCTGACACTGAGACAGACAGAATGACACATGGAACCTGAACTAAACTAAACGTGAGATACAACCGAGAACAAATCCTTAAACATGAATAAACAGAACCATAGAATTCTAATTCTAATAATAATAATAATAATAATAATAATACTCATAGCGCCCAAAACCACAACAAACATTCAAAAATAAACGAATCAATCAAAACTCAAAATACTGGGTCGAAACTGACCCAGAACCGTGACAACATGTATACTTCAAACAGGACCACTGTTGCATAGCTAGTGCAATGAAGCAAAACACTTTGAAAAAACAATTGAAAAGTTTCAAAAATGTAACTAAAACGTTGGCAACAAAACATCAAAGTGCTTTTGCTTTCAGTTGACTGACATTTGACCCCAAGAGACTGACCACCAGAGGCGGAGCCAGACATTTGAAACACCCGGGACTTAGCCCAAAAGGGTAGTATGCATGTGGGATTTTTTTTTTT
>NW_005187454.1:2952923-2968684 GCF_000239375.1 Pundamilia nyererei
TAGAAAAATCTGCGTTTTCAAAAATACCCGGGTACGTGTGGACGTAGCCTTGTTTTGCATAGAAATATACTGAACAACATACAAAGCATAATATATAAAATGACATTTACCTGAGTTTTTTCTTTGAAAGAAGCCTCTAATGTCCATTCTTATATTTCAGTACATAACTGAAACCGATTTAGTCGGGGAGGGTAAGAACTGAAAATATGAAATAAACACACGTAATTTGTTCTGCTTTTCATTTCGCCATTTGTTGATTCACTCGAAGAGCGAGTAACGTAATATGGGTCAAGTGATCAGTTTGATATCAATCTTTGGTGATTCACCGTCATATTTACATTACCTGGTACGGTACCTGGTCGAACTTCAGTTCTCCTCTGTCTGCCTGGCTGCGTTTCTCCAACAGCGCACTCGCAGGTAGCAGCGGCCCCGCCCCCTCGCTCAGTCGCTTAGTGCCTGAGCTCGGATCATACCAATATCAGGGGGGATTCACGCACAGTCGTAAATTCCCACAGTGTGCACTATGTGCTTCGAATATTGTGTGTAGTTTTTTGCTTTATACAGTTGTCAGCCAGGCATCTAACTATGAAAAAATTACACTCCAAAAGACCCCGGGCTTCTGACAAAAAGACCCGGGCTTAAGCCCAGTAAGCCACCCCCACGCTCCACCCCTGCTGACCACTGGACCAGGTAACATGCTTTCTTGAAATGCATTGGACTGGGGCTGTGAGATGGCAGAGACTCTTCAGCTACCGATCAACACCAAGCTGTTGAATGTTAGACGGGCAAAACACCATGGAGATATTTATTGTGCAGATTTAGTTGTTTGTATAAAAGTCCACAGTGAAATGCCAGTTTTTCCACCTTGTTGTTGTGAAGGATGAGAGGTTATTGCTGATTACTTTTGCACTGCAAACAGTCTCAATGAGCATTTCAATGCTTTTCAAGTTGTGTGTAAAAGAGACGGACCTCATGTAATTCATGCCAAAGAGCTTTTCTGTTGTAAAGCATTTGATTTACAGGTGTCACACAGTCATGGTGATTCCAGAGTTTATACTGTACCAAACTGTTTCCTCTGAACAATAAAGGTGGCTGCTGAAACAAAAATATATTTTCTGGTTTGTTTTATGTACCTTTAAAACCTTGCAGTGAATGATTGTAATACAGTTACATAGTGAGTGAAATAAAGTTAATTTTTCTTCTATTTATATTCAGAGTAAAATTCTGTTCTATTTAGAATGAAATTAGAGTGTTGTTTTTATTTTATACTAAACTGAGTAAATTATCATCATGTAGAGTAAAACATTTGCACTAAACAGAGTATATTTAACTGTGAAAGTATGACTCTGCCATAAGAGTCGATTTTACTCCATTTAGACTGGGACCAAATACTCTTAGAGTACAATTGTATTCAGTTTGAGTGAAATTTACTCAGTGAACTTTACTGTGTGGGCAGCATCAGAGTGTGGAAATGTTTTGTGTGTCTGCCCTATGCTGTCATCTTCAACAACATCCTAATGATGAAGCCTTAAATACTAATGTGTGAGAATGCTTTCGCAGCAATAATAGTGCAACAGAAATATTTCCGTCCTCTCTTTAGTAAAAATGTTCAGACCAAACAAAAACATAGAATATCATTATACCAGTACTCAAGAGTGCAACAACCTCCTCTGCAAACGAAATCATTCATACGATGACGATTGTGTTGTACGCTTTCCTCCCTGCCTTCGTTTATGGAGCTGAGCAGAAGTAGATAAACAGTTTGCTTCCCCTGTGTCATCAATCATTCATTTCAAGGGTTAAAAGCACAAAGTCAATGACAGGAGAAATTCTCTCTCCATTATTGGCTCAGAGGTGCATAGTGAATGCTTAAGCAATGAAGCCAAGCATAAAGATGATTACTGCACTACCACAGGCCCCTGTATGGCCACATTGTTCTAATTACAAATTCTTCTTCTCTTAGCAGCCGAGAGATTAACTGACGATGACTGTCAGACTGTGTGCAGACTGGATTTCTTCCACTCGCTCTGCCATTGCTCAGTGTTATAATGACACATAGTCTGAAAAGATTATTTGTGCTGACAAAAGGCCTCCATTGACACTCCTTTATTCCTTATATCTCTTTCAGGGAATCACAGAGACAAATGTAACACCTTCAGTATTGAAAACACATAAGTCTTGTTTTAAGAGGCTTGTGCCTCAGACAAAGGCCGAGGCTTTTATTTATTACCTCAATCTTTGTTTGGTTAGCTATGTCTTCAGCAAAATAATAGTTTTATAGATTGGCACTGATACATGTTTTAATCAGTGATAAAGTGATGAAAAGCTGCAGAGGGAACATGGAGGCCTGCTCGGCTCTAGTGCTGGTCGCTGCACTTTTCCTAACTATACAATTCAATTCCCTCTGCAACTCGTGTATTGTATGAAAACAGTACAATGTGTCGTGGTTTGGGTTTTTTGCACTGTAAAAGCAGACTAAACTTTTCAGTTTGCTGACTTTACAAACCAAGTCTGCACTGCAAAGTTTTTTATTTATCTGGTTAAATATTATAGTGCAAGTTAACTAACAGACATATTCATGTATTAGTTGCAGCGCCACAGCAAAATCATGAATCTTAAATGGATTTAGAGTTTGTGCACAACTCAATATGTAGAATAGACACCACAAACAAACACAATGTGAATAGCTGAAGCTTTGAATACTCAGAACAGAAGAACGACAACAGCGACAACAATGATGGGGAGACGCACTTTAACTCTTCGCTGGTTGTGCTTTCAGTATTATTATATCTGTGTGCTGTCACCAAGGGGCTCTGTCAGAAACACGTCTGTGGTCAAGTCTTACACTGCTGCTGGTCCTTCAGTGCGACACAGAGATAAAGTTTTACTGCACAATGGTTATGACACAAAAATATGTTTTTTTTTATATATTGTTACGTTCCCCTGGGGGGGTCTAGGCGGTGAGGGGGAAGTAACAGAAGTGACTGGGTCAGAAAAAGGAGTCAGGGAGGCAAAACAGTTAAATAAAACAGTTTTATTGAAGTTATTCAACTAAAAGAGACGGACAAGCCGTTATTACCATAAAAGAAACACAAACAAAACTCAGGCGTTGGTCAAATAAAGTCAAAAGGAAAGCGCAGCTCACTAGCTGGAAACACCGCAAACACTCAGCTCACTAGCTGTACCCACACACAAATGGCACTCTGGCCCAGAGCTCACCCTGCTCTGGGCTTAAATACCCTTAATTTCTGATGGGAGTCAGCTGCGCCGGAGGGAAAGGTGGCATCTCAGGCAGGAGGTAGTGGGACACGCCCACACAGGCACCCTCAGGACAGAGAGAGAGGGAGAGAGACAGAGAGGCCCTGCTAGGGCCGTAACAATATTTATCAACCTCATGGTCAACTCCACTACTACCCACT
Source organism: Pundamilia nyererei (assembly GCF_000239375.1). NCBI lineage: Eukaryota > Metazoa > Chordata > Actinopteri > Cichliformes > Cichlidae > Pundamilia > Pundamilia nyererei. Next base: position 2,956,343 of record NW_005187454.1, read on the forward strand.
TTATGTTCAAACCCACATTTTAATAAATCAGTGTTCAACTTACAGGAAGTGTCAGTAAAAGGTAAATGGAGTGGTTCTTTTCGCTTTTCTTCTCTACCTGAATCCTCAAAGTGTTTCATATAACTTGTGTGATTCAGAGAGGTGGCAGAGGGAGACATGCACACTGTGGAGTTATACTGTGGGCTTCTTTGTGTAAACTGTATTGTGTTATAAATCCCCTCTGAAATATGCATTCATGCATTACTGCAATACTGAAACACATAAGTGTATATAGCTGTAGGGGAGTGTGTAGCCAAGCCAGTGCTATGTATGCAACAACCACTGACCACAGTGCTGAACACAGGAATAAAAATACAGTAGAATACAATAAAAATGAAATAAATAAAAAAAATTCTAAATAAATTGAATCAAAGTTCTAACAAAAATCACCAAAGCCAGACAGAAGAGGAGGGTCTTAAGAGAAAGCAGCAGTGTGGAGGCCTCTGTGTAACGGCACCATGACGAACCTGGATCTCGTTCAGGAGCCGCCGGTCAGCTGATCTGAAGCTCAGGTGTCACAGCTCAAAGGGATCAGGTTGGCAAAGCTGTTCTAAAGTTATCCACTGAGCATTAAACTGGACCAGTATGCTTCCTTTTCTGTGTAGCAGGTCACAGCTGTGTGGCTAACACCAATACAGAGTAGTCCACCCGAGTAATGATAAAGGCATGGATTACTATTTTAGAATGATCTGACAACATGTTTGTTGTCTCACTTCAAAGAAGCTGTGTGTTACCATCGCACGGATCTTTCACATCGCTGTCCTTCCTGGAATCCACTGACATTAAATGGTGACAGGCTTTAAACTGTGTACAGGAGAGCACCCACCAGTGACACCACAATCACCTCTTTCTTGTTTTAATTCAAATTCAGGAACTTTGGAGCCATTCGTGCTTTGAGTTCCTTAACTCAGTTAAAGTCTGTATGGAGTCAGCATCCTGCTGTTTGGCACATAAACCAGTGAGAAACACCTCATGTAACGTTGCATCAGAGCACACAGCCGTGATGGTCTGAGGAAATGAAACATCTGTGAATCAGGAGGACGTTTTGTGTTTCAAAGTAAACATGACCCTGGCTGAGTCAACATTTACTCGTACACGAGGACTGATTCTGCTTTCTTAGCCGGATGAAGAGTCCTGATTTTAAGCTTAATCTTTGATACAGAAATCACTTTTTGTCTGCATGAAGCCTTTTCTGCACTTTAGTTAACTCAGAGTGATCTCCAGGCTCTGCACCTTTCAGAATTACTGCCACTATTGTCTTGTGTGGAAACATCAATCTTTTCTTTAATAGTGTCTCATTCATTCACATGCCATCAACACAAAATGAAGCCGTAATTACTGGCCTTAATTGATGTGGCTTTACCACCTAAGATGATACTTCAGAGCTTTCTTCCCTTTCACTGTATAGGGCCCACTGCTGTTGTTTGCACTATATTTCTGCAGCTATTGATCACTATTATGGTAAATCCAATGGCCACAATGGAACTCTGTCAGCAAAATGCAGGTTAATTATCTCAGGGTCAACCACTTTGGAGTCTTTACAAAGAATTAGCTATTCTCTTTACACCTAACAATAAATGCAAATAGAAATTATTATCAGAGCCCTTTTATTTTTGCTAATAAGGGGGCAGGTTGCTTTTTGTCTGGAGTATATTTGTGAAGTTTTCATTTATCTGTTATTCTGTTGTTGTTTTTCTCTCATGTTAATGTTTTTTCTTGTAATTCATGCCTGTTACATACAACACTGTTTCCCCCCAAAAGTTGTAACATTGTGTAAAACAGACAAAAATGAAAAAGGAGCATCAAGTAATCTAAAACCTGTTTTCCTGATCAAACATCTCACAAATAAATATAAATAAATAAATATGTATATTATGACAATATTACTAACATTTCCCAATCGATGTGTCTTTAGTGTTGTTAAAGGGGTGTTGTTGACCAGGAGGGCCTAACTGGCACTGTGGGATTTGAAACTGTAATGGCTTATTGTGTTAACAGTGGTTTTCTTGGTGACAGTGGGCCAAGCAGTTATGACTTCATTACCATTTTTTCTTGTGTAGAGTAAATTTATTTTACTTCCAGTGAATAATGGCACTAGCTGTCATTTTCTCCCCATGTTGTTGAGATGCTTGTAGCCAGTTCCAGTCTTGGTGATTTTACATGATGGTTAGTTTGAAGATTACACAAATTCAGGGTAACTTCAGGTGTAATTAACTGTGAATGCTCACTTAGTAACTGTTCATTTTTAAGTTGTTACAGATGAAAATTCTATGTATTCTATGTAATATACTGATTTAAAATCTTGCTTTAGGGGGTACCCATTTAAAGCTTTGTCTGATTAGATGTTGTTAGGCATGGTGTTTTTCTGCAGGCTAATCTGTGTACTTTATGTAATGACAAACCTTTAAATAACGACTTATTTTCAATTCAATTCGATTCAATTTTATTTACACAGCACCAAATCACAACAAGTTGCCTCAAGGTGCTTTATATTGTACAGTAGACCCTACAATAATACATGCAGAGAAAACCCAACAATCATATGACCCCCTGTGAGCAGCACTTTGGCGACAGTGGGAAGGAAAAACTCCCTTTTAACAGGAAGAAACCTCCAGCAGAACCAGGCTCAGGGAGGGGCGGGGCCATCTGCTGTGATTGGTTGGGGTGAGAGAAGGAAGACAGGATAAAAGACATGCTGTGGAAGAGAGACAGAGGTTAATAACAGATATGATTCAATGCAGAGAGGTCTGTTAACACATAGTGAGTGAGAAAGGTGACTGGAAAGGAAAAACTCAATGCATCATGGGAATCCCCCGGCAGCCTATGTCTATTGCAGCATAACTAAGGGAGGATTCAGGGTCACCTGGTCCAGCCCTAACTATATGCTTTAGCAAAAAGGAAAGTTTGAAGCCTAATCTTGGAAGTAGAGATAGTGTCTGTCTCATGGAAGCCAATGAAGGGAAGCCAAAACAGGAGAAATCTGCTCTCTCTTTCTAGTCCCTGTCAGGACTCTGGCTGCAGCATTTTGGATCAGCTGAAGGCTTTTCAGTGAGTTTTTTGGACTTCCTGATAATAATGAATTACAGTAGTCCAGCCTGGAAGTAATAAATGCATGAACTAGTTTTTCAGCGTCACTCTGAGACAGGATATTTCTAACTTTAGAGATGTTGCGCAAATGGAAGAAAGCAGTCTTACATATTTGTTTAATATGTGCATTGAAGGACATGTCCTGGTCAAAAATGACTCCAAGGTTCCTCACAGCGTTACTGGAGGCCAAGGTAATGCCATCCAGAGTAAGAATCTGCTTAGATACCATATTTCTAAGCTTTTCAGGGCCGAGTACAATAACCTCAGTTTGATCTGAATTAAGAAGCAGAAAGTTAGCGGCCATCCAGGTCTTTATGTCTTTAAGACATTCCTGCAGTTTAACTCATTGGTGTGTGTTATCTGGCTTCATGGACAGATAGAGCTGGGTGTCATCTGCATAGCAGTGTAAATGTATGCTATGTCTTCTAATGATACTGCCTAAGGGAAGCATGTATAATGTAAACAGAATTGGTCCTAGCACTGAACCCTGTGGAACTCCATAATTAACCTCAGTGTGTGAAGAGGACTCTCCATTTACATGCACAAACTGGAGTCTATTAGATAGATATGATACAAACCACTGCAGCACAGTACCTGTAATACCTACAGCATGTTCTAATCGCTCTAATAGGATATTATGGTCGACAGTATCGAACGCTGCACTGAGGTCTAGCAGGACAAGCACAGAGATGAGTCCACTGTCAGAGGCCATAAGAAGATCATTTGTAACCTTCACTAAAGCTGTTTCTGTGCTGTGATGAGCTCTGAAACCTGACTGAAACTCTTCAAATAAGCCTCTGCAGATGATCTGTTAGCTGTTTGACAACTACTCTTTCAAGGATGTTTGATATAAAGGAAGGTTGGAGATTGGCCTATAATTAGCTAAGACTGCTGGGTCTAGAGATGCTTTTTGAGTAAAGGTTTAACTGCAGCCAGCTTGAAGGCCTGTGGTACATAGCTGAATAAGATTACACTTGTTTCATAGTGTAATCTTAACATGCTTTATCTTTACCTTTCTGCTGAAGCTGTTTGGGTGCCTGGGTCGTTGACCCAGATTTTTCTGTTTTGCATTATTATTGAACTTTGATTTTGATATTACTTATCATTTCTAGTCTTTTGGCTTCTTTGTTAGTTTTCTGGTTTCTGTCTGTTCTTCGGTTGTTCTGTCTCCCGTCTGCTGTATCCCCTTGTCAAGTCCGAGTCTTTGTGTTATGTTTCCTGTTTTACTTTGAAGTCCGTGTCTCAGGTTATTGTATCGGGTTTTGCTTCCCTTGTCTCGTTAGCCCTGATTTGCCCCAGCCTTGTTTCCCTCCTGTTTCCTATTCCCTCTTTGCTCCCTCTGTGTATTTAAGCCCTGTGTTTTCCTTTGTCTGTGTGTGATTGCCGTCATCGATGGTGTGTGGTCTGTCTGTCTGCTACTTCAGTTTATTAGTATTTTCAGTCTAGTTGTTTTATGTTCAGCAATAAAGTTATTTTGCCTGTGTGAGTCTGCACTTTGGATCCTCCTTACCACACTCCTGCCTGCACACAGCCTACACATGACAGAAGCAGATTCTATTTATCATATTTACTCATTGTGTCTTTATGGATTTAATAGCTTTACTGTAAGCAGTGCAGCTGCAGAAAGAAACACCTAAGCTAATAGCTTAACAGTCTGTGTGGGCAAAGGTAGCTTAGCTGCTGCCCAGCAGATTGTCCTGAGCCAACCGCATCCGGTTGATGGTGGGGAGTGTGTGGTACAGCATCACTTCCTGTTTCTGTTACAACACACAGGGGTGTTTTTGGTTACCTTACCTGTGTATTCGATTTTATAAATACCGTCTTATTTCTATGGACGAGGATTAGAGCCACTGGAAAGAGAAAAAAATGGGAACATCCTATTCTCCGAATTTTGAGATTAAAGTCAGAATTCTGAAAAAAAAAATTCTGATGCTTCGCCTCCTCCATCACAGCTGTAAAACTCAGTCTTACTCGTTATCATCGTCCACCTGGGCCTTACACAGAGTTTCTGTCTGATTTTTCATCTGATTTAGTGCTCAGCTCAGATAAAATAATTATCTTATCTTAAAAACTTCATATCACACCAACAAAGAGTTTGCTGCCACACTGCAGGCTTACTTATTGATTCTAGGATATTTAAAAGTAGGAGGGAGGCAGAGCCTTCAGCTTTCAGACCCTTTTGGTGGAACCAGCTCCCAGTTTGGGTTCGGGAGGAAGACGCCCTCTCTATTTTTAAGCTTAATCTTAAAATTTTCCACTTCAATAAAAGTGGAATAGGGTTGGATCAGGTTATCCTGATAGGCCTCGTCTGCTGGGGGATTCCCATAATGAGTGTTTCTTCTCCGCTTGCCTCTTTTTACTATTTGAGTTTATACATCTCTTTGAATTTAATCATTGTTCACCTGTGGCTGTCTTCCAAAGCATGTCTTTATCCTGTCTTTGTCCCGTCAGGAACGTCTTTCAGGATTAAGAACTCCATCTGCTAATAAGAGACTGCTCATTTCTTTGTAGGTGGTTAAAATGATGAACTCAGCAGGGGATCAAACACTCATACTGTTCCCATGTATGCATGACTAAAACAATGTGCACATATCAGGCTTAGAAAAACGTTCTTTTATGTTATATTTCATGTTCCTGTCAGACATTTTCCTGGGTTGGGATAAATAAGAAGGTACAGACACGTATTGATGGAAGGAACCTCAGTTAATGGAATTGATTGTGAAAATAGTGTTTGCTTTCTGCAGGAACTCCGGTGAATCGGATTCCTATCATGGCCAAGCAGGTGTTGGACCTCTACATGCTCTACAAGCTTGTTACAGAAAAAGGCGGCTTAGTGGAAGTCATCAATAAGAAAATATGGCGGGAGATCACCAAAGGCCTTAACCTCCCTACCTCTATTACCAGTGCAGCTTTCACTCTCCGAACACAGTGAGTACAAGAACAGCTCACCGGTCATCTGGGAACTCTGGATGACCAACTCATTATTTTTTATTTTTGCTTATTTTAACGAGTGAAATTTAGATTTATTATGTATTTTTTATTTTCCTTAACTGCAAAGAAAGAGCTGGGTGTCACAGCATAAAAACATAAAAGGACTATTTGGTCATAAATGTGATATACACTGTTGTATGTTCATTTCAAAATTATTTTTATCTACTTAATCACCTCTTTTCCTCTATAAAACTTTGTCTTTGAAGTCAAAATCTAGTCAATATGACGTCTTTCTTCAAATATGTTAAATTCAGAGATTATTTTAGATGAGTGGATCCTTAATGTCCCACTCCTCACACACACACACACACACACACACACACACACACACACAGCTGTGTGTGTGTCTATTTTAGCACTCTGCATCACTGTAAAAATAAAAGGACATCAGGTCCTTGAGCTTCTCTCAGATGTGATGAGAGGTAAGCCGAGGGGACTTCATTCAGTCCCACCTTTCTCAGCAATTGAAAAAAATGTGACATTAAAACAAAAACAAATAAACAAAATAGTCACAAAAATCAGGAAATCATTAGCATCTGTTTCGCAGGTATATGAAGTACCTCTACCCGTATGAGTGTGAAAAGCGGGGACTGAGCTCCCCTGGCGAGCTTCAGGCAGCTATTGACAGCAACCGCCGCGAAGGCCGAAGGCAGAGTTATGGCTCAGCCATCTTGAACTGCTCTCTTGTGGGAAGCCAAAGCCTTCTGTCCTCACCAAAGATACAGATGTCCCACCTACCTATTCCTACTCACAACAGTGGCCAGATCTCCCAGGTTCCTGTGATCAAGAAAGGTAAGAGACAACAGCAAGGTGTAAGGTGGTGACTAGATTTTACCGTCATTTTATTTCCTGCTTTCTGCTGCATTGTTTACTCAACATGAGTTGTAGCTCACGGACCTGATGTCCCTGTTTTTTCATTTGCTCTTTTCCTAATTTGTTATGCTAGGATGTTTATCTCTCTCATATGCATCTGTCTGCATCACAGTCATAGACCTGGTGTTGTTGCTTGACACAACCCCCACCCAGCACACACACACAAAAACACAAAATAAAAATCCCCCTGTGAGTATTAAAATATATGTTTATTGAGAGGGATCAGCTCAAAGTGTTGCCATGAAGGAGAACTCTTGTCCTTTCATTCAGCTCCAAGAAAGCATGCTGCATGCTTTGCTCCAGTTGATGCCAACACAACCACAGACAGTTACTGTGAGTCCACTGGGTTTTGTCATAAATCACGCCAACACTTCGACTACCTTCTGAAACAGCGTCAGCAATCATCAGTGACGTCTCTAGCTCTTAAAGCAAACCTTCATACTTCATAACTTCTTACTGGATTTCGCGACACATGCTCTGAAACCTCCACACAGCGCGTCTCTAGCTCTTTCTGTTTGCCTCTGATGGAAACGTGTCTCGTGTTTCGCCTGCGCTGATTCCTGGATTCCCTGGTGTGTGGTGAACCAGCGTGATGTGTGAATATATTCACTGTAAATAAACTGAACTTTGCGTTTATTTACAGTGTTTTTCTGCTTTCCAACTTCCCTCTGTCACTGATATTTCAGATTTCATCTGTAAGTCAAATCCTTTTGCTTGTCAGCGAGACCCCACTCCTCTGCTTCCCCTCATATCTGCTGTCATCTACTCTTCACTTACCACTGAACTGTTCCTGCCGTCTTCAAAGTTGCTGTCATCACCCCAATGCTGAAAAAAACAGGCTTAGATCCCAATAATTTTGATAATTTACCATATCTATCAAAAATTCTCTAAAAGATAGTTGCCACACAACTCCACTCATACTTAACTAACAATAATTTATATGAACAGTTCCAGTCTGGTTTTCGCCCCTTTCACAGCACTGAAACAGCGCTAATACAAATACCCAATGATCTTCTCGTGGCAGCTGACTCTGGTTTACTCTCCATTCTTATTCTTCTCGATCTAAGTGCTGCTTTTCATTCTATCTCTCACTCAATTCTCCTCAGTAGGCTCGCCTCCATCGGTCTCTCCCATATCTAGCCAGGTTTAAATCACTCAGTTTATTCGACTTAAATCCTTCACTTCTCAGCCCTTTCCTCTGGTCGCAGACGTGCAGGGATCTGTCCTGGGGCCTCTTCTTTTCATTATCTAGCTTCTTCCGCTTGGACACATTTTTCGTAAGTACAGTATTCAGTTTCACTGCTATGCTGATGACACCCAGCGTTATCTGTCCACTAAATCTGATTCTGCTCCCCCCCGTCCTCCCTCACTCCTGTGTAGCTGAACTAAATTCATGGTTCTCTTCTAATTTTCTCAAACTCAATAGTAACAAATCTGAGCTCCTCCTGGTCGGCACTAAACAAACACGACCCACAACTAATAGCTTTTCTATTACAATCAATAACTCCAAGAATTTCTCCATGTGTGAAAAGTCTGGGTGTCATCCTCGATAGTACTCTATCTCTTAACTCACACATCAGTAACGTCTCTCGGTCTGCATATTTCCAACTCCGTAACATTATTCGTCTCCGTCCTTTTCTCTCCCCACATGCCGCTGCCATTCTTCTTCATAGCCTGGTCACTTCCCGGGTCGATTACTGCAACTTCTTCCTGGTCTTAGTCAAAAATCTATCCATCAGCTTCAACGTGTCCAGAACTGCTGCTCGTATCATCACCAGGACTCCTTCTGTGCACCACATCACCACATCGTTGGGATTCAGGGAGGGGGAGTGTGTGTCTGTGTCAGTCTGCAGCCTCCCACTTCTGCCACCCATCCATCGTGTATGTAGGGAACGTCCCTCCAGGACAATCGGGCTCTCCCGAACACTCCTCGTTAAGAAGAGAGCGTCAAAATGCACTGAGGGACCAGTTGATCTCTTTAGAGAACAAGAGTCCTTTAGAGTTTTTCTACAAAGTTTAAACGACGAATTAAAGAATGAGTTAGCTGTTAAGGAGTTAGCTGCCTCGCTGGATTGTTTTATTGCAATGTGCATTAGAGAAGATGGCTACATCTGTGATCAAAGAAGAAACAGAAACGCTCTCACTCTCTCCTTCAGCAGAAATACTGTGGAAATGGCCGGAGGCAGAGAGAGGGATCCGATGACAAAGGGGGAGCAACCAATGCAGCTTGGTGGCGTTTGCCTCCCTCTGAGCACAGAAGCAGGTTAATGTAGCCAGAAAGGCAGACTTTTCCCTATCGTGGCTCATGATACGTTCAAAACTCTCATTGCACACTTGCTCCCACACACTCCGAGCATTAACTGACTCCATGGTAGAACGACGCTCTGGCTCTGAAGCTCTTCAAGTAACACTCGATGGACTTCCTGATGTAACTCATAAGATCCGCCTCTCTCTGCGTCTCTTATATTTGTTTGAAGAACTACTTACTCCACTGGTTCTGGGTCACCCCTACCGTTTCCTGATCCTCCATCCTCATCTCCGGACCCATCTGTTCTTCCCATTTAACACAGTCTGGCTGAAGTACTTTGAAAGGGTTTGGCACTATCTCTCCCCCTCATAGAACATATGACTCCTCCTTCCCAGTGCTTCACTTTCCACCAGACAGCTGTATAGCTTGTCTAAACCTGAATGGGGGGTGGGCGATGAAAAATACTCATTAGCTGCAGGCATCATCTTCCTCTACCCTAGGTTCTTGTTTTTTAGTTGTCAAGAAGAAAGACAAAGCCCTGCAGCCCTGTATTGACTTCCTCAGGATGAACAAAATAACTGTTATAAAAATATACACTGCCTCTACTGGCATTTGCTTCCAAGCTGTTACAGGGGGCCACCATTTTCATCAAACTAGAACTTTGCAATGCCTATCATCTGGTGTGGATTAGGGAGGCGGACGAATGGAAGACAGCCTTAACATCCACGTGGGCCACTTTGAGCATCTGGTAATGCTAACACTGTTTCATGGTGAACAATGACCTCCAGAATTTCATTAACCATTTAGGTTTTGTCTATGCAGACAAAATCCTGATCTTCTCCTGGTCCCTCCAAGAGCACGACTCCCATATCCTGAGTGCCTCCTTAAAAACAAACTGGCTAAGTGAGAGAAGTACAAATTTCACATTGACACAGGTTCTTTCTTCTGGCACATTGTTGAGATGGAACACCTCAAACCTGAACCAGCTATGGTGCAAGTAGTGATCGACTGGCCAGTTCCAGTTAACAGAAAAAAGCTAGAAAAGTTGCATCTGTTTGGGTTTGTGAGCAGGCTTCCATGATATGGCTTAGTGTTTCATGCCCTGTGTAAAGCCTCTACCTACACCACTCACCCATAGTCCCTTATAGCTCTTGACCTTTGTCACTGGTCAACTCCTCTAGGTAAATAACACAGCAGTACTTACCACTATTGATCACTTCTCCACTTTGTTGCTCTGCCCAAGTTTCCCTCTGCATTAAAGATCATGCAACTCCTCCCCGACCATGTTTTCCGGCTTCCCTCTGGACATAGTGTCTGACTGCAGAATACTTCTGCATTCGCTTCACAAGTCTGATGAGAGTTCTGCACTGCACTCAATGCCAAGGTCAGTCTGTTCTCTGGCTTTATCCTCAGACGAACAGCTAAGCAGCAAATCAGGTATTGGAGGCCGTCCTGTGCTGCATTGCTTCTTCTAATCAGTCCACTTAGAGCTCCCAGCTGGCCTGAATAGAATATGCCCATACCACGCCTTCTTCATCAACCGGACTATGTCCTTTAAGTCATCTCTCGGATACCAGCCTCCACTCTTTTGATCTGGTGAAGGTGAGCACTCAGTCCAACTGCATCTCCGCAGATGCCGCTGCCTCTTGAAAGCCACCTGTGCCACCAGGAACAAAATAAGCACCTAGCCGATCGCAGCAGAATCCCAGCAGCCATCTACTGTCCTGGTCCAAAGGTTTGGCTCTCCACTCATGGTTTTACCCGTCTTTTCAAAATACAAACAACTGCCCCCTAAATTTATTGGGCCTTTAGAGTTAGATTCCATGGTTAACCATGTGTCTGCCCATCTCAAATGACTCCACAACATAGAAATCCACAAAGTCTTTCATGATTCCCAATTAAAATGTGTTTTTTCCAGTCCGTTGTGCCCATCCTTCAGACCACCACCGCCAGCAGAGTCATTGATGGGCAACCTGCCTTCTGAGTTACATGGATTATGGATTTCAGACACCACGGGAGAGGCATCCATGGATGGAAGGGATACAGTCCTCAGTCCTGGCTTCCACAGGCCCCAGTTCTGGATAAAAACATGATTAGGAAGTGCCACTGCCGGCGGGGTGTGTACTGTCATGGTCCCTCAGTCCTCCCTGATTGATTTCTTTGGGTTTGTTTTCTATCTGTCTCTCTGGCTCAGCTTTCTCTCTGTGTGCATGGGTGAGATCTGACACACCTGGGGCAGTCACCCTCCTGATCCCAATGATCTTATTAGCAGCAACTGCTTAAAGTAGTGGCTGGCTGCCGTTCTTTGCTGTATGTTGAAGTACACAGTTAAGCTGTGGCTCTTTCTCCTCCATGTGCTTGTCCTACGCAGATTCCTGGATTCCCTTCCCTGGTGTCGTGAGCCAAATGGATGTCCCTTCCTCCCTGGACCCCTGGAGCACGATTCCCCTTTTGGATAGTGTTGTTGTGTAAATATATGCACTGTAAATGAACGCACTGAATTTTCACCTTCTGAGTCATGCACTTGAGTCCAACCTGCTCTTTTGGGCTGCAACTCCATATTTACAATAGCTTTACAATATTATATATTAATATTATTACTATAGTGGGCAGTGGGCCTTTTTAACTATAGTCACTGCGGTTCACAACATGTCACCATACACATGGAGCCTTGGGGGGGCAGGTTCATTACCCAGGGGTTGGTGGGTGGGGCTGCTGCAGTATTCAGCCATTCACTGCTATGTGCATCTTAGACATTGGTACTGTTGGAGGTCGAGATGTCCTGGATCTTTGTCTGTGTGCCTCTGGCTCCGTGGGTGGGGGGTTATTGTTGCTTCCAACACTCTCTCACGCCACAAGAAGATTGTTGATTTGTGTATCTGTGCATTTTCATCGTTTTCTTTTCCAGGTACTGTGTTTTTTTTTCTTTCTTTGTTTTGTTCTTACAGGTGCAGCAGTCGGTGATACATCGTGTTTTTCTATTTGTCTCAATCCTTTTATTTTATTTCTCCCGTTTTGTTCTGCCTGTCAGTTTTATACTGTAATAACCAGTGTTGGGTAAGTTACTTTAAAATAGTAACTGAGTTACATTACTAGTTACTTCT
>NW_005187454.1:2970311-2979746 GCF_000239375.1 Pundamilia nyererei
CAATAATAACGTAGTTACTGTAACGCGTTACTTAATAACGCGTTAGTCCCAACACTGGTAATAACTGATACAACACTAAAGATACTTTTTCACTACACTTCTTCCAGCTGCAGGCTGCTGGTGGGCTGTGTGCTGCACGGCCTTCCTGTGATACTCTGCCACATAATGCAAAGCCCAAAACTTTTACTTAAATATACTTCAGTAAATAGAAACAAACAAATGTGTCAGATTGTTGTGAATTCATTTATAATGTAAATCCACTGAAGAAAGAAAAGGAAACAATGTATCAAATATGAAATGTTTGTTCTTTATGTGAGCAACCAAAGAGGATCTATTTATAGATCACATTTTAATAAGAACTATTGTGTCAAATCATTTATGTGTTAAAATGAAATTTGGACAGGTGATTAGAGGAGCCTGTTTTCATCAGTATGTATATTAATGTAAATATTGTATAAGAGCAGGGACAGATCATATATTGGCTTTTTTGTTGGTTTTTTCCTCCAGAGGAACCCATGATTGCCAGCTGCCTGTCCAGGCAGGTGGCTCTGCCCATGACTCCCAGCAGCCATCCTGCTGCAGCCATGGCCGTCCAGACAGCCGCTCTGGAACAGCTGAGAGAGAAACTGGACAGTGGCGAGCCGCCACAGAAGAAGATGATGATGGAGCAGCAGAGGATCATGCAGCATGCCCTGCAGCAAAACCTGCTGGCGATGGCCTCCCAGCTACCCCTCAACATCAAACTTAACAACAGAGGTAAGAACAGTCATTTAAGGTTTGAGTGGATGCTCTTTGGTTGGTGTTGTATGTGCGTCTTTGTCATTTCTTCATTTCATTTTCCAGTTAAAACCAGTTTAAGTAAAATCTTTAATTTCACAATGTAAACTTCTAAATTTCCAAAACAGTGTTGAGGGCATGACCTCTGTGTCCTGTCACAGCCGTCTCTCTGCGTGGCTTTGGCAATGAAACTTCTAAGGACACTAAAAAGGGTCAATTAAGATGCTTCAGATGCTCGTGGATATAATACTATCTAACGTAATCTGCTGTCCACTGAAGCCTCTGCAAGAACCTAAATGGAGAAAGAAATAGATTTCCTATAGCTTAGCACTGTTGCAGCCTGTGTTCCTTTTATTGTCACAAAGAAATCCAACTTTAGTTGTGTAGGCCGTTCATTTCCATTCACACTAATTTTGTGTACTAAGAAGGTTTTTCTTCTTGTTCATTCTGTTTCCCTTAACATAGTTAAATTTGCTGTTTAAGCTCCTACTTCATCATCTGTTCAGTGCTTCATGATCACGTTTAAATGTGACATTTTACAAAATCCTGATACAATCTGAAGTATTTTAGTAACAAAGCGTTTAACATGGAGCAGGGTCGTACTCACATGGTGTTGCTGTTAAAGGTGTTTTGTGGCACTACCAGGTGACGTAGCCCCAAACAAACACATTTATTAACATTTGTCAGGAATGATGAGTCCAGCTGTTTTAGGACATTTCTGAACCTTGAACATGGAGACACGGTAAGAGGTGGTTAGCATGAATGAACATTTCACATAACAGATGTTCACTCAGATGGGAATTTAACTATTGTTACTAATACAGTGTGATCTGCTCACTTTATGTTTGTAGAAACATATTTGAGGCTGATTTGAGTGTAAATCTGAGCCTGACTCAAAAATGTGTCACCAACAGCAAACGGTGAAATACCTGAACCACTAACATGCACAGAATTCATCATGTAACACGTCATTACAGACTCATCAGACTCGAGATGTTTTTCTCGTGCTGATCATGAGTGAGTACGCCCTCCTGCCGCGGCTTCGGCTGCAGCCAGCGCGGCTCATGAAAATCCATAAGTCACATATGACTTAATGATAGCGGTTAAAGGAAGAATGAGAGGCCCAGCTACTCAAGTGTGATATCATTTCTGTGTGCACCAGTGCCTCGCACATATTAGTCATAATAGCTGCCTTGAATTTGATAGGTGATGGAAGAATGAGGTTAATTCCCACACCGGCCATCCAGCTCTGTCAAAAACAAACCCTGTTATTTAAGATTACACTGAAAACTATTATTATTGTCTCTCAAATGGATAAATTTGTGTTTACAGATGTTTTAGTGCAGCAGCCACCAGCTGAGATCACCGTGTGCACGGCTCGTCTGTTCAATGAGGACGATTTTGTTCAGTTAAAAGTTTATTTTATTTGCTTTCAGGTTTTGTTTTAGAGTACTATTGACACGCTACGCTTTCTTTCTGCTGGTTTCCGTTCTGAAATGGCAAAAGTTAACGACATTTCTGTCATTTAAGAACCTGGCCAAGTTTTCCGACTGTGTTGTGATAGGATTCATCCATAATTGACATGCAGAAATAGCTGTGCCATCTTTTGACAGTTCTTTCTCCCCAGAACTCTTTAATAAAGCTCTCCTTATCCTGTCACTCTCTGAATTATCACCAATACTCTTCTTGCTTCTTCTGTTCCTTTTCTAAATGCTCATATTGAGTTTTTTTCTCTCTCCTTCTGTGCCCCTTCTCTTGACAGATGATAGACAAGAGACTGCATTGAACCTGTCTACCAACGGCATTAGCAGCATCAACATGTCAATAGAAATAAATGGAGTTGTCTACACAGGTAAATAGAGGGGCCGTTTGCTGATGTAATTGCAGGCAGGAAATTCAATAAGTTATAGGAGCACCCTGGTGCTTAGTCCTCTACACAATTTGATGTCTTTGCTATAAAATCCATCGTAATGAAGTGGCAGTCCAATAGTGTTAAAAAAGTTAAATATCTCAAAATTGGGCCTGTGAATTTGAAGGTTTATTTTCTGTGTGTGTGTGGATACAGGGAGCTTGTGCCTTGTAGTAATTACTGCATCTCTCCTTTAACATAGCCCATTCATATCATCGTGCTATCGTCTCTAAGCTCTCTGAAGTCCTCCACAGAGCTTCCAGCTGCTATTCTCAGATCACTCTGTGGATCCTCTTTCACTGGACCTCAAACTTGTACAAAGACCAAAGATCAACTTGTGCTTCAAACTGGCCTCTAACATATCTGAAGGATCGTAGCTGGTGAGGGGTCCCTGCTAACTGGTCATTTGCAATTACCGGTAGATTTCAGTGTCCACAGTGTCTGCGAATCAAGTGAGGAGCAAAAATTTGCTATTTTTTCAGCACTGAACAGGTTGAATGTGTCACTGCAGTCTCACTCTGCTAAATCTTGTTCAATTCAGTTTTATTTATACAGCACCAAATCACAACAACAGTTGTTGGTGCTTTATATGTAAGGTAGACCCTACAATGATACATACAGAGACAAACCCAACAATCATATGACCCCCTATGAGCAAGCAGTTTGGCGACAGTGGGAAGGAAAAACTCGTCTTTAAAACAGGAAGAAACCTCCGACAGAACCAGGCTCAGGGAGGGGCGGGGCCATCTGCTGTGATTGGTTGGAGTGAGAGAAGGAAGACAGGATAAAGACATGCTGTGGAAGAGAGACAGAGGTTAATAACAGATATGATTCAGTGCAGAGACATAGGACTCCTGCTGCAGCATTTTGGATTAACTGAAAGCTTTTCAGGGAGTTTTTAGGACTTCCTGATAATTATGAATCCAGTCGTCCAGCCTGGAAGTAATAAATGCATGAAGCAATTTTTCAGCATCACTCTGAGACAGGTTAAAGGGATGTTTGGCTCAACAGAGCTCTGACTGTTTGTCAGCCTGGCTACAGTGCTGAAGAGAAACCTGGGGTTGTTCTTATTTTCTTCAATCAGTGATGAATAGTAAGATGTTCTGGCTTTGAGGAGGGCTTTCTTATAAAGCAGCAAACTATTTCTCCAGGCTAAATGATGATCCTCTAAATTTGTGACACGCCATTTCCTCTCCAGATTACGAGTCATCTGCTTTAGGGTACGTGTTTGAGAATTATACCACGGAGTCAGGTACTTCTGATTAGAGACCTTAGTTTTCACAGGAGCTACAGTATCCAGAGTCGTACGCAGTGAGGAGGTGAAATTATTAACAAGATGATCGACCTCTGTTGGAGCAGCGTTCAGGTAGCTGCTCTGCTCTGTGTTACGCACAAAAACAACATTGGTGTATTTTATTTATGGAGCATTATTATTTAATAAATGCTGATAACTCTGAGTAATTTCTTCATCTACATCTACGCTGTATGTTAATAAAGGTGCCTGTGTGAGATCTGGGACACAGTGTGACCAAGAACTCTCTTTTTGTTCTTACTTTATGGCTTTAAAAAATATCGAGATATATATCGTATATCGCCATCCAGCTAGAGAATATCAAGTCCTAAATACTATTGCTGTAAGTTATGTCAGATTATTCCTTTTGCTTGTTAAAACAATCAAAACTATGTTTTTGTCAGCCTGTGAATTTCATTCTCTGGTCAGATCCAAAACCCACTTCATCTTTTTTGATATTAGCTGTGAGGGATACCAAAATAAATCCTTTCGTGCTTTATAAAAGCGTCTGAAACAAACGCACTCTGAAATCTGATGTTAGGACAGCGCAGAGTTCAAGGCTAACTTAGGCTCGATGTTTCTCCACAGGCGTCCTGTTTGCTCGGCAGTCGCCCATAGCAGGGATGGCAGGACACCATGGGAAGCATCATGGCTGTCAGACTCAGGGAAGAAGCAGCCCTACAAAGTTCCAGCCCTCCTCATCCTCCTCGTCCTCTTCTTCTTCTCTCCATGGACACCGAAACACCTCCCCCTGACCCTCCACTTCTTCTCACCTCCCCCTCCAGTCCCAGTGAGAAGAACCATGTTACTAAATCATCAGATTAACTCCAGTTTATTTCAGTTGTGGTTTACTCCACATCCACAGGTGAGCAAAGCACTGATTAAAAAGCAACTGTTGCATATAGACATCTACCTGCCCCCCACTTTTAACCTGTGTGACAGAACATTGTTCATGTCCTCAAACACATCTAGTTAGTGTGGAAAAGTTCACTCATCAACTCAACATACCACCACAGTGAGCCAAAGACTCGTACCCCCGCGCTGAAATGATGTTGCAGCTGAAACCGTGGTTTTGGTTTTTGTAACGTTGTGACAAACCTCAGAAACGGACTGTTTACAGTGGATACATGAGGGACTGATCCAAAAACAAGAAGCACATCAGAGGTGAAAACCATCTGGTTCATTAGATAAACAGATACTCAAAGACTGGTGTTCGTTCACACGCTGGAGTTAAAGTGATGTGTTTACTTTCCTCTCTACTGCATGGCTCTGTCCACCCGCTAACAGTCCTATAAGCACAGCGTGTCTCAAAGCCATGTTGTTCACAACACAAAGATCAGCTACACAATTCATTTGAATAATTCGTTTGTTAGGTTTCCCCAAACCAGCTGGTACCAAACTAGCAATAGCCTGAGTTTGCTGTAGTGTATAATAATATGATAGCTGCCTAAGGTGTGTACTATGTAAGTATAATAACCACTCCAATACGTATTAAAGCTGCATCTTGACACTACAGAGAGCCTCACATTTGAGGGAAAATCCCACTGTAGCTGTTCAAGTGCAAAGAGCTGCTGTTCAGTGTTTGTGTCTCCACCATAACCAGAACACGTCTCCATCATGGGATTCATCGTTTGTTTAGTAAATATGTAAACGTAATTAGAAAGCAGGCGTGTTTGTGTCCTCTCTGCTTTCAGGATGTTGGGCACAGCTTACATTAAAGTAATGAACGTGTTGTTCTGAGGGCAAATATTGCACTTTATGTTGAGCGTGATTTTTACCCTGAGTAAGATTTTGGAAGCTCTTCTGACCAAACCATACGTCTGTGCTGAGGTTGATGTAGATATACTGTAGATGCACAGATGGTGTGATGCTGTTGGGCTGAAAGTCCTCAGAGGAAACGACTGTGACGAGAACGAGCAGCAGTTCAGTTGGCAGGCAGTAGGTGAGCAGGAGGCAAACACAGGTAACAGAGCAGTCATGAGTCAAACGTGGTTTTATTTTGGGTTTCTGTTTTAAAATAATGCTCTGGTGTCTTCATAAAGACCTTTGTTCATCGTGAAAGGCAGTGGACACACACTGAAGTGTTGTTTCTAGTACGTCTGTTAAAGCAGGTGTATGTTTGATCCTGTATCATCACTCTCACTGATGCTCGTTGGCAAAACTTCACCAAACCACCTACCTACAGACAAAGGATTAATACAAAATATACCTCATACATTTACTTTGTTATTACTGTTTTAGTTCATCGCTGGGTTTTTTTCACATTTTATATGATTAAACAAGAGACACACATCTACCTCATTCATTATACAACGTGCCAACAATCACGTCTACATGGCAACTTTCATATCCATGTATTTATGAACCAGCAAATTTACAGAGCTTTTTTACGTTATACCAAAAGAATCCAGATGAAATTGAACAGAAAGAAGAAATGATGGTGGCACAAGTGTAAAAGGTGTTTTAGATATAAATATGTGTTCATGTGATACTTTTTGTGACTGATTGTAAGAAACTGCAGAAATGAATTTGGGATCTTGCATCTTTCTCAGAATGACGCAGCTTTACATTTATCGTCCATATTTATAGCAGGGAAATTGTTGTAATTCAAGCTGATATCAGCCTAAAATTGTCTCCTGCAGTGCTGACAAACACTAAAGACATCATGAAATGCTATAATTACTTAAACTCCAGCACTCGCATAAAGATGTTTTTGATGTGTATCTCAGATTCACTCAGTTATCATTATGATGCATTTGCTTCAAACATGATCAGAGGACGTTTCAGTGGCTCCGAGCAGAGAACAACAGCAGTTTGGAGTATTTGCATCATTTACTTCCACGTACAGGCCAGGCTGGGTGATGCTACAGGTTTCAGTAACGTCCCACAGACGACAGAAACATCTGAACAAAATGAGGAAGAACATTTTTGTGTTTGTTGCTTTTTGCCTGTCATCATTAACCAGCACAGCAGTAACATCGTTCTTTTTGAGTACTTCACATCACATCTGTTTGGTGAAACTGAGCTAACATTCCCAGATATTCACTTCAGTCCCATCACATTTAGGAATGTTACCCTCAGATTCCTCCTCATTCATTTCAAAGCAACATATGAAGAGTTCGTGGAATGTAAGCATGTAGTTGTGTCTATATTTCAGATTTAATGATGGCAAAAATGGCAAAGACACAAACGCAGTACAGAAAGATGTGACTCACTGGGAGCTAATAGAGTGTTGCAATCAATACTTTGTATTAAATCAAAAATATAATATCTCTGTATGTTTAATTGTGGGTCCTGAACCACAAATATAATTTGTTTTAAACCTTAATAATTCTAAGAACATTCACCTGCTGTCGTTTAACTGTTTGTTTGTTTTTAACTGTTGTAACTAAACAAATCGCAGCCACGGACACGTGAAACTAGCGTGGAGACGCTCCAGGACCAGTGAGACTGTCTCTTTCTTAGCATCCTGTAGGATGATGCCCACTACATCGTTTAATTCTGTTTTGTTTGCATCCAAACACAACAAGAATGGCCTCGAGGTGCTTCAGCAGCTCAGATAACTGCGTGGCTGAAACATTTCACACTCACTTGATTTTGAGCTCATGGAGAGCAGAGAACCAAAGAGAAAGCAACACCTCCGCATGCAGGAAAAATGTAACCAAATAACATGTATTGTATTTGATCTATGATATGCTCTGCTTGTAGTTTTTAGACAATGACTGCGTTATGAGTTGTGTGCAAAGCTGTAAATGTTTCCCTTTGTTTGAATACATCCAGTGCATTCTGGGACACTGGCTTGTGGTGCTCAGGGGTAAAAATGTGTCAAAAACCGTTGTGATGGATTTTCTGGGTTTACCATTTGACTTGTGGTGCATTTAGAAATAAAAACATGCGTTTAACGCAACCTTTCCATTGTTCTGTACAAATGTTTGTGTTACCAAATGCATTTATACACACACGATACTCCACAATCAGTATCTTGGGTTCTGACAAACTTGACTTGTGATGCATCCTGAAAACACTCTCATTATTACTTTTTTATTATTTCTTGTTCTACTGCAAGAAAACAGTGAAAACATTTGTTTCAGAAACAGAAAACTGCAAAGTCCTTTTCAGCAAATGCAGTTTGTCGAGTGCAGCATTAAGCAGGTAAAATGCTGTAAAGATTGGTTAATTAAGACTGAGAATCCTGATGTAATTAGGGGCAGCAAAGATTAGCGGTTGTCAATGGTGCAGCTAGGATTTGCAGTAATAGGTTTATTATTGGGGCTTGCTGAATGTTACTTTATACTTCTGAATAAACAAAAACAAATTAGGAGCAGTCATCCAATAAAGGGTTATCTTGTCAGGGGCTGACAGAAATCCATGCCCCTATAACACAGTGTTAATTTTATGCACCACTGACAAACACAATGGTAATCAATAACAACACTATAAAATAAGGTGAAGCATCACTCTGAGCTGAAGGTGCTGGATGGATCCATGAGCAGAAAAACCATTCTGGCAGTATTTTCGCGTTCCTCCCGTGCACAGTGTTACACAGCAGGAAAGAGCTCGTCTCTGCTACTGAAGGACGAGCATGTGAATAAAGTGCACAAAAAACTGCTGCCATGCACTCTTTGTAACATCTGTAAAGACAACATGCTAACACAAAGGTAGACCTATTAAATCCTCTTCTGATCTTCAGGAGTAACAAATGTAGTGATGAGTGCTCGAGCTTGCAGTTTCATCTCCATTTCTACATGTTTCTATAGTACAGTATATTGTAAGGTAAAAACCCTACAGTCATACAGACTCAATCAAATGACTCCCTACGAGCAAGAACTCGGCTTAACTAATGAGTAAATACAGAGTGGTGTGTAAGCACATGGTCAAGGGGTGAGACAAGCATGTTGTAGGGTAACTAAGGGAGGATTCAGGGTCACCTGATCACGCCCTAACTATAAACTTTGAACTATAGACGCAGTCTAAGAGTTAAGAGCTCTATTGGGGTCATACGGTACTATAAGGTCTTTAAAGTTAGCATGAACCACTACAAGGTCGATTTACATCATGGAGCCCTGCTCTCAAGAGCTGGATTTAAGAAATCAGTGCTTTTGGAACATGTTTAGCACCATATTCAGTCAGTCAGGAACCTTACACCACTGGGTTGGCTGATTACTGGTGGTCAACATCAGTTTATGTGTTGGAGATTATGTATCGCAATTTCAGGAGCGAGACCACGTCTCCAAATACGCTCCTGCCAGTTGTCATCTGTATAGGTTCCCCCAGTTCTGGAAGCTGGGCATTTTCGTTTAGGTGCCCCACCCTCCCTCCTCGTTTTCAATTCTTTAACTTCTTCCTTTCTATTTAGTACACGGGGATCTGCCAGGCCCGGGAGCCCCCAGCCCCCTTTGAGGCCTTCTCTAGACCCAGCAGTCTTAGCTAATTATAGGCCAATCTCCAACCTTCCTTT
>NW_005187454.1:2985702-2988398 GCF_000239375.1 Pundamilia nyererei
CACACACACACACACACACACACACACACACACACACACACACACACATAATTACACTTAAACTCAGCTCCTGGTTTCTTTACCTTCTTGGTCCATAAAGTCACTAATAGTTACAGACACGTGGGACCTTTGGAGGATACGTGCTCCAACACTGGGGCCGAGATGTGTGGCGTCTGTATGGACAGAGTGGCCTTCATGTAGGCCAGCCGCTTGAATGCAGACATATGTTGGCATCTACACACAGAGTCTTTGTTGTTTTCCACGTCTGTGTAATAACACATCTCAAACAGGGCTGGAGTTCATCTCTTCATTGTCTCGGTGCATCACTGCACTTTATTAACTATTTCTCAGTCAAATGTGCTGAAAGGAGCACCATATGCCACATTTTTCCTTATTTAATGGCATAATTATCTGTGCTGCATGTGTATATATTGCACATAAGTATTCACTTACCATTCCAAACCACTGAATTATGTTCCAATCACTTCCATGTCCACAGGTGTCTAAAATCAGGCACCTGTGCATGCAGCCTGCTTCTACCTGTGTGAAAGAATGGCTCACAGAACTCCAGCGCTGTGCCGCGACACAATACCACCTATGGAAAAAACCCATTCATGAAGTATCCTACTAAATATTCCCGAGTCAACTGTTAGTGAAACTATAAGAAAGTGGAAGTGTTTGGGAATGACAGCAACTCAGCCACAGTGGTGGGAGATGTAAAGTCATAGAGCAGGATCAGAAGTCGCCGACTTTCTGCAAAGTCAATTCCTACAGACCTCTGAACTTGACGTGGCCTTCAGATGAGCTCAAGAACAGCAATGGAATCAGTTTCAGTGGCCGAGCAGCTGCATCAATGCTTTACATCAAGGGCAGCGCAAAGTCTCTTATGCAGCAGTTCAACCACAGTGATGGGTTTGGTTGACCTGTTAATAATTATTCCTAGAGTAGGGCACAGAATATATATGCGTTCACACTGATGTCTTTAATCATAAGGTAGTAGAAATGACAGAGACGACCACTGTACATGGTTAGCATGCATATATTTTGGCCTGCAGGTCAATTGAACTCTGTTTGTGCTGCTACTGCTGTTGGTGCTTGCAGCACTCTACCTTCCTCTAGTGGTTGGTTGATGCTGACAATGATTGTAACACTCTGTAGGACTTAATGCCTGTGACACCACCAAGTGCACCCAGAGACATCCTTGTAAGATGACCCAGTTTGACAACGCCAGCCTCCACAAACTTGGTCCTTATTGTAGCAGAAGAAAACACAGTGCTGGGAATGAAGTCATTAAAAAACAGCGGCTCCTCGAAAAGCCACATCCCAGGTCTGGGGTCAGGAGCACGAGTGACCTTCAGCACCCGCCAGGTGTTCACCACCGAGCTGTAAAATGGCACAAGTCCAGACAGATCCACCTGATCCAACTTCAGAAGAAAGAGGAGTTTATCCAATCCAAGCCGGCCCGCTCTCCTAAGCAGCACCTGAGCAGAAGCCATCCAGCTGTGACCACAGCCACACAGCAGCCTCTGTGCCGTCTGCAGTCCGAAGGCTGCTGTTCTGGACAAAATCTATAACTCAGTGTATCAAATATTAAAGACATTCAGCATCTCTCATGTTTCTGTCTCTTTATAAAAACAGCTGCTTTTAAAAACTGACCCAATTAAAGAAACATGAACTTCCATATTGATCAGATCAATACACACAGCTCTGATGTCACTACATCTCCTTGGACTCTTCATTGATGGTGGTTTGTGGCCCTCTGCTGGTGAGAAGATGAACTGCATGATGTCAGGTTCATGAACACAGATGACATGAAGTGTTTTTATTCTGCTTTTTCTAATTGTTCAGGGTCCTGCTCCAGGAAACAGCACAAAACACTCAGAGTCTCAAAATAAAACAGTTGATGTGAGTTGGAGAAAAGAGTCATTTGAATCAGTTTAACCCCTCTGTCATCATCAGAATCAAGTTTGATATCATTTTGATCCTGAAGGAAACACCAATGCGCACCTGCGGACCACTTACGTGCACCCTGCATATAAAGGCTGTGCGAGGCGAAAATTCATCTAGTAAGTTGACGGAGTTCTTTGTTACACCTGGGAAAACGAGGATGTTGCATCTGCAGCAGAAGGTGCATTTCATACTATGAAGCGTCACAATAGCTACAGATCCATGGATTGCACTAGTGTGTTGCTAAAAAAAGAAGCATTTCCAGACTTTAACAAAGACTGAAGCTATTGTCAATGGTGTCATAGTGCTACATTCAGTTGAAGTCACTCTTTGGCTCTTCATAAAATCCAGTACTGTGGCATTTCTCAGACTTCAGTAACCAGGAACAGAGAAAATATTCCCAATCGTACTTTGACTGGAAGAATGGTGGCGTGCAAAAAAATTAATTGAGGGTAGAAACGCGAAATGAGACAGCAGAAACCATTGCACAATACCTCACTGGTACCTCACTGGTCATTTTTCTTATACAAAGGAGGCATTATTACTGTAACGTTATTTAATTCTAGAGGTTTTTGAATTATTTTTTTGCACTTCTTGACTTGTAAAAGCCTATAAGATTTTTTTTTTTATTTCACCACTCATTTACTGCACAGAGAAGACATCATTTAAATATGTTAAAATTGTCTTTAAACAAACAGTATTATTAAAATTCGTCATGACTGGCCAAGTGTCCTCTTTTTTGGAAATCA
>NW_005187454.1:2989533-2990769 GCF_000239375.1 Pundamilia nyererei
TCTTCTGTGGAACCAGCTTCCAGTTTGGATTCAGGAGACAGACACTATCTCTACTTTCAAGATTAGGCTTCAAACTTTCCTTTTTGCTAAAGCATTCATCCTCCCTGTGTTTCTTCCTCGAATCAAAGAGAATGATCCTCCCTATTGAATCATGACTATCTAGATGAGCACAAGCTCTCTGCAACATGTAGCCAGAGAGAGCCCAAGTACCACTAGTGGTACGTGTACCACAGTTTGAGGAGGTTTGATGTAGATGATTACCTGACACATTCCCAGATTTGGTCTAAGTAAACTTAGAGGGTCAAAGGGTTTTTCACCTCTGGTGTTCAGTGGGTCAGGACCAGTCTCTTCAGTACTTTCATAAATGTGAGGCACAGTTATCACTGGCAGCCACAGCAGGATGAAAACCTACTTCTTAAGCACATCTTACGTTTTTTTATCTATATTTCTGAACTTACGGGTCGTTCTGGAGCAGCTCTGCTTTTGAGTGTAACACAGACATTCACAATCATACGGACACACCATCATTTCCTTGAATTACATTTTTTCACCCATTTTCAAAACCAACAAATTCTGTTTACAAAAGAAAATATTTAATAATAAAAAACAACTACACGTACCACGATTCTGGACGCTGATGAATACAGGAAACACAACAAGCCTTTTCTGTCAACACTGTTTAAAGAAAAATGGTACAAGTATAAAATAAAGTAACACAGAAACCAGTGGATCCACTACCATCTGCCTACAGGGAACCAGTCGTCTTTATAAACGCTCCAATCCTGTGTGTTAATAAAGGTGCGAACAGGCAGGAAGCTTAAAGCACGCCGTTCTTACCGTTATTTTATACAGAAAATGGTATTCTGAGAATAGTTCATACGACGTTTTCGCTCATGTCCTAATAGTTCCAATTAAATCCTCATTTCTGGAGCGAGAGTCACAGGACACCTGCTCAAACATTTATCTTCATTTGTTTCATGTTGTGATGGATTCACAGAGCCTTAATGTGTCCACACCAACATTTATTAGCACAATATTCAGCTTCTGAATTGAGAAAGTACAAAGTGACCTAAAAATATTCTACGTCCCTCTATTTTTATAACTTTAACAATTTCATGTGGCTGTTTTTGAATTAATGCAGCCACTTCAGAAAGCTGAGACTCCCTGAGACTGGCTGAGCGCAGATTAATGTTGTGATGGGACCATTGCTGCTCTGCTGGGAGACAGAGTGTGTGT
>NW_005187454.1:2991660-2996569 GCF_000239375.1 Pundamilia nyererei
TGTGTGTGGACTCAAACAGGAAATGTCTGCACCTGAAGTTTTGCACCAACACATCGTCTGAACTGCTCGTACGTGTTAACACACTGAAGAACGGCTCAAAGTCTGGATTTCCTTTGTGAGAGCGATGAGTGTCATGACTGTTTGTTTTCACATTTAAATGAGTCGTGATGTGGGCGGGACTGACGGACAGACATGACTGAGGGCGTGGACTCAACATGATAACACCAACAATAACTGCGCGCCTGTGACATGAACTAATGTTAATGAGGCAGCAGCGTTGCCACAGACGTGAGCTTCGATTACATGGATGCTTTGCCTGCTGTGACAAGGCGACATGTCTGCTGTAACTATGGAAACTATTAAACGGGAAACAGTATGTGAAGAACGTCAGGACGTCACTGTGAACATAGTGCAGGTGTATACATCACGTGTACCCTGAGATTAACATCCACCTGAACACCTCTGAGAGCACGTCACTGATTACAAACACAAAGCTGTTCATTAAACTAGTCTGCAACCTTTAATCACAGCTCTGTGTAACGAACCTGTCAAACTCTTATTGCTCTGATTCATTTACTGTACGATAGAACAAACAGTTTGTGTTGGTATGACATGAAATCCACCCTGTAACAACGTCCACAGACACCACCAGAGCTGGAGACGGCTCAGTCCACCGTCTGTGTGGGGAAACACCCACTCACTGTGACAGCGTCTTCTTACGCCCAGCCCAGAGCAGCGGGTCCGCTCTGAGTCCACTCCACACTGGCGAGGCACACAGTTCAGGTCCGATTGACATGAAAGGAAACAAATCGCTACAACAGCTCGGTGTTGTAAATGTTTCCAGTCCTGACAGGACGACGTTCACAGAGCTCAGGCTGAAGCTTTTCCTTTGAAAGTGTAACCATGTACGTCACAAGACTTCCTGTCACCGTGTAGAAAACAAAGTTCAATCAACTAAAACCAAAAACGACATTTTTGTTTTATGTACAAATGTCTGCATGTTGTTAAAGGACCATGAACAGCAAACATGACGTGACATGATTGAGAAACTCATGTCTTCAGTTAATGTGGTCCATGGCATTTATCACGCTAATGCTGTTAAAACAGGCGCTGCCATCATCAGAGTGCTCGTGTGGAAAACTGAACATTTACAATATTTCACATTAAAAAGAAAACCAGCTCCATCAGGTCCAGTACGGCGAGGCTCAATCGAGAGAAATGATATCCGATGTGCCGCCGTCGGCCCCTCCTCCCGTGCCCCCGCCCCCTCCTGTGAGGACCCTGGTGTCATGGAAGGAGCTGGCGGCGTGGCTGATGGCATCATAGTGGCTGCTGGTTGCTGCAGCTGCATTTTGCATGCTGCTCGTCAGGTTATCCAAGAACATCTGAGGCGAGTAATGCTGCGCAGAGAGACACGCTGGTCAGATCAACGTCAGAGTAAATGAAAGTTTTACTGCATATAACATCTGTCAAAAACAAACAAACAAACAAAAACACAAACTAATTGACGTGCCATATGAAAAAGATTCGGACTTCCACACCTCCGTGGGATGGAGCTACTACAGCGCTGCTCCCTAACAGCTCCATATCCTGTCCCATTCACTCTTTTCATCTACAAAATAAAAGTCCTTTCCTCCTCCCTTAGTGTGCAGCCTCCTGTACGACTCACCACAACTCTGGTTGTGCATTTGCCACCCGTCTTCGCTCTGCATCTACTCTTCCAGCACACTTCAGTGGTCTCACAGAGGATTCAAGGTGGCGCACACAAGAGAAGCCCTACAGTACAGAGATCCCAAAGACTGCAAGGTAACATCAGCAGGCAACAAGGTGAGGAGGTAAGGAACAAAGTGGAAGGCCGAGAAGGTGACAGAGTCACGCCTAAGGCAGAAGACACCGGTGGGGGTCTTAGCAACAGGGGGAGCAGGCTCGGGGTGCTTCCCAAAGGCCCAGGCCTGCAGGGCACAGGGAAAGGAGAGACACCAGCTACTCCAGGAAGAGGTCCGAGCAGGTGTGGAGGAGGAGCGAGTAAGCAGGGCTGGAGGTCTCAGGCAGCAGGGAGCGTGGACAAGGTGGGAGAGCACCTTGCAGCTCAAGGTCACCTGGGCAAACATCATGCAGGCAGACTTCCACCGCATCAGATTCCTCGTGCAGGCAGCCTGCCAAGCCCAGTAAAGCTCCATGTGTGGGGGACGAGCAAGACACCTGCCTGTCCCCTGTGCTTTGCAAGAGGCACCATAGATCACCTCCTCAGCAGCTGCTCAAAGGCCCTGGCTGATGGTCGGTGTTCTTGGCGACACGACCAGGTGCTCAGAGTAGTTGCTGAAAAGATTGCCTCAGCAATCAGTACCAGCAAGCACCATCACGCTCTGATGAAGCCAATCTCTCTTATTAAGGCTGGACAGAAAGCCCAGGTGCGCCCACATTCAACAACCGGCCCCCAGACACAGCCTCTGATTGGCAGCTGCAGGCTGACCTGGGTAAACAGCACACTGTAAAAACATCCCTGCACCCACACATGATCATCATTTCTGAGGGCTCAAAACATCTGCTCATGCTGAACGCACAGTGCCCTGGGAAGAGTGGATTAAGCAGGTCAACAAGAGGAAGCACGCCAAGTACCTGGAACTAGTGCAGGATAAGGGGCTGAAAGACTTTCTATGAGCCCATAGAGGTGGGATGGAGGGGCTTTGCAGGATGATCACTCTGCAAAGTCCTAGGCCGGCTGGGTGTGGCTGGAGCAGCGAAGAAGAGCGCCGTCCAGGTTGTGAGCGAGGCAGCAGGGAAAGCCACAAGCTGGCTGTGGGTTAAGAGGGCTGATCCGTGGGTAGCTACTGGTGCGCAAGTCGGGGCCTGATCACCCCCAGCTGGGTCGCCTGGGCGAAGGTCTATGATGCTGCGAGACCCGAAACACCTGATGCCCCAGGATACATCACTGAAGATGCGTACCAGGAGATGTTTCCTGCATAGTGCCTCTGCCAACCTCTTCATTCGCACACTATGTGGCTACTGTGTTTGCATTTGAGACATGCTACTCTGCTTTCCACAGAAACATTTGCACAGACTAAGAGTTGTTGTTGCCGTGACGTGAAGTTAATCTATCGTCTAAATCTTTGCCACGTTTGGTCAGACCTGCTTACACAAAAGAGCCGAGCTTTGAATCTTGGAATTTTGTACCATTTGGCACCACATGTCAAATCCACTCTAACTGAAACAAACAGAAAGCCTGCATGTCAGGAACATTATGAGACTGCGTCACTGTGCTGTCAGTTCAGACAGCATTAAAAAAAGGAGGGAACATAAAACACATACCTGTGGATCAGTTTGAATTAAGGAAAACAGATCCAGACCTGAAAGACAGAAGAATGAGATTTTGAACAGGATCCATGTGCACATAGCTGACAGTCAGTGAGTGTTTCTCTGACTCACTCTGCATGTCTGTGGGGATGGAGGCCAAGGCAGAAGGATGGAAGGGGACTGCATAGTCGGCCAGTGTGGAGTTCAGATACGACGGGTCCAGGGCCTGGACGTTTGGCACTCGCACAGTGGGCTGGTAGCTCAACACTCTGAGAACATCAAACACACACATGTAATCATCAACATGCTGGGGTACAGCGCGGTCACACCAGGTGGTTCACGGGAAAACTGAAACATGGCTCACCCCTTTGCATGCATCTCCTCATTCTTGGAAATGTAGACGCAGCGTTTCTTGGGTGGAGGGTCTTTGTCCTCTTCATCATCATCAGAAGAAGAGCTTTCTATAGTCAGATCGATCACATCCGCCCTCTTGGTGCAGCTGGGCTCAGTAGAATGAGGGGCCACCGACGGTTGACGCAAAGGAGCCGAGGCTGAAAGGTAAAGGTCACCTGACATGAGTCTGCTCCTCCCGTCCCAAGAAAAGACCGACAGCAATCATTTTCACATCTTTCAACGAGCTGAAATGAATCTGGTTACTACAGGTGAGGTTTCAGCCAACAGATGGTTTATGGCTAAAATCAGCATGTATGGAGCCTCTCTGTAAGCTCTTTAGTCCAGTAGTGGACTTAAAGGTTGGGACACTGGGAGAAGATGATGGTCTGTTATTACTGATCCTCACTGGAGGTTTGTTGGACACGCAGTCGGTTTTATGCTGCCTCATCTTCCACCTCTTTCAGCTCAGTTATTGGGTCTGATAACAACACTGTCAAAGCACCAAAAACCTACAGTTTCATTTACAACACAATGACACAAAGATGGATTCATGAATAAATCCATTTCTCCCAGTTCTGTCCCAGTGAGATTAAAAGGATTTCTCAGTGCTGTGCAGACAACAATGAGTCTTTAACAGCTTTGCAAACATCCTTCACCCTTCTTTTGGAAACTTACAGGACTTCTGTTGACACAGGAACAAAACTATTTTAGAAACAGGGTCACGTGATCACCCCCTGATGCTAATAGTCTGTGGTCGTCCCAGGCCTTATCCTCCTTTCTCCATGACTCACATTCAAAGTTTCAGTCCTGCTCTGTATTATTGTCGACTCTTTATCTTACGATATAAAGCGCTTTAAGAAGACCTTTGTTTTGATTTGGTGATATATAAATACAATTTATTTATTTAACAAAGCTCCTAAATCAAAGCAGCCACTGACATTTGTTTTAACACACTAGCCTCTGCAGCCCTGACCACCATACAGGCCAGTGCTGTGTGCCCACAGGACTCACATATACATGAATCCACACCACCTAGAAGCTGCCAGGTGTGCAGGGCACGATACTTACTGTCCACCTTTGGAACGGACTGAGTGGGGATCTTTACAGCGTCTTTCTTTGGTCTCATTGGACACCACGTCCCATCCTCCTGGAACTTGATTTCATCCACGTCCGAGCAGTCGTTCAGGATCTCCAAGAACAACCTTTAGTACGAGAGAGGGAG
>NW_005187454.1:2999038-3026907 GCF_000239375.1 Pundamilia nyererei
CTGATGTCATCAGTACTGATCACACATGCATCTGTGCACAGGGAAGATTACATGCATATTCATTATATGTGGAGTGCAGTGCTGTGCTAAAGACCTGCCTCAGTTTTGATCATTTGCTTGGAAAATAAGAAATGTCTGCAGTGAATCATTCAAACATGCACTGAACAATCTAAATATTGTATAAAAAGCAAAACCAGTTTATAGTTAAACTCATATTTAGTAGGAACACGTTTGTTCTCAGGCAGCGCTCCTGTAATTCCTTCAGCAGTCTTCAGGAATAACTCTCTGGAGTCTTAATGACTGCTCAATGATCCAGGTCAGGAAATCCCAGGAAGTTGATTCTGTTCATCTGGATGTTTTCAGTGGGAGGAACGTTTCTTCATCCTCCAGCTGACTCCTTCAGTCTCAGCTGACTGCAGCCTTATAAACAGGACAGTTGTGTAATGACTGAAACCAGCAGCACAGATTAAAACTGGGCTGTCGAATGACAACATGACCCCATCAGTCTTTTACAGCTGAGGGGAAAATGAGGAGGATGTCTTATATTTGCAGGCTTTGGGCTTCAGATAGACTCTTCCTTCTTTCAGCTGCTCCTGCTGCCACAGGTCTGCCTCCATCTCAGCCTAACATCCTCTTCTGTCACACCAGCCCTCTCCGTGTCCTCCTTCAGTACATACATGAGCCTCGTCTGTGGTCTTCCTCTTGTTCTTCTGCCCACAAACCTCACTGTGCTCATACATGTCCTGCTCCACCCTCACACGTCCTCATGTAGGACCACACTTCCTCTCAGTATGTTGTCTCTGGCTCCACAGAGACAGTAAGCTCCTGTTTAAGACGTTTTCAGTGCACTTCCTTCACTTGCACATTCCCATCTCCGTCCTTCAATCTCTCGTCCCAGCCAATCGGTCTTTTCTCCAGCCTCAGATGAAGCCTTTTCTTCTGCCGCTCCTCTCGTGGCTGCACACCTAGCCTCCTGTCTACATCCCCTCCCAGACCATCTGCTGAACTCTTCCTTTGGATACATTCTCATTCCACCACCAAGTCTCCTTGTCCTCTTTCCTCTATCCAGACACTATCCCAAACACCTTCTTGGCAGTTGTGCTGTAGTGCTTCAGTCCAACCCAGACCCCAACTCTTTGCAACAGTCAGCCTTCAGCTTCCACCACGTAATCATTTCCTCCACCTTCATCCATCCTATACTGCCTAGGTAGACTGTTGCTGCCACCACCTTACAGTCTCCTACCTCTTCAGATGGTACCTTTAAATGAGGTGTACCTGTGTGAACCTGGCTCTGCTCATATATTACCTTCTTATCTTCAACAAAGCTATTTCCATCCTTCTCCACGATCCATCCTCTTGCATTTCTCTTCTTAACATCAAACCTAGTTAACCTCTCATCACCTCTGTTCCTTTCATTTACATTAACATCTTCTCCCGTCACTAACCTCTCTCACCTGGGGACACCAACATGTCATCCAGAGTTTCATTCAGCCTGTGGGGCAGATGGCCTGACCACCTTCAGCATCACCTAACGGACTTGCAGTGTCACATTCATGGTCCCACCTTCAATTCAGTGTTATTCATACAGCATTGCAACAACAGTCGCCTCGAGGTGCTTTATATTGTAAGGTAGATACGCAGGTAAATAACGCTGAGCTGAGCACAGCCTCACTATAAATTGGGCCAAGCCTACCCAGGCCCGATCCAAGTCTCCAACAGGTGGACCTCAGCCATCAGTCCACCTGAGTATCTGACACATACGGGCACCAAACGGTGCATAAAGCACACATGGGTGATTGTTCAGCGTTTCACCCACTGTACCACATCCTCATTTAGGTTTGACAGCATTTCTATTTGATAATGGCGGATGGGAGGAGCATGAATGAGGCTGCAGTTTGGGGAAGGCCTCACAGACCAGTGCAGATCCCCATGTACTGACATGAGGTGGATCAAATGAAAAAGGGAGCTGTGGTCCTGCTTAAATGATCTCCAGTATGTCATGTTTCTGTGATGACGGCCTGTTCAGTTACCCATCAATGATGAGGCTCTCATACGCAGCCTTCTTGTCACACACAGGACAGATCCAGGTGGGTTTCTTCTCATTCATCTGCAGGTAGAGGGCAGCATCGAAACACTGCAAATGGGAGCACGTCACAGCCCTGCATGGCACCATCAGTCGCATCTTACCCAGCTGCAGGACGAAACAAAGCTGAGGTCAGGCCGATGGGTAAACACAGCGGGTCAGCACTCGGCTCATACGTGAAACTCAGGAAATATGAGTGTGTGTAACACGTTATAGGTTCATGTGTCAACATCTGTGACGTATGTAAGAGTCAATTCATCAGCAGCTTTCTGCATATGTGCACACGGTCATAATGCTGAAGCTGCAGGGAGACTCAACCACACAGCCTCAACTGGAGCTGAAGGGAGTTCCCTCTCAACCGAGCAGAGTTTAATAATCACAGCTCGGCAGGTTTTCTTTAACACTATGACCTTCACCTGACCTCGGCCCAACCAGCTCCTACTTAGGCTACGTTCACACTGCAGGCGAAAGCGCATCAAATCCGATTTTTTTGACCCTATGCGCCCCATATCCAATCATGGTCTGACATTTGTGCTCATGATAGCGTTAAGCATACAGTCTAATGAAGGTTAAAAGTGTCGTTCAGCGTTATGTCTGAACTGATATATTGATGAAATGACCTGCATGCTGTGAATGAAGGCCTAACACGCTTACATACACATAGACATGAAGTATAATTTCTAGGGTAAAGGTGAAAGACATCTAGCTTTGTCTCTGCTTGGCAACTAGTGATCCGGGCCTACAGGAAGCATCTGGAGCAGCCAGACAACCATATAGGGGGAAACGCTGTTAAGCACGGAAACTAGTTGAACTGCCGTTAATTATAACCTGTACATGTGATGTTTTGTCTAACGCGAGAAGGGGCGTGAACCCTGACATGATAAAACCATGCTGAAAGTACGTTTTGACGGGAGATCTGGGGTGACAATATCGAGCTGTGCATCTTTCCACACACGTGTTTAATAAAATCATTGTTTTGACGCACTTGGACCAGAGGTCGTTTGTCTCTCGCCTCAATCACGAATCGGGACAAGAGCCATGTATGACATTTATCATTTGTTTACATATGAGTCCAGATTTCTCGTCATGTTTTGGTTCATGTCATTTTCCTGCACACTACTTACATGTTGACTGTTTTGTTATGAATGTGTTAGTTTAGTTTGTGCTGCTGTCCAAATATTTTCAGGTCCAAAGCCACAAAACGTCCCATAGAACAGAGTCTGGCTGCAGTTCTATATCAGTGCAGTTCTACAGTGAGGAGGGTTTAAGGTGGAGCTTGTTAGTAACACTACATGTAGACACCTCGTTCTGACTCGTGGACTCAGCACACACAGTGTTCAAACTTCAGGGAGCTTCAAACGTGTCACATGTTGCATGGCTGCTTATTTACCGGGCACATAAGAGACACTCGAAGGCTTGTTGTAGCAATCTCACTGTCTGGATCTGCTGTCAGCTTCTCTTTGACTGGAACACAGAGAGGAGGGCAAAATGCAAAGACACAGGTTGAAACGCACACGACAGGGCTTCACCACATCTCTACACTATGAGCCTGGTCTTATACTCAGCTTTGACTCCTGCCTGGAACATGTCAGTCTCAGGCAGGAAATAACTAAGAACATAACTGTCATGTCTCTGCTGTTTGTCAGCATGACCTGATGTCATGTGATCTACCTGATGTCATGTGATCTACCTGATGTCATGTGATCTACCTGATGTCATGTGATCTACCTGAGTATACGCGGGAAACATAAGTGTGAGGAGGATGAATAAAGTCGTAGTAAGACTGTAAAGCTGAGGCATCAGTGTTGTAGTCGCTCATGCAGCTCACGTTTGGGTGAAGACCATTTGATTACAATCAGACCTGTACTGTGTGTGTGTGGGGGGGG
This sequence comes from Pundamilia nyererei, assembly GCF_000239375.1. Classification (NCBI taxonomy): domain Eukaryota; kingdom Metazoa; phylum Chordata; class Actinopteri; order Cichliformes; family Cichlidae; genus Pundamilia; species Pundamilia nyererei. The sequence goes on from NW_005187454.1 coordinate 3,003,008, forward strand.
GGCCTTGTTACTGTAACAGTTACTGCTGCTCTGTAACTGTCACAGTAACAAGCTCATTATTACTCAGTGCTCTGGAGTGGTCTGGGTTCCTGATGCCCTTCATCCTCAGTCTTTGCAGGAGCAGGGGAGACGTCAGCTGCCTCACCAAGTACACAGACATGGAGTAGGTCTGAAACAAAGACGGCGTGGCTCATAATCAGTGTGAAACAGCAGGAGTCAAACACACGCTCAGGATTAAAATGACATCAATAACAGGAAGGAACAACAGATGTTCAATGAGACAACCGGCTTCAGCTATTGATGCTTCTCATTGTCACACTAATAATAACAACAGAGACACTTCATACACAGTGTGGATCACTGATGTTTGGCATCAGGTAAAGTCTCGTGTCTCGACAACATCCCACACACACATCTGTCTGTTTCATATCTACGGTGAGTTTCTCTTTAACAGGTTGTTGCTGCTGTGAGTCCCTGCAGCCGGAGCCCGGTTGCTGTTTCTTCCAATTCTGCTGTTTTGCTTCAGAGATGAGACTAGAACGATGTGACTGTAAATGTGTTTCTTTAAAGAGAAGTGTGTGTGTGGCAGTATCCAGATTACAACCCTGTGAATTCAGAGAGCATCTCCACCTCCACACATCACAGCGCATAAACATAAGCATGCTTAAAACATTTCCAACTTGAGCTTCTTCTCTTACCTTTCCAATTTCAGGTGCCCATGTCACTGAAATCTGATTGGGTACTGCAGATGAGAGTCTAACAAGGGAGGTAATGTTGAGTGGTCTTCCTGGTCTCTTCTGTTCCACGCCATTTTTTGGTGGCGGTGCGTAGCCCTGCAGGCAGAAATCCAACGTTAGCATATTCACAATATAAAGTTTGCCTGGCTTCTTGTTTGACTGCAGTACAACGAGCACTTACTGGCAATGGAAACAGTTTTCCATTGACCTTTATGCAAAGACTGTTGGGGTAATTGTCCTCCTGAGGGCAGCTCGTCTCTGATAAACAAAACCTGAAAACACACAGAAACATTTCAGAGCCCAGTACAAAACTTTAGATATAGTCAAGATATACACAGATATACTCTGATATAGTCAGATATAGTCAGGTATACTCTGATATACTCTGATATAGTCAGATATACTCTGATATACTCTGATATACTCTATTTAGGTAACTGAGACTTCATCATTACTCTTAACTGAGAAGTGGGTCGAGCCTAACTGGTGTAGGAGAAATAAGACAGAGCTGTATTTATATTTTAAAATCTGGACAATAATGTTTTTTCTGAAACGCAAACAACGAGATCTGTTACAAGCAGTTATTTATGAATGTTTACTGTCATAATATGACAGAAATAATCTGGTTTGATTGTCACAGGAAGTCAGGGATCAGTCCCAGTGTGTTCAGATCAGCGGGCTGGTATGTCTCCCATTTTCATTTATCAGCCACTACAGAGTGTAAAACATCCACACTAACATCTCACAGAGGACAATATAACGGGGGTCAGGTTCTAATGTAAAGCCCTCTTCACACTGACCGCGTCAATTCACCCGCCGTGTATATCTGAACCAAGCTGGAGCTTTCTGATGTTTCCGAATCAAGAGATCTGACCAATCAGATCACAGCATTTGGTAACAGGTGCCCTTGTAGCTCAAATCTCACACTGGTATGAATATTCAATGATATGGAAATACAGTTTGTAGCTCAGACACAGCTAGACGCTGCTCTGGGTCCATCTGAATGACCTCTCTGAGTTCAAACTGCCATCCTGAAACATGTATGTACGCTGTGATATTCTCCATGTTGCTGCCTGCTCGTGAGAACTGGAGGAACTCGGAATCTCTGCTTCCTCCTTTTCTCCTTCAGGATCATCAGGACCAGATCCATCATCGCTTCAGCTTCTTCTTTTGTTTTTAAACCGTTCGTTTTTTGAGGACGAATTTTCCTCAAAATTCAGTGTGTATAAGTCACACATCGGTTTAGATTGATCAAATCTGGAATGTCGTGTTGTCTTTAGGAACTGTGTTCGGTGTATAAATGTGACTTTAAGTGTTTACAGAAAACTGAACATCCTCACCTCAGCTGAATCTGAACCATATAGTCTCTCCTCCCACCTGGTAGAAAGTCTCTGAAAAAGTTTAAATCAGTTAAAGTCGATTTTAAAAACTTTTTTCAGTTACTGCAGATGAACTGACCAATCAAGAAACAGGCTTACCGGGAGATGCACACTTCTCTAACTTGTTGTGGCGTCAACGCAAAGATAAAATATTTTTCCTGGTGGTACCTCTGAGCTGTACTCGCTCCTGTCAACAGAAACCAGGGCTGTCAAGTCAGGTTACAACACACACACACACACACACACACACACACACACACACACACACACACACACACACACACACACTTTCTCTGTCATTTATATTTTGGACAAACGATCCTGACTTCAATGATTTCTCCACTGAGATCGGCACCATCTCTCTGTTAGCTGTTGTTATACTGACTGTTGCCCCACAGCAGTGACTTCTATCATCATGTACCTGAGTACACTGAGTCCATCCTCACCCACCCACGACCTGTTTCAGTCTGCATCCTTAAAGGATGCCCTCTCTGGTGCTCTCAAACCACTCATGTGCTACTGCTGTTCCTGCACTTCAGTTCAGTTCCTGTTCCATGATGGTAACAGCAGTAACACCTGCAACAACATCATGCTGCGCAAAAGGCTCCACAGCAGCGTGTGCTCAGCCCACTACTCCTCACCCAGCTGATCCACCAACCAAATCACTGGGTTTCCAGACGACATGGCACCATCAGCGTTGCTGTTGACGCCTCCACACTCCTCCTGCCTTTGGGAAGGAGGTACCAGGGCATCCAGAATCTGTCTGAAAGACTGCTGAACAGCTTCATTTATCAGGCTGGGGAGGTGTTTGGAGTTTCATTGTTTTGTAGTGTTGGTCATGTGACAGCCTTGTGTGTCACAGGGTTTAGCTAACCCAGTATTTAAGTTCCAGTTTGTCTTGTGTTTGTTTTTGTAGCTAATATTTGGAGTCGAGTTTATCGAGTTGACCTCTTTTCTTGGTCTGCCTGTCCAAGTTTTGGATTTGTTCATCATTTTTCATATTTCAGGGTAAATAAAAACACACTTTTGGATTTAAACACCTGTGTCCTCGATGCTGTTGATGTCTAATTAACTGAAATTACAAATAGATTTTTGGGACTAGGACAATCAAATTAATTACATTTTCTGTCCTCTAGATGGCAACATTGTGTACTGATTGTCAAGCAGACGGGACAAGTTATGAGCCAAGTACACTCACTCCAACAGTCATGTTGGGACTAGGGGTGGGCGATAGAAACGATATAAATTTGGCCAACGATAGAGATTTTGATTACACCACTCAATCACGATAGAGCATGTTGATGATGTCATCAAGCTGCGCCTGTTTTGGTCGAAAGCATCGCAGCGGCTACAACCATTATCATCTGCAAAGGCGGGCGACAGTCATAGCAAAGAGATGAAGCACTGTTGAAATATGGGGAAAGCCAAAAACTGCGCTTCCTCCACTTCGGTAACATTGATTCATTAATGTTGAATTCTCTGGCAGCTGCTCTGTTCCCATGTTGTTGCAGTATATTAATGACTAACCTCGTATTGTGGATGAATAATCTCAGTTGTTCTCCTGACTTAGTTTGGCCCGTGTACAGCATCCTGCTATGTGATTACATTTGTCCCTGACCACCAGAGTCCCTCACGTTAACTTTTATCGAGTGGAAAAAAGTTGGCTTCATCCTCCAGCTTCACTGTGCTAATGTTATGCTAACATAGCTGTGTCGCTAGCAGTCACGTAGCACAACATCATATACCAGGTAGTCCAACTTCAGTAACCCTGCAAACGCCACTGCTGTTTAGTTTCTGTCTTCATTTATGTTGGAAGTGGCAGCAGAGCTGTACGTTTGAATTAGTTTCAAAAATCTCTCAGTCAGAACATGGTATGAAATGTTTAGGTGGAAACTAGTGAGCTAACTTCCTGCTAACTTCTAACTCCGTTAAATGTCATAAATTCCGTTTTCATGGATGCCTGGATGTTAAACTTCATTGTTACACCTGGTAGAGCAGAACGCTGATGATTTTATTAAAGATGAAAGAATTCAGACCGTTTTTAACTCTCAGTGTTCGTTTGATTTGGGACCTGAAAAGGACGGAGTTTTGGACCCAGCTTACTCCGCGAAGCTCCTCCCTACGGCAGCCGTAATGCTCTGACCATCCATCAAATATTTTTAACAGATTTCTGCAGCCAAAATCGGTTCGAGGTCAGTAAGCACAACCAGAATTCAAACATAAGGAACACTCGAATTTTGAGAAAATTAAAGGATTTTAAGTCCTTATAGTGTGAAAAATACGCTATACAGAAGAAAAGAATATATCGTGATATATATCGTTACCGCACGTGCTTCAAATTATATGGCAATATGGATTTTAGGCCATATCGCCCAGCCCTAGTTGGGCCCATTTAAAGTAGTACTGCGGGTATAAAATACTCACTGCAGTGTTCTCCTGAACGACACGAGTCACCACATCAGCACTCCTCTTCAATTCAGTTTTATTTATAAAGAGCCAAAACAAAACAACAGCTGCCTCAAGGTGCTTTATATGTACGGAAGGAAACGCAAAACTGGAAAGTTCAAAGGTTTTTCCCTCATTCTTGCAACATGTAGATAAGGTCTGGATTACACCCCACTGTGGAGATGAACACCCGGAGGCCTGATGCACTGCTATACCTCTCTGAACTGTAAGTGAAGTCTGCCACCTGAGGCAGGCATGCAGATCAACACACAGATCCAGTCTGACCACATTCATACCCAGAGGTGGCACAAGTCACTTAAGCAGAAGTGCACACTCGTAATAAGTAAGTCCTCTGGTTTAAGTACTGTTTCTACCAGCTGTTCTTGTGCAAAGCTACCTGAATGTCATGCAACAGCAAAATGATATCAGGAAGGCAAACGTTACATCTCAGTCTGAATTCTAATGAACGTAGTCAGTTTGAATCAGTCGAACATGAGCAGAGACAAGGAAGATGATTTTAAACGAGCTCTATTTCCTGTTGTAGAGCTGACTCCACACCTGAACAGCTCAATGAGTACAGTCAGGGTTTGAGGTGGGCGTCAGCGTGTAACAATACTACAGTAGATTTCCTTAGTGTTCAGGCTGTGATCAGCTGACCTGCTGCTCTCGGTGGATGTACACACCTGAATTCAACCAGATGTAAGCAGATGTTTCCTGAGCCGTCCTGGCTGATTTCCATCCTCTGCACTGCTGTCTTTATATTAGACCGTTTAAAGTTGGTATGAAGGTTAAATTCAGTGAACTGATCTAAGAATTATCAGCCTACCTTCTAAACGTCCCAGTTTACCCAACCTCGCCTCACAGGAAGTGCAGTATTCTCCTGAGCCATAGGTGTCACCACTCAGACTACACCACCATGTCAGTGCTGACAGAGGCGAGGAAAAGTCAAAACTGGAAGTCAAGACTTTGCCGAGTGTTTTTGTTCTTTCCAAATTGTTCCAGCGTCTCCTTCTGTGTATCTGCACGTCTCTGAGCTCCTGTTCTGGAGCATCATTAACATGGGGGTAAAAAACTCTTCCACCCAGATGGGCAACGCACCTGGTTGTAAAAAATCAAGACCAGTCGACACACCACAAGTTTGAGTCTTGTGACACATGATGTGACGTCAAACTAAGCGGCGCGGTGAGCGTGAGGGCGCCATAAATCATCCCTGCTACCCTCGATGTAACCTAACTGACCATGAGCAGCACTAACACTGGAGCAGCTCGAGAAAGCTTCTAATTCACAGGAAATGACGCAGTTCATCCACCTGCTGTGAAGAGGTCATGGAACAGGAAGTCTGACACCCCTGCAATGGTTTATCTGTGCTCTACACTGGGCTCAGTTTACACGAGTAAAGGCCGACATTTCTTATCGTATTAACCCAATAACACATTTGACTTTCAGTGTTGAAAACAAAGTGAAAGCAGACCTAGACTTGAAGGTTTGATCAGAACATCCAGCACATCGTAGAAGGGAAGAGGCTTCATCTGCACATCAGGGTGGACAGGGGGGATGGGAGGGGCTGGCTGCTGGAGATTCATGGTGGATGTGGGGACACACGGCTGCTTCACCCGTCTGTGTTACAGAACTTACTCCTGTTTAACATAGAGAAATGAATGCGTATTTACTATGGTTAGCCTTCAATCAACAGAGAACAAGCAGCAGTGATGGTTGGACCTCCACGGTTGGAGACAGACTGGTAACACAGCTCCTTCATACGTAAGCAGAGACAGCCTGATACTGAGCCCAGTAACACGTCTCGACGGTAATGACTGAATACTAGCATAAAATAAAAACAAATTAAAAGAGTTTTCTACAGTCATACTGATGCACTGAGTGAAAAAAGCACAACTGTGTGATGTAGATCTGAGCGTACAGTAACATTTTTAGAATAATGTTGCATAAAAAAGCAAAAGAGGCCCTTTTATTAGTACTTTACAATATTATAACTGCAGGTGTTTTATCAACGTATCAACATGTTGTTGCCTCAGGGTTTGACTGGAATAATAATGTCATAATGTGAATTCATTCATATCAGCTGACGTACAGCCGGCTGCTGTGAGAGGACTCCACAGTTTCTCTGGTTCAAACATTTTCCCAGCAGGTTCAACACAAGCTTGTTTTTACTGAATAAAGTGTTTATTTGTGTCACTAAACTAGTCACATGTCATCATGTGTGAAACACACACGACAACATGTGGGTTACTGACACACAGCAAGCTTCAGCTTACATGGTTATCAAGCAGAGACAAAACAGGACATTTCTGCCACGATCCCACAGCAGAGGGACGGGAGCTGAGGAGGATATAACAAATCTAATATATACTACTCATAACATTACTTTCAGGTTACTCTGTAAGATAAGCTGAAACACACTGTCTCATAATCACCATTTAACAATATAACCTGAGGCTACAGCCCCACACACCAGCACAGATGCTATCCTGATGAGGACACTCGTGATCTTTCTCTGAGTGTTTATGTATGAAACTAGGGGTGGGCGATAGAGACGATATACGATAGAAACGATATAAATTTGGCCAACGATAGAGATTTTGACTATACCGCTCTATCGCGATAGCGCATGTTGATGATGTCATCAAGCTGCGCCTGTTTTGGTCAAAGCATGGCAGCGGCTACAACCATTATCATCTGCAAATGATGGCGGGCGACAGTCATAGCAAAGAGATGAAGCACTGTTGAAATATGGAGAAAGCCAAAAACTGCGCTTCCTCCACTTCGGTAACATTGATTCATTAATGTTCTCAGTGTTCGTTTGACTTTGGGACCTGAAGCGGACGGAGTTTTGGACCCAGATTACTCCGCGAAGCTCCTCCCTACGGCAGCCGTAATGCTCTGACGATTCATCAAGCAGTGCGGCTTACCAAAGTTGTACTAAAACATTTTTTAACAGATTTCTGCAGCCAAAATCGGTTCGAGGTCAGTAAGCACAACCAGAATTCATACATAAGGCACACTCTCGACTTCTGAGAAAATTAAAGGATTTTAAGTCCTTACAGTGTGGAAAATACGTTATACAGAAGAAAAGAATATATCGCGATATATATCGTTACCGCACATGCTTCAAATTATATCGTGATATGGATTTCAGGCCATATCGCCCATTTCATAATGAAACCAGCACAAAGACACTTCAAAGTGATTCTACTGTAGAAACATCAACAGGTAGAAACCTGCAGCCTGACTGCTCATCAGTTTGCTGCCTGTTCAAGTTCAGCAGCAGCTCACTTTGTAACGGTGCTGGTCTGGGGTCAGCATTTACTCAGCTTAAACGTCACTCTGGGATCTTGGCTAGTTTAGCGTTAGCTTAGCATTAGCATGTTGTCTGTGCAGGTGCTTGTAAAGAGCTGAAGTTGTGTTAACAGTGTGATTCTGTCCTGGAGCAGTCTCACTTTACCATCACGCTCTCATCCTTTTGTGCAATAAAAATAAAAGTCATGTCCACGCTGCGGACTGCGCTGCTGTGTTCCTCCTCCACAAACTGAAATCAGCTGATCGTAGCGAGGGTGCAAGAACTGATAACTGGGATCTATAGGCAGACCGACTAACGATTCCAAGAAATCCTCGTTTCCCAACCCTAGAGGCAGGTGACATCCACACAGTAATTGTCTTTTTTCTGTTCGTTAAACATGCTAATCATCCTTCATCTAGTCTCCCGCTTAAAACACATTCTTACAAAAACTACTGCAATCCATCAGTGTCTCCCCTCAACTGTATGGTATCAACTTTAAAACATCCTACATCATCTCATCCTCAACTTATCACATTCCCAAGATTCCCAGAAATCGTACTCTGACCTTTAGGTCGAGGTCACCGAGGTTGGAACTCATTAGAAGATGTTGAGTAGATACACTTATGGTACTAAATGAAAATCCTGCGTCGCTTCATTCTGTAGGTCTTCCTTTTTTTTTTTAAAGTAAGGTCACGTGATATTTTGTGTGGCAACACTAATCCTAACTCTATCGATACAGGCACGCCACAGGTCAATAGGATGCTGAATTCACTCCCTGCTCTCACACATGATCTCCAGACCTGCATGCACCTCTTCCCTCTGAGCCCCCCCTCCAAACATACAAACTCTGACCCACCACCATCAGCCTTTCATTGACTGCCCCACTCCCACTGCACACGAACTTACCCACAATCACGACGATTGTGTTGGACACTGCTGTTTAAATAATTGTGTAGTGTTGTATTGTGTTGTACATAAAACTTTTTATTTTATTTTGTTTTTATTTCCTTCTCTTTGTATTTTTAGTGTACACTGGGGGAGCATTGCAATTCCAAATTCCTGTGTACGACTGTACATATGATCTTTGACAATAAAGCTGACTTTGACTACTAAACGAGAGGGCCCATCTCACCTGAGGCAACCTTTCTGGACACAGCTGCTTAGGCTGACTGGTTAAAAGGTCTAATTTATAAATGCAGGCAGATTTCCAAAGAATGAGTCTTTATCAACAAGGACAACTGAAAAGGATTCGCCTGAGCAGCTGCTCTGGTTATAAGAAGGCTTCACAGCAATAATAAGCAGTAATATCTTCATATGAATTTGTCTCTACGTGACAACAACATGTTATAGTGATTTATCACAGCTGCTGTATCATCAGGAATGAACTGCATGTAATTTGAAACTGTCGGATGGCAACATTTATGACAGATACAGTGTTGGTGTGTTTGACAAAACTCAGAACTATCTGACTGAATTAAACAGATTTGATGAAGTTTAACTTAATTTGCAGTTGAAAAAGATCAAATGTCAAAGTTTATTATTACAACGTGGATTTGTTATATGTTTGAACTGAAAACTAGAGCGTAAGAAAAGTACTTCAATCGTGTATTTCCTTGTGTTTTTAATGAATCCATTTGAACTTTCAAAAGCGAGTTTAAATGTTTGTCTGAATGAAGGTGACAGACCTGATTTCATCAGCTGAACAAACACAACTGATTCTAGTTTCTCAGAACTGAAGACGAACACACAACAGCACGGCCAAGTGCCCAGCTTAGTTTGTCCTTTATCTGGGGTCTTGTTTCAGTGTCACGTCCACGGTGAGTGAACCCACGACAGTGTGATGATACAGACGCGGTGAACGAGCGCTGGATCAGGAATATTTAACACGACATGAAAGCAAAGTTTCTGTAATCTCGTTACTAATAAAATGAAAACCCGGATGTTTTAACATGTTTGTGTACATCGTGTTTAACTCACAGCCTCGCGATAACTTTTGGCTAATCGGGTGTATGTAGTTTTCTCGATTAGCAGTTTGGTTTAAGATTCCCACGGAAACTATTATGTTTCTTACACCATACCTCACACTCATGTCTGCCACATACAACACGTAGTACATCAAGACAGTGTGCGAGCTTCAGGCGCATTAACTTATAATAACAGCGGGTTGTTGGGAGCTAGCAGAGACTGGCTAGCCTGTGTTAGCATCAGGGCTACATAGTGAAACGTCCACGATTCCCGTGACTACGCTCCTCCCTGCCTGTGGGCGCCCACCTCGCCCATCACTCACACAAACACACATCAGCTGCTTTCTTCGTTACAAGCTTCAGCGTCAACACGAGTTACAGGTTGTGTTTTGTTTTCGCCTACCCGAAGCACCACAGTCCTCGCCATCTTGTTGTTCCGGTCAGTGTGATCACTTCCAGGTGACGCTACAGTGTATGGCGTTATTTTTGTGCCAGGCAGCTCCGAAAACGTCAGAGCACTTGTGCAAATATGTGATGTCTATTATATGTGATGGTATTTGAAGTTTACACAGAAACATTCTCGCATGAAAATATCTTTAAAGTTTATTTTGTGACGCAGAAAGAGTAATATTTCAAACTCTGCCACTCTGTGTTCCTCCGCCACTGCCTCGTTTGAGTTTTGAACGAAATGCATTCTGGGATATTGCATTTCGTCATTTCGAACTGATTGGAGACCAGAACAGCCAATCAGAGTTTTTTGCATCCAAGTCTGTGATTGGCTGGTTTTGTGGCACAAATATAACGGTGTAGAGAAAGAGTTGAGCGCGCACGGGCAGAAATGTTGAGAGCGCGAGCGACACATTGCGAGCGCAAATGCAAAAACTGTGCGAGAGGGGCTGCTGGTGTGTGTGTGGATAATAGCAAACACGGAAATACATCTTTTGCACGCAGGAATGAATTTTGTTCACTCAAATTTAGCTTTTCTTCACTCAAAATAAATTTCTCCTCAAAATGCAACACTTGCACCTGCAAACTTTTTTTACGTGTGCTCAGAATAGTGGCACAAAAATAACGCCATAACAGTGCGGTTCACTTTACAGCAGCTACAAGGAAACTCACAGTGAAGCCTGTCACGACAAGCAAGAGTCTGAAAACTGCTGTTGTTTAACATGTGTTAGGAAATGGTCCCACAGCACGTGTCAAATCCTCGCTAATTTATATAGATAAGAGAGTGAGACCGAGCTCTTTAAGGCCACCGAAGCAGCATGTACCACCGAGCTGATGGGTCCCACTATGGGCCCCGGGGACAGACTGGGTACAGCCTGCCGTGGGTATTGCTGCCGTGTCAAATGTGGCGCATTGCTATGGAACTAAATTAGGATCAGAAGCTTTGTTCATCTGGAAAAGTGATTTCCATCTGTTTTTGACATTTAAAAAGTAAAACAAACAAGCAGATGAATTATTTTGAATAAAGTATCCTTTGTCTGTTTTCTGTTGTTGTTTTTTACAGCTGCAATTTTTTCTTCTTCTTTTTTATCAGTTTCAGATCTTTTGGCCATGATTTTGTGTTGTGGGCGTGTATCAAGGGCGGGGCGTAGAGTAACGAGTGACAGCTGGAGCAGCGTTGGATGGTAGTGCTGGAGGACGACTTTGGAAATCAAGAGGAAGCGAGTGAAGGCAGAGGCAAGGATGCAATGGTAGGAAATGAAGAGTAAAGGATGCTGCACAGATTTCAGGGAGAGGTTGAGACAGGCTCCGAGTGGCAGCAAACATGACTGGAACAGTACAGCTATAGGCTGAAGGAACCTGTCATGAAGGTGATGGGTGTGTCCTACAGAGGAAAGAGGACAGTGAGACTTGGTGGAGGGATGAGGAAGTGCAGGAAAATATTAAAAGGAGATTACCAAAGAGACTGGCAAATAAAAAGTGGGACCGGAGGTGCAAAATACAGACAGGAGTACTGGGAAACTAGGCATACAGGAAAGACAGACGTGGCAAAGGAAAAGCCTTAGTGAGTTGTATGTGAAGGAGGGAAAGAACAGTGCTGAGTGGCTACACGCTGACAGATGGAGCTGGAAAGGAGCTGGAGATAATCAGGGACAGGAATGGAGATGTGCTAACAGGTGATGGAGTGTGCAGAAAACGAGAGATTGAGGAGCACAGATGGACAGTGGGTGAGTCAGGAAGTGACTTAGAAAGGAGGAGGAGTGGAAAGGCAGCTGGTCCAGGTGCCATACCTGTGGAGGTATGGAGATGTCTGAGAGGGAGCAGTGGACTTCTCAGTAGGCTTACAGCAAAGCAGTAAGAAGAGAATCACAGCATCGTTTCAACCTGTTGACCAAATAATAAAGCAATCTTTGATGATTTTCCACCTAACGTGCACATTTGCAGACACTCTTCTTCCTGTCGTCCTCTGTTGATGCAAGTGTTCAGGTATTTCTGACTGTTCCAGGTTTCATGTCTGTAGTTTTCCCAGTTTAGGGAAAGAAAGGGGTTTGTCTTTTGGTTAATGTTTTGCTATCGGCCATAATGAACGACACACATTTGTCAAAATCTAGTTTTGCGTCTGGTCGTCTGTGTTTGGGTCGCCATGATCACTCCACGCGCTGTGGCACTGCAGACGATCAACATAATCTATGTTATAAGAGCAGGTTTGTGGTCCACACACACTGAGTAGTTCTATAAAATCATCATGATTGTGTATTATCTTTCACTACGTGTCAGATCTTGTCCTGTTCTTAGCTCTGTCTCTTTCTCACCCTCTCTGTCCTGCTCTCTCAGTGCTGTCACAGCAAAGTGTAACAGTGAAACAGAATTTACAACCACATAAATGCCATCAGACTAAGGTTAATTAATAATTTCTAATAACACAGTGTACACATGTTTATAAATGAGACGGTGCAGTCTGAATATTCAAACTGAAGGTGGACTACTGCTTTTCAATGTTCAGGTACAAGGATGACCTGCAGAGCTACATCATCCTATACTGAGAGAGACGACGGTCATTGCACAGCAGGGTGGTGCAGCACATACATGTGTGCAGCAGTGGGGGGGTTACATCAGAAACGTGCTCTGAGCCGTACTTGTTTGCAGTGCTGATGGACAGATTCTCACATGTTTGTAGCTTTAGAACGAAAGTGCAGGGCGAACATGGATTTGCACGTGATATTAAAGTAGAAACATGAACTCAAATAAAACTTTATTGTTGAAAGTGTTGCACAAGCACGTAGAACCTTTTTGCTCTCTGCCATCCACACGGCTGTTGCATGAGCCAATTACAACAGACTGACAGCAGAGCTGAGGGTTAACCAAGCCGACTCATACAGGTGTAACTCATCATGCGTTTTCAGGGGTCTACATGCGAACACCTGCATTAATACTAACAAATAAAGCGGAAGCAGACACAGCTGGGTTCAGGCTCAGGTCTCCCCCCGCGGCTCACAGCCCAACATGTTGGTAACATACATAATTACAGATATCCCACATTTAAACACGTCGCTTCCTGGCGTGGACATGTCGGCATGTTCACAAACAGGCGGATGTCCAACCTGATCAGCCTCAGCGCAGGAACAGACCCATATTCCCAGCGCAGTGAATTCTGGGAACACACAGTAGTTTCAAGATGGCGGCGAGCAGGAGGCTGGCCAAGGTAAATCCGTCGTTGCCGTTCTTTTTGATCGTTTCTAATGTTTAAGGACGTATTGACGGTTAGTGGAAGCGTCCGTCCTTTGGCTCGTGTTCACGTTACAGAGTATATTTGCATTAAGTGACCGTCAGTGTCCAGCTGTAGCTGTAGCTCAACAGAAACAAGAGGTCAGCATTGACCACCTAGCCGACCAAATATTAACGTTAGGCAACTAAGCAGTCCCAAATCAGGCCGGAGGATCTACAGGGATCCTGCCCGGGGCTGCCAAAAACCTCATTCAAGTCTCTTATCTACAGTTTGAACGTCAGAAACTCTTGAGTTGTGTGACCGAGGGAGTCAATCCGGCAGCGGGCAGCCCGAGATCGTGTCAATTTCCACGGCATAAGACGTTTGCTAATCAGCTAAGTTGCTATCCCCAGGTCTCAGCTAGCTACACTTCAACTTAATCAGACTTTGAAGTTCGCCATTAGGAAGTGGGTGTGAACTACAGCGCAGCGTTACACTTCCAGTAATGCGGCCTGAAGGCGACACACACTAAATGCTGCTTTCGTTTTGTGTAGTGGTCGTAGCATATTGCGTAAGGTCTGCGTTAACCTACGTTTGTTTCCCCGTGATTATCGTACACTGCGCTGAATGAGGCGGTTACAGGAGGCTGTGTGTTTGAAGTTTACCCGGAGTAACAACGCTGAAAGCACGGGGAGCAGAGCTGGCCTGGAACCGGCTCACTGATGCAGGTGGAGTTATTCAGTGCGGACATGCAGATTAACATTAACAGGATTTCATTCACGTGAAACAAACGTCGGTGCTGTTGGACCGTAAACCGGCCACACGCTGTTTATTAATCACAATCACTTTACCCTAAAAACGTGTTAGACACGTTTACACCGTCGAGCTGTGCAACAAAAACCTGCCACAGATGGAACCACGAGGCTGGCTGTAAGTGCCACTCACGGGGTTTCAGCTAATAGCTAACATAATCTAACGTAAGTCAAACTGGTGACAGAACCAGTAACCTGGTGGCAAACTAGGAGGTCCACTGTGGTGCTGCTGGATGCAGGTTGTAGTTCACTTTCACTTTCACTGTTGGCTGCTGCACTGAAATGAAAGAGAAACGCTCCTGTTGGCTGGAAGGCTTGAGTTTGTTTAGCATGTGATGAATTAGGATGAAGTGCAACGCTGCTCCTTTATGCAATGAAATAGTTGCAATCCAAGCAGTTTAGAGCTTAACAGGTCACTGGACACACACTGTGAATAAAACATGTAGCGCTGAGCACATCCTCAGATCCACCATATACAACACTTCTCTACGAAGCTGAGATGTTGCAGTTGGTTTGTCATTTGTTTTAAGTGACATGTTTCATTGTATAGCAGCTTTAATTTTCTTTACCTGAAAACACTGGAGGTGGTGCTGTTTAGTACTGGGGACCTCTGAGGTGGATAACAGGAACCAAACCAACATCAGCTTGTTGTTTCTTTGCTCTTACTTTCTGCTTAGACTTCACATCAACATTCAGGAAAGAACATAAAGAATTTCAGCGCAGTTTAAAACCTGGTGTGTAGTTTGGAGGCTGCGTCTTCCTGCTACGCTGTCCTAAACTGGTGGTGTCATTTGGGTGGTGCATCCTTCCACTCTGTAAAATCATACATGTTTTATTTTTCTTGTATTGACTGTAATAACCTTTCTAATATCAACTGTGTGCTCGTTCTTTCAGGAACTTGATGAGATTCGCAAGTCTGGAATGAAAAACTTCAGAAACATTCAAGTTGAGGAATCAAACTTACTGGCATGGCAAGGGCTGATTGTTCCTGTAAGCTGCTGTTCCTTCTTTGGCTGGTCTGAGATACGTAGGCCCGAGGTTCCCCTTACTAACCTTATTGGTTCCCTTTCAGGACAACCCTCCTTATGACAAAGGTGCATTCAGGATTGAAATCATTTTCCCCACCGAGTACCCTTTCAAGCCTCCCAAGATCACATTCAAGACAAAGATCTACCACCCCAACATTGATGAGAAGGGCCAGGTGTGCTTGCCTGTGATCAGTGCAGAGAACTGGAAGCCTGCCACCAAAACTGACCAAGGTTGGTGCTGAAGTCTTACACAGGGCTGCTCGATGTGAGTCGCAGCGAGCTGGAGAGCTGCACATCTTTTGATTTTTGTCTGACGTGATGATTGCAGGGAAAAAAAGTCCGTGTCCAAAATAAAACGTTGTCCTGTTTCAGTAACTGTCCGTCTGTCGGGCTCAGAGCATTTTCACATAGAGCTCCGTGTGACGAACACAGCAGAAAGCGTGTTTTATGCACACGTATGGTTGTGTGATCAAAACACAGTGTTTAGTATGTTTTGTATTTGTTGAACAGCACAGATGTAGTAACAGGAAGCTGTGACGATTCTGTGACTCAGTAAAGCGTCACATCGTTTAGACAGCTGTGTGTTTTTATATCGCTGCTACTGCAGCTGCTAACCTGTTTGTTTCATCAGCGAAGCAGGAGACACAGAGAGAACTCCTACTCACGGTTTAGGGAACATTTATTCCCTAAATCTTAAACATTGAGTGTTATTTCAGTTTGAAAGAAACAAAGAGAAACCTGCGGAGTTTATCACAAAGTGTACGTGAAAAACAAGAATGAACTCAGCACCGACTCAGTTTTCAGTGTTGTCCCTCAGGTGGTAGGACCTGCTGCCAGACAGCTTTTAGTACCTGGTGACGGTTTCAAGCGAGCAGTCGGGCAGAAAGTGTGATGTCAGCAGACAACAATCAACCCCACCAGTGTTTGTGAAACATGGAGGGAAACAGCTGCACATAAACCAACACCGTGGTCCAACGATGGGTGCAGGTGCAGCTATAATCCTCAGTCTGCTCCATTGTTTGGGCCACCTTGCTATAACAATCCATCATCATTGGGGTGGTGCTCAGTTGTCATGGAAACAGAGTGGAGACGAGGTGCTAGTGTGAACGAGGGAGATCTGTGGTCAGAGTTTCCACAGTGCTCGTGGGTATAAATGTCGTTATAATTTGGGTCCTTTAATGATTTCTTTGAACCGGTTTCTTTCAGGGTGGAGTGACTGTGCAGCGAGCACGTTTAACCACTTTAGAAACAAGTTTGGATTGATTTTGTCTGATCCACACTACGACTGAAAGCAAGCTGCCCCTCAGTGAGTGGGGCTTGGCCTTTAGCATAGTTCTGGCAGGATATTTGACCACCGTTCTGGGCACATGGGTAGAGTTCATTCCAGTTGGTTTGGTGTCATGGAGCCATCTCTGTAACCCTAACCTCAGTCTACAAACTCTTCAGTAGGGTTAATGTTGGGCTTTTAAGAGCATCCCAGGAGCTCAGTGCAGCCGTTTCTAAATGACTGCAGATTCTGGGATCACCAGTTTCAACAGTTGGACATAAGTGCCAGTTATTTGGATGTGTTAGCACTTTGCTGAGGTGTAGGAGAGGACACGTTAACCTGCAGCTGCCCACGTGGAGAAAAGTCAGCGTCAGATCAGACGTTTGAGTTGACAGACGGATTTAAAATTGTGCATCCAATTCTTTCTTCTTTTTTTAAAAGCCCTTAAAGATGTGCCGTACAGTCGCTTCACCCTGGAAGAGTTACTGTGAGCGTCTGTAAACTTTTGGCCTTTCATTATAGATCAGGTTATAATGGTTTCTACTGTCAAACACATCGTTACATACGTCACACTGCAGGGTTTCATCTCACTGGTTAATCTGTAATCTGACAGTTTTAATTCAATAGTTTAAATGTTTCCCCATAAGCTGAGCTTCAGTCTGCTGACGTGGAAGAGCATCTGTCCTCTCAACAAACACCATACATGCAACCACGCAGCTGAAATGGGGGTTAACCTCTACTGTGCACGAGAGATGGCACCATACCACTTTTTTATGTCCGTACCGATATCATAAATTTGGATATCTGCCGATACGATATGAATCCGATATAGTGTTTTTTAATCAATAAAACTGTTTTTTAATATCTTGCTGCATTTTGTATAAGTTCATACTCAAGTTTAAATAAACAACAACACTAAAGCTATTCTGTTACACCTGTATGTAAAGAATACACTGCACCCAAAATATTTCATAGTTCAGCAAAACTGATCAATCTAATAAACTTAAACCTGCTCCATCCTCCCTGTTCTGGTATTTTAAAGAGTACTTAGCAGGAATATTAGGCAACCTGACTAATAGGGTTGCAAACTCCCAGCAAAAAATAAATAAATAGTGAACCTCCACGCTCCACCTCATGATGCTTAATCAACGTAATCAACTATAATTTGATGCAGTGTGAAAAAAATGCACAGAAATCAATTATTTTTCAAGAATAAAAATAGATTCAACATCTTTCTTCAACAGAACTGCAGAGATGGAAAAAGTACTATAGCTTACTAGGGTATATTAGACTTAACAGTTACTATATACAGTAATGGACTTCTATACATTTACATCAGATTAAAACTTTGGGTGTCAGATAATTATTTATTAAAAGCTCGACATTTTAAATGAGAATAAGAAAGAAAAGTATGTCTTTGTGCCCCCCTCTCCCTGTTCATGCCCTATCGGCCCCCCTGGCTAAACTTTGCTAGATCCGCCCCTGCACAGTTACCAGCCGTCAGCTGTAGAAAAAGATCCTGGAGTAGAAAGTAATATTAAATACATTCTAACAACAGCTGATCAAGCTTAAACGTGCTGCTGTTGTTCAGCCGCTGGTTTCCTCTGTCTGGTGCAAAGTGAGCCAAAAACAAAGAAGAGAGACGATCAGCTGATCATTGATCAGTTTCATGATTAAAGTAGCAGCAGGAGAGAGAGAGAGGCAGTCGCTCCATATAAGCTTAATGCTGGAACGCTTTACAAACATTCAGAGATGAACTTACACACTTGCTTTACTTCTCTCTGGGAAAACTTCCTCTGAGTTTGGTAGCGAGGCTACAAACACACACAGCCGCTCTATCACGTCACCACGCTGCTCCGACGTGCTACGGTTATGAGCAGAGTTACGGCGTGTCGCAAGTTTTGTTATTTAATGGATCGATTACATTTTTTAAAATTTCTCTCCGATATCCGATCCAGTAATTTACAGTCCGATACGTAATATCGGATCGGTCCATCTCTACTGTGCACATGACTTACTGCAGCAACGTCATTGGTTAATCAGTTCCCAGTTGCCCTCTGTAGTGTTTCAGAACGGTCCCATGGATTTATCAGTGAACTTACATGATGTGTGCACGTTTCAGAAGAACGACACGACTGTGCTGATCAGGTCTATCAGGGCACGCTGGGTTTGTGTTTGTGGATTCACTGAGCACGTCTCCTAAACGTCCACACACAACAAACAGTTTTATTTAAACAATCACAACAACATTAAGCTGAAGCTGCTTCCCACTGTCAGTGTGTGTTACCTACAGTCATACAACATGTGTTTGCATGATGTGAGACTGACGAAGAGAAGGTTGGACTTTCTCACGACACCAACTCATGAGTTCACTCTGACTCTAAAGACTTATCTAAGTGCACAAGCTGCAGACTGTTTTGTTTTTATTACTTTTTAGAAATGTTTTCTATTTCTTTGCTTTACATGATGATAGTTGTGAAAAGCTGGAAGTCACAGCACACTGCAGCCTCCTGACAAACAAACTGCTGTGACAGTGGAGGCTGTGGCCTGTTAGGAAGCATTTTGTGTCTGACTCGATCTCCTTCGTGTCTTTCAGTAATCCAGTCCCTCATCGCGCTGGTGAACGACCCCCAGCCCGAGCATCCCCTGAGGGCCGACCTAGCAGAAGAATACTCAAAAGACCGTAAAAAATTCTTGAAGAACGCAGAAGAATTTACAAAGAAACACGGAGAAAAGCGGCCAATGGACTGATCACGTCACGAGCGCGTAGCCCTCTGTCTGCCTCCCTCCCCAGCCCCCTTCTGTTTCACGTGTCCGACCAAATACTGATCTTCCTCTGCCCTCCCCGCTCCGTCCCCCACCAGCAGCTCGCCACCTCCTCGGCCCCCCCGTTTCACATAGCGCTCCTTTAAACGGCCCTGGAGCTGCCCCGCTGAGGCCAGGCAGCGACAGCCAAGCAGGACTCTCTGTGGATCAGACCGCTTTCTCTCTCTCGTCCTCGTCGCCGTAGATCTCCAGACCATTTCTAACTTTCTACTCTTTCTTAAAGTGAAAAATGGAAAAAAGAAATGCTAAGGGAACATGTGTTAATTTTCTTTGGGCTTTTTTGGCTTTTCCTCAGTAGAAACAGCTCCTGTTTTAAATGGATCTCACTTAGACATGATTGGTCATAAATATTTGATTCTTTTATTTTGAAAAGCAGAAGACGAGTGTGTTTGTTTTTGGTTTTGTTGGTTTTCATTTGGCCCATCTTGTGTAACATTTTAAGCTGAAACACATGAAGTAGTGAAATGAGAGTTGCCGTAGCTCAGGCCGATGTTTGGCTGCAGAAATGCACCGTACTCTGTGGAACATCTCACATCTCCTCCCCCAGAGTCTGTAACAGTTGACAATGTTAGGCCGTACATGAGTCGAGTTATTGTAGAAATGCCAGAGATGACTTCCGAGTGTTAAAGATTTTCAAACACTAAAAACATGCAGCTGAAAACTTCTGCATCACAGATGGTTAGCCATTCACCCGCCCTCCTCAACAGCCATTGGCTCCCAAACGTCTTTTTTTTGATTGACACTTGTGTATAAAATCTGCAAGAATGTGTTGGATTGATTTGAATTTCCATGCATGTCCCCTTTCCTCCTGCTGGGTGCCCAGTATAACCATGTTTAGAACCAGGAACCTGTAGTACACTGAGACATACTCACATAGTCCCAGCTGGGAGGGGCCTAACTTATCAAGCTGGGGGAAGGAGACGCTAAGCTTGAAGCTTGGATCAGCTCCTGGAGATCATCCAAGAAACGGTAACCTAGAAGGCAGCTGGGAGAGGGCTGGCCGTCCAGGGATGTGCCGGGACATGGAAAGGGACTGCAGCGGCCAAACGACACCATGTAACAGCTATTTGATCTGCTCCCAATATTGTTTCATAATAAAGATGATGGCTTACCATTTGGCCTCCATGTTTTCCTGGTGCTGTGGGGATGTTGTGTTGGGACTCGATCCAGTGCTGCTTACAGAGGGACCGATTCACTCCACTTCCAGCATAAACTGGGATTTGGTGTTTAAAAAAACACACCACAGGTAATTAGTGAGCGCAGCGAGGGGAAGAACAGACTAACAGAGGTAACACACCGCATCAGTCCAGGGCTGCAGAGAGCTCCCTGCTGTTGGCCTGAAGAAAAGCAAAGTTCTAACATTCAAACTATCAAATCTCTGTTCACACCAACGGACCCTTTATCTACAGCTCGGTGAATAATGGAGGCCCACAGTAGTTCTGACAGCAGCTAAACTCCATGCTATAAGCACATACAGATAAAATTGTGCCATACAATAGTAATGGTAGCATCTACCAACACATTAGATTTAGATGGTGAAAACATATGAAAGACTAGGGGACTCTCAGCTGGGCAATATCTGCCATTTGAGCCAATATGAGAATAAAGCTGTTTTATGGCATATTAACTGTAATGGCTGTTGGGTCTGTGCTTCCACAGGCCGCTGGTTTAGAGACTTATTCCCATTAAGGAAGCAAGACGAACAGCGATTTTACTTGTGCAAGGGAGGATCTCAGAGCAGCCCTTCTGCCCTCGTTCAGACCACTTCCACCCCGGCCTCCGCTTGCCACCTTTCATTGAAAACAGTTACAGTACACACAGCACCACCCATTGTAAACCCCCCTATGGTTATAAAAGATAAGGTACTGTGTGTGTGTGTAAGCACGCGTGTGTGTGCATGTATGTGCGACCATCTGTATGTGTGTGTTTGGGGTTGTGTTTCTGTGACCTGCTGCCCACAAAAAGGTCATAAAGGCAGGAAGTTTACTAACCTCATAGGACCTGCGTCCACATGTGTGAACATCACATTTTGGGTTAATTAGACCAAAATACTAAATTTTGCTCTACAAGGGCCCCAATCAGCCCAAATATCAAAGAGAAATGAAAGATGCTGCTGTGGAAGAGTTCAGGTCTCAGGAGGCTAAAGAAAACAGAAGCCTCACATAGGATGTGCCTGTAATAAACACTACAGCCGCCCCACCGCTCAACAGGCTGCGGACGGCGTCAGAAACAAAAGAATGTCTTTGATCATACAGTTTGAACTAACACAAATTTAACTAACACAATGACAACATTTAACAATTTGACTCCAACAATGGTCCAGTTGGATAAATATATTCAAACCAGGACACGCTCCATTGACAATGAACTCAGCATTTCATGGCTAACATGACTTTATTTGGGCCTGAGACTAGTTTTTGTCTCCGTGCAGCAGACGTTATACATGTAAGGATTACTGCTTCTACTACAGGCAGCTCCAGGCTTTGAGATGTCCAGTAAGCAGGTCACAGTCACAATCGATGACCTGAAACTTTGATTGGATGCAAATGAAGGCGTGAAGCTGCCCTCGACAGTGCACCGCCTGCTGCACCTCACCTCTGTGCAGGTGGGGTGGCTGCAGCTCAACGGGCACAGCAGGTCTGCTAACTGGAAGGTTGGTGTTTTGATCCCTGGCTGCTCCAGTCTGCAAGCCAACATATTAACCTCGTGTTGTTCTCCGACGCATCAATCAGAGTGTGAATGTTAGAAAGAACTTAAGCACAGTAAAAAGTCATTGAATGGGCGAATGAGGCGCGTTGCAGTAAGGCAGAGAAGAAAAGTGCTGTATAAGAACCAGTCCAGAGTATTATGGACTCATGTTGGGCCATCAGGCCAGCCTCATGTCTGTTTTTGAGTGACTGATCAGAGACATCCACACAGCGACCTGCTGGAGGTCATTTTGTGCTCCTCCTGTTCTTCCTTACAAATACCAGTCCTGCTGATGGGTTCAGGACCCTTTGCAGGTCTGCCCACCTCTTCCTGAGACTGTGCTTGGGGACACAGTTGGACTTCCTCTACAGCGTCTGCAGGGACATGCTGGTCTTAGCCAAATGTAAAACTTGAAAGCACAGTACTCAGCTTCTTCACTGCTCGGGCTGACAGAGACGGCAATGAGGAAAAAGGTGGTGCAGTCCAGAACATGTTCCTGTGACTGTCTCACCTGACAATGAACTGAGCGTTTCACACGTTATTTACTGGGAGAACTCTCGTCTGCTGTATTGATCAGTGTTTACTCATCACCACCAGCTGGTGGAGGCAGCAGCCTTACACTCAGCTGACCTACAGTGTAAACACTCAGAAGTGGGATTCATGTTTGAGCAGACGGAGGGTGTCTGCTCCTCTCCAAGGCCGGCCCGTCGGCCTGCAGTGCTCTGCTGTCAGTGTGCAGAGGAGGTGCTACAACCGGTCTGTGGCTTCCTCGTGTTGGTTTGTGAGCCAGACACAAAAGAGAGCAAAGTTACACCTTACAAAGAGCTGAAGCCAAACAGTGTTCATGAAAGTGTGCGCTACATCCAGTGTCTGTGCTTGTCATGGTTTATGTTTTCACAGTGAACTCTGCTATCACTCCATCAGTAATGGGGGACATTTAAAAGCTGACGTGTAAACCTACGCACACAGATCAGTATTTAAGGTTTGAATACTGAGAAAACCTTTGCTGATGCCTAATGTGTCAGGAGTATGGGAACAGTTAAGACACACTTTCTTTAAACGCAGCATCTCTGTGGCCAAAAACTGGTCCACCCCAAGGATCGGGTCCCCCGACACAGAGTAGTGTAGTGCACGCTGTTAAGAGCCAGGAGGACTGCTATGAGAATGGTACTCGTGGCCATTGATCATTGATCAGTGTTGTTAATCAGTGATCATGACTGTTTGCCTATTAATGATCAACAAACTGACCTCACAGCCCTTTGTTCCTTCACTGGGCTGGTTTCAGTCATCGTGCAAATGTCCTGTTTATAAGATTGGAAACCTGCAGTCAGCTGAGACTGAAGACGTCACCTGATGATGATGATGAAACGTTTCTCCCACTGGAAACTTCCAGATGAACACAATCAGCCTTTAGGATCAGCTGTCACTCCTTGCTCTGCTCGGGCCCAACAGCCACCAGTCGCTCACACCATGCACTTCCAGTGACTCTGCCAACTATCCAACAGTATGTGGGCTGTAAAACACAGGACAATACAACTCTGGACACACAGGTGACAGAGCCACGGGGGAGACAAAACAATGCTGTAAGCCCTGATTGCATCAGTCCCAGGGTCCTGAGATCTCTGAGGCCCAGCCTTCATCCGTCAGCATCTCTTCAATTCAATTCAATTCAATTCAATTCAATTCGATTCAATTTTATTTATATAGCGCCAAATCACAACAAAAGTCGCCTCAAGGCGCTTCATAGATACAGAGAAAAACCCAACAATCATATGACCCCCTATGAGCAGCACTTTGGCGACAGTGG
>NW_005187454.1:3029434-3040244 GCF_000239375.1 Pundamilia nyererei
GCTGCACTGAGGTCTAGCAGGACAAGCACAGAGATGAGTCCACTGTCAGAGGCCATAAGAAGATCATTTGTAACCTTCACTAAAGCTGTTTCTGTGCTGAGCTCTGAAACCTGACTGAAACTCTTCAAATAAGCCTCTGCAGATGATCTGCAACCTGAGACTCCAGCAGCAGAAGTTGTCGAACTATGGAAGACATCATGTTTAGTTCCAATACTAAAGAAAGACAGACCAGACTGGTTCTCGTGTCATGAAGGTGCTTGGAGCGGTTCTTGCCCAGTTTAGCCTGCAGGTGAAACCTCAGTTTACTCACCAGTCTTTTGTGGGGGTGGATGATGCTTTCATCTACCTGTTGTTCCAGCATTCTCACTCTCAGGTGCAAGGTGGCATTGTAAGAATCATGTTTTTTATTTTTACAGTGCCTTTAATACCATCCAATCCCTTTTGCAGAGTGGAAAGCTGGTCGGGATGTCAGCACTTCTACTATCTCCTGGCTCGCTGTCTGTCTGGCTGGTGGGTAGCCTGTGTGTTGTGGTGGTCAGTAATACTGGGGCACTACAGTGCTATCACCATTCCTATTTACCTTGTACACCTCAGATTTCCAGTATAACAGTGAAACGTGAGTCCTCTGATGACACTGCAGTGGTTGGGTGTGATAGTCACGTAGAGCTGGAGCTAAGTGTCAGAGTGGAAAGACGGTGCAAACCATCTGTACCCTCGATCATTATGGGAGATGTCAGATCTCTCCCCAGTAAGATCGAGGAATTGGCGGCGCTGACCAGACTCCAGGAGCACCGGAAGGTTAGCACGATGTGCTACATAGAGTCGTGGCTAACACACCTCACTCCAGACTGTCACGTGACTGTTCCGGGGTTTCACCTGGTGAGAGCGGATCAGGACGCGAAGGAGAACAGCAAGAGGAAAGGTGGGGGGATTGTGATGTGTGTGAACGAGAGGTGGTGTAAATCGGGGCACATCAGTGTTAAGGAGCAGCACTTTACTCGTGATGTGGAGCTTTTAGCGGTTAGCATCCGACCATATTACCTGCCGCGGGAGCTCTCGCAAGTCATCGCGATAACCGTGTACATCTCGCCAGCGGCAGCAGCATGTGAGACAACCCACGCGGTAGTGTCCCAGCTGCACACGTCACACCTCCAGTGGCGTGTCTAGAAAATTTTTGTTTGGGGGGGCCAGGTAGGGGCACAGATTTGGAGAAGGGTGGCAGATGTAATTGGCAGATAATGTTAAAAAATATTCGACCAACTGAATCAGAATCAGAATACTTTATTAATCCCGAAGGAAATTAGGGTTACAGCAGGCAGCACGCTAATGGCGCATGCGCACTTACAAAGGAACCTTCTGACCAACTTTACACAAACATCACATTGGGCAGACATGTCAGAGAGGTCGGCTGATAGGAAAAAACAACGAAAATACACTACATGAGGTGAGAGGAGGAGAAAAAAACTCCACTCACACTGAGCTCCTAGTGGGAGAACAGTTTGATAACAGAAAAAACACCTCAGCACAAAAGCACATGACTATCAATACACCATAGAAACACAAGACAAGCAACAGGGGCGGGTAAAGGGTGAGAGAGAGCCGGTGTAGACAGCGCATCCGGCCCTGCAGCATGTCTGCGCTGGTCCAGTTGACTGCCATCTTCCCCGGGAGGGCACAAGCATCGAAGGCGTTTGGAAAGGGAGGGGGGATGAGTGTGTGCATATCAGTGTAAGTATGTGTGTGCGTGTCCAGAGTTCAGCTGAGACAGTGTCCTTCGCCCTGCCAGGCTAAGTAAACAGTCTTCCAGCCAACCCAGGTGGCCTTGCATGGGATGGGAAGAACAGTCATAACACAGTCGTTATCAGGGAGTGATTGTTCGGCTCCAGCCTTGGGCCTGCAGCTGGCGCCGTGATGGGGGTCCGCAATTTTAATATTGATTTTGTAAATTTCCATGCGAGCAGCCCAGGAGAATTTTCAGGCTGCTCTTCAAGACACTGACACTGGTCTCTCGATCTCCCGTTGGAGAGCCGCGAGCCTCCCCATGATGGTATCAAACTTCTGTTCCATGGTGTTGTCATTCTTTTGATTCTGAGACCTCACAGCTGCAGTGATCCGTTCCGCGATGTCTTCCAACTGTCGCTCAAGGGTCTCATTCTGAGCAGGCCCCTCTCTGATGTTTCCCCTCATACGCTCAATGGTGTTGTTTTGAGCCTTCACAGCAGCTGCAAGCGTCTCCAAGGTGTTGACCATATTACGTGCGTTGTGAGAGGTCGCGCCTCGTTCCATTTCGATTCCAGCAGGCAGCCTTGGGGGGGTTTGAACAGCCGGTTCCGCTCTCTTATTTCTCCGATAAACCAGGGCTAAGCCAACGCCGATCAGCAAGAACAACCGTTCACCATAATTCAATAACCCTATAAACCTAATAACCAAATGTGCTTTTAACTCTTCTTAGAATGAGATTTTAACCACTACGGTGCAAAGTTTTTAGATACTGCGTTGATAAAGTACAAGAGATACAATCAGTCAGTGTTTATTCAGCATTCAAGGACATCAATACTTGCATAGTATTTTTACTGACATGTAGTGCACATATGTTTTGGGCAAAAACATTTTTGAATATTAAAATACGAACATTTGTAACAAACAATTGGCAAATTAGCCAATGCAAAACTTTATCTGCCTGTTATAAAAAGAAGCTAATCTTCTCACAAACTGGTGTTTGATTTTGAAACAGGAAAAAAGTGGGGAAACAACTGAAAAGACTAACATTTGAATAAAACCTGAAAGCAAGTAAATACTTTCTATGCTGCCTTATGGTAAACTTTGGTAACATTGATCAAGAACAACACTGGCTGATGATGAAATACAGTCAGCTGGCACGGTGACACTGCCAGTATTAACCTGCAGGGCTGGACTGGGACAAAAAATCGGGCATTTTGACTACAGACCGGCCCCCCAGGTATTAAAGCCATAAAGCCTTTGAATGAAAACAAACCCTGCTGTAGGCTGTGGCACTTGGCCAGAGGTGGCGCTGGTTGACTCGAGTCCATGTTAGTGCACAAAGTAAACTGCACGCTTTAGTTGTGAAGCAAAAACACTGAAATCGGGGAAATAAAACGTAGGAGGGGAACGATAACAACGACAAGAGCATCCCGATCGTTGACTCTTGCTGTCCTGTGAACAACATCGGCTTCTGGGTGGCAAATGTTTGGAATCATGTATGATTTTCGTTCCACTTCTCACGTGTGCACCACTTTGTGTTGGTCTTTCACGTGGAAGTCCAACAAAATTGATTCATGTTTGTGGCTGTAATGTGACAAAATGTGGGAAAGTTCAAGTGGGCCCAATACTTTTGCATCCACTGTAAGAAGAGCATGAGCAGACTACTTTCTAAGGAAGCTCAGATCCTATAATGTGTGCAGAAGGATGTTGGGAGGTCTACCAGTCTGTGGTAGTGAGTACCAACGATGCCAGTGCCCGAGGTCCCAGCAGGATCAACAAACTAACCCACGAGGTCTACTTGATATATAAAATATAAGTCATGAAAATAAAGATTCATAGATGAAACACAAAAGTCAAAGTGCACTTTTCCCACTGACAACATCCAGATGAGCAGAATCAACTTTTACTTACCTGGATGATTGAAACAGATTTTGTCTTGATGTCTGCTCAGAGTGCAGCGATGTCCTGTGTGAAGGGGCCTTCAGTCGCTTGTATTTATGCCCACTGTTAAGAGGCAGGAAGCCACTGCAGTATTCTCCTGAGCGACAGCTGTGTCACTCAGACGTACGTGCTGGTAAGAGGAAGGAGTCACGTTCTTTCCACAAACTCAACTTTTCAAACAGTTCCAACACTGTGTGTCAGTACGTCTCTGAGCTTCTGTGCAGGATTATCATTAAAACTGTAGTAAACACTGGCACCATCGCACACTCACGCCGTTAATCCAGCTGTGACGGCCGCGCACAGCGTGCCACCTTACAAAAATCAAGAGGTGCACAGCTGACACTGTGTTCCAGTCCCAAACAGCTTTAAATCCATCACGGACAGCAAACTCACCTGTTCACCTGCAGAGTCATGCACCCTCTAAATAACACAGTTAGTATAAACAGGAGATTTCATCATCAGTTGATTTTTAACATGGCAAACAACCCTGACAAAAAACAGCCAAAACAGACAAACACAGCATCTGGTTTTATTTAGATTTCATGCAGCTTCCCACAGATGGATGCAGAAAGTCAAAAACTGGCACTTTAAGATAATTAAGGCATTTGTTGTTGGTGATCAGGTTTACGCTGCAAGTGGTTTGAAAGAAACAACAAAGAAAAAAAGTTCACCATCATTTATTCCCCAGAGCTGTTCAGTTCTGATGTTTGATGACAGCAGACAGAAAACGGTTTCAACATGAAAATATGAGCTTTGAAATACAAAGAACATATCTATAAAGACTACTGAAGCTCTCTGTAGTTCCACACATCCAGACCTGAGATAGTTCAAAAGTGTCCCTGCTCAGCAGGTGGAAACCAGGGCCATGAACACACATACAGCTCCTTTATTCTATAATGAGCCAGACATACTTATGATGGGAGCTCTGAACATATGTTGCTGATTATTTTAGTAAAATGATTCATTAGTTTAAAACAGTGTTGCAGTGAACGCTGTGCCTTCATTAGACATTTCTACACAGTGTATCATGTGCTGCTCTGACAGCCATCCTCAGGCTAGACTCAGAGCCGGTCATGGACAGTCCCACTCATTAAAGGCTGCTACCAGCTAATTGGATCAGTCTCAGTTTGTAGGGCAGCATAAAGTCGTGTTACTACAAACATCAGTGGTAACTGAGCAACATTTGGAAGCTGAGGGCAGTCACAGGTCTCTGAAGGCACAGAGCTGCACTCTCTCTTGGCAATAGAGAGCCAGCACAGACGGATCTTTGAGAACACTCAGCTCGTGCTGCCTGTCAGCAGACTGGGAGAAGTCGTCGGGGCCCTCTCCACAGCCTCCCTCCTTGGGGTGACTGGGGTACCCCGGGTGGACCATGAGCTCAGCTGTGACCACAGGCTGATGTGAACCCTGCACAGAGCTGGAGGTAGAGGATGAAGGGTTTGCAGCCAAGGCGTAGCTGAGGGCCCTGTGCAGGCTTGGGATGGACATGTTCTGCCCCATGGTGGTCAGTCCCAGGTACACATCTGGCCACCTGTGGAGGAGGAAAATCGTTACGTTTCTCATATGTGCAACATCAGAAACTCTCTACAAACTCTCTTGTCCTCCAATTGTCCAGTTTCCTTTATTTAAAGACACTCTGCACACTCTGCCCAGCAGCTCTTTGGAAACTCTAATGAGACACTTAAGCCTGTCACAACATCTTAGCAAAGATACTGAAGTGTTTTGCTAAAGCCCAGCTAGTCCTTTACTACGTTTCAGCGTTATGTGTAGAAACGCTGGTTCATCGCTGTGTCCTGAGTCACAGGTCAGTGTTGAGTAGCTTCCTCTGAAAACAAGCATCACACTGAACAAATGAGTGAAACGCTGCCAGTGTTCAGAGAAAGACTTCAGACAGTCTGGAGCCAAATAGAAAATCTAAGAAAGTGTGGTGAGTTTGGACAGCACTGTGAAACACCACCACTGACACTGATGCTTAAACTCAAAGTAACTGTAGAGCTGACTGGGCTCATCTGCACAGACAACAGGACAAAGAGCAGCCAGCAGCCAGCTCTGATGAAGCCTGGAGAATTATTTCTGAGGACTACTTAAAGAAAACACGAGCGCCCCACAGAGTCCGGCTGTGATGGAGAATAGAGGTGGTCACACCAAATACGGACTTTCAGGTCAGAGTTGTGTGAACTCTGGTTTTGCCTTAGGTGTGTTTTTCATGTATGCTCACAAATTTGTTTAATTGCTGCATTTATTTCCTGTTTTTGTAGCAAACTAAGTAAATCTGTCTTTGTTCTAATACAGTAATGTGCAAAAGTCTTGAGCTGTGCCATCGTTTATCTAACAGACATGGAGCCAAAGTCCAGCCCTGCTGCTTCCACAGGACTTCAGAGGGAAGCGTGTGCTGGTAACACATGCACCATATAAACTGATCATCAATAAGTATGAACGCTTCTATAAAAGCAGAAGCTTTTGCAGGTTTGCAGTCAGATGTGTGTTAGTATAGAAACACAGGCAAAGACAGCAGCACGGATCTGAAAGATCATGAATCACTGCTGCTTTCTGCACAGAAGCCACCTCGACAAAGATCATCCCAGGAGTGGACGTCACTGCAAAAACACTCCGACTCTACAGCTCTACACGTTCATGCAAGAACAGCAGCATGGGTCAGGTTTGCAAAAACCACAATGTGCTCTGGAAAGCAGTGCTGTGCAGGTCCATACTGGAACCCACTCAGCTGAGTCATGTGTGGGGCTAGTTCAGCTCCAGGAACTTAAAACTACAGAGGCCCATTTGTTCAAACTGCAGAGCCTTTAAAGTTTATTATGCAGAGTAGGTCTCCTTTAAATATACAGCGAACATGAAGCTTTAGAAAATAAAAGTACAACTCACGATATTTCATAGATGAATAAACGATAGCGTGTGTAAAATGTTTCTCAGCATTATTATTGTTTTCAGTTACATTTGTTTTTATGGTACTTGAATATTTTGAAATGCTTTTTTAGGATTTCTGTTTCCTGTGTGATAATTCTGGACAATGAAGCAATAAGACCGAGAAGTTTCATGTCGTGTGTTCATCATGAAGGTGCAGTTTAAAAGTGTCAGTGTGGGATCAGACAGGGGTGTGTTTCTATTGGAGGGTGCACAGACGCTTCAAGCTAGCACGGTGGCGTCTGTTGGCGTCTCCGTGCTGAGGTGCGTCTGCATCTGGGCTTTGTTTAAATATCGTTTCCGGTTTATTCAGTTTAAACCTCGATAAGGACTCGATCACATTTATGTCCTGACATGTAAAACCTTAGAGATGACCAGTGTTGGGAAGGTTACTTTTCAAATGTATTCCACTACAGATTACAGATTACATGCCCCAAAATGTATTTTGTAACGTATTCTGAATACTTTGGATTACTTAATATATTATCATGCTTTTTACAGCTACATGAATGCACTATTGCTGTGATTTATTACTATTACTGAAGGTTACTCTCCACACCAACACCAACTAGATGTTTAGATCTTAATATGAATGAGTAACAGTAGGTGGACATTAGGTAAGGCTGCACTTTTTGCGGTGATCTCATATAGAAAACTATTCCTCGCGTATATAAAACAGGTCCGCGGCTCTGAA
Source organism: Pundamilia nyererei (assembly GCF_000239375.1). NCBI lineage: Eukaryota > Metazoa > Chordata > Actinopteri > Cichliformes > Cichlidae > Pundamilia > Pundamilia nyererei. The sequence goes on from NW_005187454.1 coordinate 3,036,711, forward strand.
CCGTAGTAAAGGACCTCTGGCTGATACGTCGGGTCCCTGTCGGCTCGTAGCTGAAAACTAGCTTTACTTTGTTGTCTGGGTCACTTTGCTAGCAGAGACAGAGAGAGGCGTTGAAAGGCTGCTGCAACAGAACTTATTGTTTCGGAGGAAAACAGGAACACAGCGTACAGTCGAGTCTTAACAGCTTACTTACAGCTGGGCTCGTCAGGCTCTCTGTTTGGCTGCAGTGGTTATTATTATATTTACATGCTTCCAGCTCCCGTTTCTGCTCGGTGACAGCTCCTACTTTTCCTTTTCCTCCCTCCTCGCTCACAGACACATCACTGGTACAGCAGTCCATCCTCCCTGCAGCACGGACTACGCTGCCCATCAGGCTGCGTGCTTTAGGGCGATGCCTGTAACACTCTGCCTGTTGCCTTCATATTGAATCATTTTTAAAATGACATTATGAGACGCGAGGCTGAGACACAGACATCAGAGCCTCTTATTGAATTTCTACGAACATTATTGCTAAGGATTGTCTTATTGCATTGGAGTCACACTGGGTTAAATATGTACACTTGGGTTTTAAGGGGTATTTATTATTTTCTTCTTTTTCTTGGGTTGTATGGAAGCCAATAAACAATAAATAAATACTACTACTACTATATTGTGTGTTTTGTTTGGGTTTCCACCAGTGTGGAATTACCAAAAACAGAGGGCATAGCCGAACATGTGAAACAGGAAAAGACCGCTGTGTAATCCATTTATTTCAACAAAGTAACTGTATTCTAAATACCACCCTTTTAAACGGTAACTGTAACAGAATACAGTTACTCATATTTTGTGTTTTAAATACGTAACGGCGGCACATGTACTCCGTTACTCGCCAACACTGGAGATGACACTCACTGCATATGTGTGGTTTAATTTGAAGCCTGGTCTAGTCCCAGCAGTTTCATACAAACAGACCTGATTCCATGGCGTCTGAACACTGGGATGGCATCCAGAGCGTCCTTCTCCACCTGCTTGTAGAATTTGTGCAGGTGTGCTGGTATCCACGGGCAGCTGTATAGACCCGGCTCCACGGGAACACGAGTGTAGGGGATCCTGAGATCTGAGACAACCTTTGCAAACACTTCACGGACCTCTGCACAGACGACATAACACGAACATTTCACTGCTGTCATCTTCTTAATGGAGCCAACAGCTAAGCGCTCACTGAACTGAATCCTACATATGGAAGAAAAGCATCAGTGGAACAACAGCTGATAGCAAAGCTCTGCGTTGGAGCACAGCAGGACTTCTCTTTGTTTCTCAGCTAAATTATATTTCTGCCCATATAATCATTGTTCTTTTACATAGCATATTATTAACTACTCAAACTTTTTCACTGGTCAGATGACAGGATGCTTGGTTTGTTTTCTATTATAAAAACATTTTTTAAATTAATGAATCTGATTAGTAGAACCAAAATCAGCTGCCTCAGGACAAACAAACATTAACGGTCTCCTCCCTTCAGTTCACATTTACCTGCTAACTCAAAAGCAGAGACACACAGGTGCACATTTGCATGATTAATCTGTATCATAACTCCATGGGGACGTGTTGGAAATAACCTGAAACATGCTATATCACCACAATCAGTCATCAATGTGTAAATGCTGTTGACTCTAGCAGCAAACAGCAGTTACAGCAGTTACAGCTTTGTCTCTTCATCCTCTGATCCTCTGACCTGGGAGGACGTGAACATGTTGGTGTCCGTCCATGTGCTCGGGTAGGTGACCATTCAGCTCCACGAAAAGCCCGACCTGGGCCCTCAACTCCAGCTCCACCTTGGAGGAAACAAAACACACCTGGAAACAGCTGTGATGGAGACACATGACTTCAAAGACAAAGGTCGTTTTAAAATCTGAGGCTGGTGTTTTTGCAACTCAGCAATAACAACGTGACAGCTGTCCCCAAGTTCAAACTGGTACTGTCTGAAGACGCTTCAGTTTCAGTCACATAGTGCTGAATCTCAGCAGTCGCCTTCAAGTGTAAAAATGAAATAACAGAATCCGCCAGCGATCAAACTGGAGTCTGTTAGATCTGCTCAGTGTTATTCAAACCACTGCAGCGCTCTAATCTCGGTAATACTGTGGTCAGTATTGGTGTAGCTCATGAGGCAGAGCGGGTCATCTACTGATTGGAAGGTTGGTGGTTCGATCCCTGGCTTTCTGCGTGCCAAATATGCTTGGGCAAGATACTGACCCCAAGCTGTATGAATGTTGGTTAGGAAGCACTTCTAGAAAAAAGTGCTTGTATGAATGTGGCGTGTTGTATAAAGCGCTTTGAGTGCTCAGAGTGGACATAATAAGTATATATAAGAACCAGTCCATTTTTTCTCTAACTGTAAAATTGTATTTGTAAACGAGGCCATTAATAGTTAATGTTAAAGGAACATTGAGTTCAACAGAGTTCAGACGCTCCTTCAGTGCTGAAGGCAAACCTCTGGTTGTTCTTATTCTCTTAAATCAGTGAAAGATTTACTTTACAAAGAGCTCTTTTTAAATGAAGCAACAACCTGTTTTTCCAGGCTAAATAAAAACCTTCTAAATTAACGAGACGCTTTGTCCTCTCCAGCTTACAGGTCATCTGCTTCCATGTGCGTGTCTGAGAGTTACACCTGGGACTCAGGTACCTGTAATGTGAGGCCTTCGTTTGCAGAGGAGCTGCAGCATCCAGAGTGGTACACAGTGAGGAGGTAACACTACGAGATAATCGACCTCTGTGGGAGGAGCTGCTCTGCACTGTGTTTACATACAGTAATGAAGAGAGTAGCAGTGGAGAATGAAAGTAATCTCCTGTAATCAAATGTATCCCCACTGCTGTGTAATCCATTACTGTAAACTGAAATGTTGTCAAGAAATGATCAGCTGAGACTGTTTTTCAGGAAACACTATTAAATGTTCAGTTTCTGTATGTCTGGAGAAGACAGAGCCCACTATCACTCCTGTCACACTCCACCACCTGACAGGTGGGAAACAGTCCCACCTGTCACACCATGTGACCTGCTCTCACATACCGCTAACATTTGTTTACCTGTATCTTGATATTTTAAGATCATATAAAGATGCATAAAAATGTGTAACATTATGTATTTTACACTGATCTTTATTTTTCACTGACAGTGAAATTCTAGTTTTTAATGTCGTACCTGTTTCATGCTGAGTTCTCCTCTCTGCAACGCCTGACGAAAGCCCATCTTCCCATGGAAGAAGCCATGCTGGTTTACGAGCGTGGAGGACTGCTGGAGGCTCGGACACACTGGTATGCCTTCAGACAGGTTGGCATGCAAGCCAATGGGAATGTTGTGTCTGACACAGGAACAGCACAGCTCTGTTAAACCATGCGATGCTACAACAGGCAAACATTTGTCTATGTTCAAAGGCACAGTCACTCTGTTCTTGATTATAAATACAGTGGGGCAAAAAAGTATTTAGTCAGCCACCGATTGTGCAAGTTCCCCCACTTAAAATGATGACAGAGGTCAGTAATTTGCACCAGAGGTAC
>NW_005187454.1:3042126-3047593 GCF_000239375.1 Pundamilia nyererei
TGGGAAGGAAAAACTCCCTTTTAACAGGAAGAAACCTCCAGCAGAACCAGGCTCAGGGAGGGGCGGGGCCATCTGCTGTGATTGGTTGGGGTGAGAGAAGGATGGCCTCACAGTAAGCTTTATAATACTGTGGTACACAGAGGAGTTCATGGTCAACTAGCAGTGAGATACCCGGGTCCTATGGCTGCAAAACAAGCTGTAATCATCCCCCAGACTGTCCCACCAATCGCCCTTGGTCTGGAGCACCATGCAGGATCGTACCTCACAGAGTGATGATAGTCATGAAAAAGGTGGTGGATCAGTCCAAAAACATGTAGCAGGAGCTGGTTAATGATCTGACGGCAGTTCGGACCACAGTCACCAACAACACCACGGGTAACGTACTACATTATAATTGTTTGTCCCCCTGCTCAGGAAGACACATTTATAGGCTTGTCTGAAGTTTGCCACTGAACATCTAAATGATTCAGAGAAGAAACTGCTGTGGTCAGAAACTAAAATCAACTCAACCTCAGAATTGCTGAGGTTCACCTAAAGAACACTATTCCCATAGTTCCCAGTGGCCTTTTACTTTGCTCTTGTGCGATGACCTGATCACGGTGCAGCTCCACTGTTACATGTGAGATCAACTGTCATTGTCAATCAATATCCTCATCCACACAACTAATGCCCCCAGCTGAACCAGGGTGTGGTGAACCAGGATCTACGTGCAGCCTGAGTCCACCATTGCATGCCATGCATACCCCCTTGGCACCTTACTGGTACGCTGCATGTCTCACGCAGACCAGTGAGAAGTGTTACAGGGCTGGAGATACCAAACACCTGTCCCACATCCATGCACGGTCACTGTCTGTGGAAGTGTCCCTGTCCTCAACAGCCATCGGCTATTGAGGTGTAGTGTCTGTGGCCTCTGGGACCTGAGCAGAAATAGAGGGAGAAGGGTGATGGGTCCCAGAGCCGCTTACTTGTTCCATCAGTTGCATCCGCTCCACCGACTCTTGGCCATTACAACGGGTGGTCCAACATCAGTGTCACTGTAATGTCGAGGCTGATCAGTTGGTGGCAACAGACCAACTCCGCTGTGCCCGCCTGAGGCCCCTCCATCACCATGAGCTCTGCCAGCCAAGCCTCCCCTTTCCTGGGACCAGGTTGTAGCTTTTGGTTTGCATATTATGCAAGGCCCTTTCCATACGCCAAGCTGCAGGCAGCTGATCTCCATCATGGAGATCAGCTGTTCTGGTCAACCACACCCCTCGCCTGTAGCTGAGCCACGAGCCACACCCCACCACTTTAACTTGAGTAGGTACTGAAAAAGAGTTGTTTATTAACCAAGATAAGAATTCTGCAATCATTCCCTTTAGTTATTTAGTTCTTTGCTTTTCTACTGTACTCAAAGGACTTTACACAACTTGCCTCATTCACCCACTCAGACAAGCACTTCTATTTTTTATGTAAGTGCTTACTAAGTAAAGTGCTCTGACTGCTCAGAGTAGAAAAGTGCTATATCAGAACCAGTCCATTTACTAACCAACATTCACACACACATGCAGCAATGGATTCGTCAGAGAGCAACTTGGGGTTAGTATCTTGCTTTGGGATATTTGACATGGACACTAGAGCAGCCGGAGATCAAACCACCAACCTTCTAATTAGAAGATGACCTGACCGAGGTGCTTCCTTCTTTTAAAGACTATACCAGATTCTAAATTTGGCTCATCCTAAAGTTATCTTATTTTTCTTATTATCTTATTTTCTTTCTATATTGTCTTATTGGAATATCATTCGAACTGTAGAAGTGTAGTCGGATGATAACACACAGAGGAAAGGTTCAGAACTGAGGGGATCAAACTACCAGAAGGCAACATTGCAGACACGGAGAACAGCTACAAGTTCCTATGAATGCCAAAGGGAAATGGGAACCACAAACAGGCCGCTAAGAAACTTGCAACCGCCAAACACCTGGAAAAGTCAGGCAAGGCCAGAGGAGTCAGCTGAACGGTAAGAACAAGATCCGGGCTATCAACACCTATATCCTGCCGCTAATCAGGTACCCCGCTGGGATGATAAGCTGGCCAAAGGAGGAGATAGAAGCCACTGACATCAAGCAAGAAGAAGAACCATTACGGAAGGACAGGCCCAGGATGACATCCAGAAATCCTACCAGTGGCTGGACAAAGCTGGACTGAAAGACAGCACAGAGGCACTAATCATGGCAGCACAAGAACAAGCTCTGAGCACAAGATCCATAGAGGCTGGGGTCTATCACACCAGACAAGACCCCAGGTGCAGGCTGTGTAAAGATGCCCCAGAGACAATCCAGCACATAACAGCAGGGTGCAAGATGCTAGCAGGCAAGGCATACATGGAACGCCATAACCAAGTGGCCGGCATAGTGTACAGGAACATCTGTGCCGAATATAACCTGGAAGTCCCGAGGTCAAAATGGGAGATGCCCCCAAGGGTGGTGGAGAATGAACGAGCTAAGATCCTGTGGGACTTCCAGATACAGACGGACAAAATGGTGGTGGCTAACCAACCGGACATAGTGGTGGTAGACAAACAGAAGAAGACGGCCGTAGTGATCGATGTAGCGGTTCTGAACGACAGCAATATCAGGAAGAAGGAACACGAGAAGCTGGAGAAATACCAAGGGCTCAGAGAAGAGCTCGAGAGGATGTGGAGGGTGAAGGTAACGGTGGTCCCCGTGGTAATCGGAGCACTCGGTGCGGTGACTCCCAAGCTAGGCGAGTGGCTCCAGCAGATCCCGGGAACAACATCTAAGATCAGCGTTAATCTCGTTAAAATGACGTTAACGCCATAACCGCATTAACGGGGCAAATCTCCGTTAGCGAGTTAACACAGATCCGTGGGGCTGCATGGCGCTAACACGTTAGCATGCTTAGCTTGTTGACGGTTATGGCGTTAACGTCATTTTAACAAGATTAATGCTGACGGCACAACTTTTTAAACCTCTTGAATTAAAGCTGAAAGTCTTACTTCACTGTTTGCTTTGAAATTCACTGTGGTCATGTAAAGAGGAAGGAAAAAAAGTATGGCTCTAACTCTACTTTATTTATCCCTGAAACTGGGAAAATATTGTGTTACAGCACCCGAAACGTTAAACACAATCCATAACAAAATAGCTTACATGTAGCCGAAGCACTAATAATATAAAAGTGGCAAAACAAAACACTTAAATAAAGCAGTAAAAATATAAATAAATATATAAAAAGCATGAGAAAAGCTAAAGAGAAAAGAGAAAAAAAGCCCAAAAAGTTAAAATAGGTGGTAAAGAATTTCTTTATGTGTCTTTCTGGCAGCAGAGCTTAAAGAGATATATGAGAGAGAGCCGGTGCAGTGTGTAGTGCAAAGGAAAATGAAAGAAAAAATAATACCAGAGTTACAAAACGAAAAGACGTGGAAAACAAAGCAAGTCTTCAGAAACTGCCAGGACTAGCACGAAAAAGTGAAAGATTTCTGGTCTCCTAGACATTACATTATGTACTGTAAATGGTATTTTTTTAGTGTGTTAGATTTTACATATACAGTGTAAGGCTACGCTACCTTTTAGCCAGATCTGCCGCCTGTTTTGCAGCCGAGCCATTAACCAGCAACGAGACATTGGAGATGCCTCCAGCCTGGAAGCAATCCACAATCCCCTGGTTCCTCCTGGGACAGTAGCCAAAATCATCTCCTGTCACCACCAGCATCATTCTGGGCTGTGGCATTATTGCTGGTCTCTGTTGGCGACACACAGGGGACAGATTAACATTCATCGTTATGGTGTCCATGGCTAATAATGACCAGGTTGTCCGTTATCAGTGAACATGGACCCTGGATCCTCCGACTGTTCCACGTCACATGGTTTATTGATAAGAAAGACACGAAACACCAAACTGTTGTGGTTTTCAACAGTGCCTTTCATTGCTGCTATAGAACATGAAAGAGCAGTACGTCAGCAAACAGAAGCACATATCTGTCAATACACCAGCCACGTTTCTAAACTAGATGATGGTCTGATTTAAGTTTCTGTGCACATTTTAAGATTGCTCTAGATCGCCAGCTGGACTATTAAAAACACATAAAACTGCAAAGTTAGTCTATATTAGCCCTTTGTGGTGATATACTTGCCCGATGCAGCTGCCCGCTCATAATCAATGAAGTGCTGGGAAATCTTTGCTGAGTTACTGCGCTCTGTCTCTCGGTGCCTCTGGAGCTTCAGTTTGGGCTGCATTCTAATATGAACAGCTTCAGTCCGTGCAGGTAAGTACAGAGCATGATGAGCCAGACGAGCTGCTGCTTTTTACAGTGTAAAATTATCTGATCTACCTGGGCAAACACAGGAGCCACCTAGAAACCAAACAGTAACACCTTAACAAACATCTAAGGTGTGTTTACTATTTAGATCAGGTTTGAAAAAACACCCACAACAACACTCCTGTTAATCTTAGCCCCCATGTCTGTTAACCCAACAATATTCTACAGGTTCATGTTTACCATTATTCCTGAGTTACAAGCAGAGTCTGCACAGGTAGGTCATAAGTTTCTTTTTAAATGGTAACAGTAGTGTCCACAGATCTTTGGTCCAACAGAAGAAGAAGGCCACAGCCTCCAAAGGGCAGTCTCATTCTGTCTTCTGGATCGTGGTACAGCCAGCAATGATCAGCAGACCTCAGAGATCTAGCTGGCACATACGGATGTAGCAGCTCACTGATCATGGAGGCATCTGATCATGGAGGGGTCTCAAAATGATCAGCACACTTTTAAACTGAGCCCCAAACTTTATGAGGAGGCAGGAAGACATAATCTGTCCACCTTAAGAGGACCCAGTGATAAGCCTGACAGCAGAGTACTAAAACACTGGTAAGTGATCCAGAGAGGACCTGCTCAGGCAAATGAACTACAATAATCAAGATGTAATGAAATAAAGGTATGTATACCACTTTGATTTCACTTTGAGACACAGTGTATTTACGTTTGTAAAAGAAAACCAACATGTTTTTCCAAACTGAAGCCTGATAAAAGGTGACGCCCAGATTTCTCAGAGTGGGGAAAACTAAAGTTTAAAGATGAAGATGAAAGGGGCACAGAGTTATTCAGGATGAATGCAAGTGTGAACATGAACTAAATTAGCAGAAGCAACTAAAAAGCTCCTGTGAAAGAGAGAAAGAAACTCCCTCAAGTGCTGATCCAGACATTCAAACACAAGCTCTAAATGTCTAAGATACCATTAGATTTAAAGATGGAGCTGCCAGGGACGGAAAGACCACAGGGAAGCTTTATACATACAGTGAAAGAAGACACGCAGGGGTTGGTGTGACAGACGAATATGCTAGAGATGGGGTTAGATGATAGCAACTGATCTATGGCGTTAGTTTTGCGCCACTATTCTGAACGCACGTAAAAAAAGTTTGCAGGTGCAAGTGTTGTATTTTGAGGAGAAACTTATTTTGAGCGAAGAAAAGCT
>NW_005187454.1:3048678-3068208 GCF_000239375.1 Pundamilia nyererei
TCACTATGTGTTAACAGACCTCTCTGCATTGAATCATATCTGTTATTAATCTCTGTCTCTCTTCCACAGCATGTCTTTATCCTGAATCGCAACTGAATTGAATCACAATAATCAACAGCAGCTTTACTGCTACTCAAGACTTTAACTTTAATAACAGATTTGTCACATTGGTAGACCATAATTTAATGATTGCCTTCCTGTATTATAGCAATTATATATTGTTAGCTATATTGTAGATGTTTGATTTCAGTATCTACAACTACAGTGAATACAATGGTATTTATGTTAGTCCCAGCTTGCATGATGGGGGGTTGTATTAAACCACAATGAAAGTTTTTGTCAAAGTGTTTTCTTCCAACACTTTCACATTCTAATTATATTCTTTTTCTGTATAACACACAAATTATTTTTAAATTAATCATAAATTACATATTTATTCATTTATTTTCTTATGTTGTAAATTTGCACTGCACAGTCTCTTATTTCTCTTTTGTGTGTTATATTCTGGACTTTCGTGTGACCCTGCATGCTCCATCGGTCTGTCTTTGCTGCTGGAACACATGAATCTCCCCAATGAGGAACAACAAAGGATATTTCTGTTCTACTCTATTTCTATTTGTAAATAATATCTGAATTATTTAAAACAAAAAAAAACCCTCAGTGGGTAAATATCATCAGCTCCCTGACACACACAGACTGATTGCTGATTTTCACAAAGTGGGAAATGGATATACGAAGTCATCACAACTTTTCCAAGTGACAAAAACTGGAGCGAGAAGGATCATCAAGAAATTCAAAGAGAGCTGAAAGTACTGAACAAACTACTGAGAGATGGGTTTAAAGACCCCAGCAGACAGTAGTGAATGACTTCACCAAGTTGGGAATTGTAGTCTCAAAGAAGAAAATCACAAGAACCTTAAACAGGAACAGACTGACAAACTGGGAATCTCATCAAGATGGAAGGAATCAAAATATGTCACAGAAAACCTCAAGTCAGCAGCAAAACTACGTCAAGGTCATTGCTTTGTCTTCCAACATGACAACAGCCCAAAACATATGACACTCCTGATGAAGAACTTCCTTTACAGGTCCAAAGTGAACATTACTGCCTGGGCTCCACAAAGCCCTCCTACTGAAGATCTATGGGGTGAACTGAAGAGCAAGGTCCATGCCAGAGAAGCTTGAGAGATTTACCAAAGAAGAATGGGCTGAGCTAATCATTTATTTCCATGGTAGCTAGCTGCACATACCTGATTGTCGTCTACTTCAACAACGGCAGTAAAAAAGGACCAGCTGCGCCATCGAGTATCCGCCAGACAGTCAGCCTCTGAATAGGCCAAACTTTGCTCTGTAGTGACTACTTTGTGTTGTTGTTTTTGTGTGTCGGCTGGAGAGAGTTTACAAATGAGAAGCAAAAAAGAGCCGTCTGATATTCAAAGTATATTCAAAGGTGAGAACAGGCTTTTCCCTGCAGCACGGTATGTAATAAAGACTCACTAAGAGAATAGTGGCATTTACCAGAAGTACAAATACTTCATTAATGTACTTAAGTAGAAATTTCAGAATCAGCTATTTATTCTCAATAATCCCGAGTAAACCATCACCAAACTGGTTTAGATCTCTGGAATCGTCCATTTCTAAATTGCTTTGAAAGATAAACTTGTGTATTATCTTAAAAATGCTTCAAAGGACCAAGGATGAAGCTCCTGAACGGGTCCGGGACAGGCTTGCGGACCAGGTGTTCTGGCTGGGACTGGGAGTTTGGGTTCTGGGTCATGGCTGGGGTGTCACCAGGGTTGTGGGTTGGTGCATGCAGGCCCCCGTGCATGGGGGTTTGGCCCTGGCAGACTTCAGCAAATCAGTGGAAGTGGGGGCCTCTTTAGCTAACGGGTAGGTTGGGACCATCTTTTGCAGGTGGTCTCTGCTCTTCGGGAGTCCACTCTGTGGGTGGGGGGGGTCTAGCAGAGGTGGAGGATGGGTGAACCTGGGTGTCTATTGACTGAATGTTGGGGTGGACCGGGACGGTTTGCTTGTCTCCACCCCGGGGACCATGGTGGACACCAGAGGTGAAGGGAGCCACCAGGTGGAAGAAGGGGTCCTATTGGGCTTTTTAGCCTGTGGGACTTTGGAGGCAGCTGATAGGTACCGACAGGCCAAGTGGAACGCAGCTCGGGCAGTGGGTGAAGCAAAACCTCGGGTGCGGGGGGAGTTTGGAGAGGCCATGGAAAAAGACTTTCGGATTGCCTTGAAGAGATTCTGGCAAACCGTCAGACGACTCAGGAGGGGAGAGTGGTGCTCTACCTGCACTGTGTATAGTGCGGGTGGAGCACTGCTGACTTTGACTGAGAACACTGTCAGGCGGTGGAAGGAATAAACAAAATACTCCTTAATCCCACTGTCTTCCATGACAAAAGCAAAGTCCGGGGACGGCTCGTCTATCCCCGGGGGTGAGGTCACTGAGGCAGTTAAGGAACTGCTTGGTGGTAGGCCCCCTGGGGTGGAAGAGGTTTACCCAGAGTTCCTGAAGGCTCTGGATGTTGTAGGGCTGTGTGGTTGACACGCCTCTACAATGTTGTTTGATCAGTGATGGTACCTCTAGATTGGCAGACCGGGGGGGTGGGGGGGGGTGGGTGGTTTCCATCTTTAATAAGGGGGACTGGAGGGTGTGTTCCAACTATAGGAGGATCACACTCCTCAGCCTCCCTGGAAATGCCAGGGAGCTGGAAAGGAGAGTCCATCCGTTAGTCGAACCTTAAATACAAGAGGAATAATGCGGTTTTTGTCCTGGTCGTGGAACACTGGACCAGCTCTTCACCCTCTCGTGGATACTTGAGGGTGCGTGGGAATTTGCCCAACCAGTCTACATGTGTTTTATGGCCCTGGAACTTACTGATTCTTTACATTGATGCTATGGTTATTTTTCTTTCTTGTACTGAGACAGTGATTGTAATTCTCTGACACTGGGTCTTTGTTAGGACAGTGAAAAAAAATCAGGGCTTAGCCCAGCCCTGAAATCTTTTTTTTTTCCCCCCCAAAAAAAGCAACTTTTTAAAAGTTTTTACTATATTTTTGTCATGGTCCCGGTCGGTGAGCCAGTGTTTTGAGTTTTGCACTTCTACTTTTTATTTTATCATGGATTATGACTGCTTGTGCTTTGGTTTCTGCCCTAAGTATTTCTAGCTCCTTAGTTCTGTAGTACTTCCTGAGTTCTAATTCTTAGGTTTTGTTATTTGGCTTCCCGGTGTTAACTCTGTCCCACACTTCAGGTCTCTGTGTTCTGTCTCCCCAGTCTCTACTAAGTTTACGTGTCTAGAGTTCAGCCGGTGTGTTTCCTGTTTTACTTTGAAGGTCCGTGTCTCATGTCAGTGTTTCTAGTTTTGCTTCCCTTTGGTCTCGTCGTGTCTGATTTCTTCCAGCTGTGCTCTCCTCCTGTGTCTTATTCCCCTCGTTATGCCCCAGTGTATTTAAGCCCTGTGTTTCTCTGTGTCAGTGTCGCGTCCTCCCTCATGCTGTGTGATCCCTGGTGTGGAGTTTTAGGTTTTGGTTTCCCAGTCTAGTTTAGTTCTGTTATTAAAGCAGCGTTTTTTTGAGTTCATTCCTGTGTGTTGCGCGTCCTGCATTTTGGGTCCTCTTCCTGCCTGACCACAGCCGAATCTGGACAATTTTACAGTTAAATAAATATTTAGAAATACACACTGAGTGCTACCTAAAGGCTGAAGTAAGATGTGTGTAGCTGCCTGTCACAGAATGATACTACGATTAACTATCAGTGCAGTAAGAGTTCTTCAGCTTCGTTACTATTTTTTATTTTAAGCAGCAGCGTAAAGCTCGATGAAGTAGTTACATGCATATTTAAGCTTTACCAGCTCTGGTCTCAACGTATCTGCTTCTATTCTGCCAAAATGGCCATTTTAAACTGTTACCTGTGTTTGGTCTTTTGGGTACTCACCTCTTCCTCACCTTCACCTGGCGTCTCATCAATCTGCTGCACTCTTAATTTCCTCTACTCTCCTCCCTCGCTCCTGTCCTGGTTGTTACAAATAATGCAATCAGGATGTATCAAACAAACTATGTTGCAAATGTTTTGATGTGACGATTAGTATTACTACATTATTACATACTTTATATTTTAAACACAGATTTTAGCATATATTTAACATATCAGATTGAATTAAAAGCAAAAACCTAATGTTTCTGTTTCATAAGACCAAGTCACTAATGAATACAGGCTAATATTTATTATACACTACCAGTCAAAGTGTGGACACAGCTTCTGATTTAATGGGTTTTCTTTATTTTCACGACTGTTTACATTGTAGATTCTCATTGAAGGCATCGACACTATGAATGAACACATGTGGAATTATGTAGTAAACAAAAAAGTGTGAAATATCTCAAAACATGTTTGATATTTTAGATTCTTCTAAATATCCACCCTTTGCTTTGATTCCTGCTTTGCTCACTCTTGGCTCTCTCTCTGAGCTTCATGAGGTCGTCGCCTGAAATTGTTTCCAACAGTCTTGAAGGAGTTCACAGAGACGCTGAGCACTTGTTGGGCCTTTGGCCTTCACTCTGAGCTCCATCTCATCACAAACCATCTCCACTGGGTTTAGGTCAGGTGACTGTGGAGGCCAGATCACCTGGTCAGCACTCCATCACTCTCCTTCTTGGTCAGATAGCTCTTACACAGCCTGGAGGTGTGTTTGGACTCATTGTCCTGTCAAAAATAAAATAAATGATGGTCCAACTAAATGCAAACCAGATGGGATTTCAAATACGGCTGTCAGCTGTGTCCCATCATGACTTCTGCACAACACAACTGATGGTCCCAACCTCATTAAGAAAGCAAGAAATCCCACCAATGACCCCTGACAGGCTCACCTGTGAGGTGAAACCATTTCAGGTGACGACATCATGGAGCTCACTGAGAGAAGGCCGAGGGTTTGCAGCGCTGTCAACAAAGGGTGTCTACTTTCAGGAATCTTAAATATAAGACTTATTTAGAGTTATTTTTGATTTTTCTTTGATACGTAATTCCATATATCTGGCTTCATACACTCGATGTCTTCAGTTTGTGTCTACGATGTTGAAAGTAGTAAAAATAAAGAAAAACCATTAAATGAGTAGGTGTGTCCAAACTTTTGACTGGTAGGTACATCAGCCAGCATTTCATTCCCATTTAATCCCACTGGATTCCATCTAATGACATCTGTCTTTCCAGCAACATCACGTCCTATTTAAGTAACACGTTTTTTTTCATGTAATTCTGCATTCAGTATTCAGATTTAATCATTAGACTGTATTGTGTCTTCAAATGGTAAACGGACTGAAAGAGGAAAAGCAGAGCTATAGTCAAGGTCGGCGTGGGTCAGTGGGGCTTTAGGCACAGCTGCACATGTTCATACATTTTGGTTGCTGTACTTCAGCATCTACAAAAAAATGAGTGAGCATATAGGCAGAGAGGTTTTTTTTAATTGGCATGCAATTTTAAATCCAACGTTTCTATCGGCTCTATAAACACAGCAAACACACAAACTGTTTGTATGCAGTTTTATACACAGTGTGCTGCAGCGAAAGGTCCAGCTGCTGAATCTGGCTGGGAGAAAAAAGAAAGAGCCAACTTCACTCAGAGATGGAGGAAGATAAGAAAGCCAGGACAGGAAGAAGAGAGCTTAGATTTAAAGGCAACGACTGTCCAGTCGTTTTGATAAACTGGAAATTGAAAGCTTACATGTAAACACTTGTGTTTTTAAATCAGCTACTGGATGTGTACATGTGACATTATGTTTTTCATATTGTGAAACATGCTGCAAAACAAACACACAGCTCGCTAACTTTGTGTTATTGAAAGTGTGCATGAAAACGCTGCACTACAGGTCAGTGCAGGATAAACACATAACGTGATGGATTTAAAGTACAGACCAGTGACTAGTGCACAGTGGCTGTGGTGCTCATGGTCAGTTTCTTTCTCAGGATATGCCAAACTGTAGATTTAGCCCTGTTGTGTTACTTTCTCAGATGGTTTTTGGTCTGTTCTCCTGTTTCGCAGCTTGTTTCACCTGCATGGAGAGCTCCTTTGACAGCATGCAAGCACAACACCTCAGATCAACTCCAGGCCTTTTATCTGCTTACATGATCATGACATAAAGAACGAATTGCCCACACCTGCCAATGTCAAATGTCCAATTACTTTTGGTCCCTTTAAAAAGAGGGTGGCACATGTTAAGGAGCTAAAATTCCCACTGTTCCCAAGGCCACTGTTCCCAAGGCCACTGTTCACCGGTTGTCCTAGTTTCGATTATGCATATGAACTGTTTATAGTGTTGGGGAAATCTGCAGTCAGCACATCTGCAGGCACAGTCCCTGGTTGGACGTTCTTAAAGGGATACAGCAAAGATCAATCTAATGAGTCTGCACACACACACACGCACGCGCACACGCACACGCACACACACACACACACACACACGAGATAATGGAGATGCATGTTAGAAATGGCATGTTATCCAGCCACAGCACAGCAGGCTGATTTACACCAGTGTCCACAGCCCTGTTTTTGTTCCACCTCCAGGATCTGTTATGATTTGTATGCAGATGGTAAACGGTTCCATTTCTGAGGGCCTTCAAATGAAAACGCTGACTGACCAAATAATGTGTTGTACTTTGGTAGTCTGCAGGCTCCATGATCCTCTGGTCCCAGCTCCTGTACGATATTCAAACTCATCCACTTTTTGGATTTCTCTCTGATCTATCACAATGGTTCAAGTTCATCAAATTTTATTCGCCACATGCAGTAAACTGCAGTGAAATGAACCCGCCCCCCGACCTTAAAAGTTATTCCAGACTTTACACCAGATTGTAAAACACCCTGAGAGCGTTTTGTTACAGTTCAGAGTCAAAGAGTGATCGCTGAACCACCGAGACACTCCCACCACCTCTGTTCAGCTCTGCTGCCTGTCGTGGAGTCTTTGCAGATACATATGTAATAGCATCATCTGCATACATCTGACACTGGACACCTTTACAACTGTCCATAAGTCACTGATGTAGAAACAGAAAAGCAGCAGTCCTAAAACGGACCCCTGTGGAACTCCCACACAATTTTGAAAGCTTGATTTCATTACATGAACTCTTCTCTATTTGCAGATATGAGCTGGGACATTTTGGACTAAGGTCTTATTATTACAGGTAAGTATTCAGAATAGCCCACCCTGCACAGGTGTCAGTCTGTCACCTTCATCTGCCACAGGCTGTCAAAGCTACAGCACTGCAATGTCTAACTAAGATTTGTTTCGTATGATTGAGTTGATTTCTCTTATGCTATAACTTCAAAAAACTCAAATATGTCATAGTAACAAACCCATGGCAGACCCGACCACACAACCATTCTAAACACGCTTTTATTCCGGTTGTCGTTCTTTTTCAGCTGAACACACACCAACAACAACTCAGTCAGGACCCAGTACGGGTCTAATGCAGCTGCGGTGTGGCAGCCTCCCTGCAGCGGTGCTGTCAAACATCATTCCCACACACTGGGTGACACAGATATTATGTCAATATGCAGAATCTCTGGGTCACGACTACTGTAAGCCACCTTTCTGATGAAGATGATTAGTCACAAAATCATCTGAAATAGCTGATTCATTTGTGATCAGTCTCATTCACTCAGTCTGAGAGGATGCAGCGTTGCAGTAATCCATGTGAGCGACCCAGTTCATCACCAGCCTGTGGAAGTCATTCAAAGCGACTTTGTGGAGTTCTCCTGATGAACGTATCGTAACGTCTGGAGCGGTCTATGCACTACACCTACTACAATCATCCTAAGGTACTGAACAACAATGTGTTCATGACAGTGTTGTGGAAGCTGCTAAAGTGCTGCCCGACTCAGAGCCTGCAGAGCCTGCATCACTGTATCAGAGCACAGCAGGTTTGGTTTCCTGTTGTTGGACTTTGTTACAATAAACTGCAATTACAGAAATAACAGCACCAGGACAGTGGTATATGAACATTTTAGAGCTTAACATCAGTGTAAATAATATCATTCATATATTTAAAAGTACATGTTTCCTATTTTGTAATGATTTAATATTTCCTGACTATAGACAGCGCAGCGTGTTACTGATGGAGGCAAGAAAGTACTTTTTAACACAAGGATCTGTACTTTTACTTCAGTAAATGATGTCTGTACTTTTCCCTCGTGTGTTTTATTGGGACGCTTCCCCCTGTAACCATGGTTTCCCCCTCCCTGTGCACATACTCCGATAAAGGAAGGACACACGGTGTTGAGTTCACCGACCTGAGTTCGTGTCCCAGCAGCAGCTCGTTGTCCTCTCACAGGGCTGTTGCGCTCATGGTCCAAATGTTTCAGCTAGCCGAGTTATCCGCCGGCAGACTGCAGCACAGCTGCTACAGTCACACAGGTGGGTGAATGACGTTTGTCGGACACGGACCAATCAACACGGGCGCTGACGTTAGTGGGACCCGCCTCGTGGATGCTCAGCTGTGACTGGTTCATACTATTAAGGTAGGTCGGTCACAAAAATCCGTTTTTTTTAATGTGATTCGCCCGATAAACGTTTATCTTACGCTAATCCAAAAACACGCCCCAGGCTAACGACGCTGACGTCAGCGCTGCCGGAAATGACGGAAAATTACCGTCCAGGCCAATCAAATATTTGCGGTGGGGGAGGGATTTGCGTTTACGACGTAGCTATGACGTAAGCGTTAATCCCCGGTCTCTGTTCGAAGGGAAACGTTCAAGTGGGCGGGCACATTTGCGTGACCATAAATTTTACGGTAGGAGTGAATCATCACACAGCAGCCTTTAACCTGCTGCACCGACAGGACGAATAAATCACCCGTGACCAAGACGAGCTTCACCGTGGGAGAGCTCCAGTCACTGCCGGGTGTCTGTTACGGTCAGGAACAGGACGGGACACTCAGCTGTCTCCCGTCCAGCCAAGCATACCAACACCACACGTCTAAGACGTGACTGCGGGATAAACGGCTCCTCTGTTTGCTAGTGTCACCGCCCAGTGTACACAACACGAGAACACACAATCCTATTATATGACAATACAAAATGAATCTTACCCATTGTGCTACACACGGGCGTTCATGGAAGTCCGAAAGCCCCACGCACGGCGCAACGACACTGTACTTCCGACTAGTAAGCCGCATACATGAGACCGGGTTGACTTTACTGAAAATACGTCGCCCCCTGCTGGAGAAACCGGAGATACACGTGGAAGTGGGAAAAACTCAGTGCGTTAAAACATTATCCTCCGATGTAAACAAACGCAAAAATGTAAACACGTCATAAAAACAGGATTTCCTATTAATCCTGTGAGAACAATTACATTGAATACACAGTTTTAAACAGGCCTACATTAACAGTGGGGACACTCCAGGCTGTGATTCAAGTCTTCACATGATGCTAAAAGGTTTGACAATCTGAATGTTACAAAGGCAACAGCAAAAATGGAGATGGGTCTCTAAACGACGTCACCTAGAAATGTTCAGTCACACCAGTGCAACTGCTCATTATCCTTCCAGTGTTTAGCAGGTGAAACCTTACAAGGAGCAGAACACTACCCAAAGGAAGCATTGCAGTACCATCTTCACTGCCTTGCTTTTTCCCCACATGTCCCGATTCTGTCGCCACTCCAGGTAAACTTATCCAAGCAGCCATTCATATCACACCACGCTGACATGGCCACTGTAGTTTATTTGGGTGGTGGACAGGGATCGGCACTTTGCCCCTATACAACCCAGCATAGCTTTCAGCTGTATGTGCTCCAGTAGCTGTTCTGTGGGATCAGGCCACAGAGGCCAGGCTTCTCTGGGGTGTCTATGGGCAGAGGAATCCTGGTGGGCTGGTTATCTTTCCTTGGAGAACTTCACAAAAGGTTGAGTACCTACGTCAAACGCTGCTTTCTTTGGCCTTTAATCACAGATTGAACTAACAACATGAGAACAAACTGTGTGGCTAGTAGCAAAATGCCTAAAGATCCGATTACAATGGTTTATTTGCCTTGTCTGTCATAGAATTGCATCTAAATCTAGACAACACTGATTCATTCGTTCAGTTAGGTGATAATTGATTCATAGGTCATGTAGCTAAACAACATGCTTTCTGAAAACTGTACAAAGACTGGATAAAAACTGAGTGCAAAAGCAGGCACTGTCCAAAGAGACACTTTGAAAGTCTGTCCAACTATTGCTCAAGACCACATGTGTCGAACTCCAGGCCTCGAGGGCCGGTGTCCTGCAGGTTTTAGACGTGTCCTTGATCCAACACAGCTGATTCAAATTGCTAAATGACCTCCTCAACATGTCTCGTAGTTCTCCAGAAACCTGCTAATAAACTAATCATGTGATTCAGGTGTGTTGACCCAGGGTGAGATCTAAAACCTGCAGGACCCTGCCCCTCGAGGCCTGGAGTTCGACACCCCTGCTCAAGACCAATTACAAGAAAGTTGGGTCATTGGAAACAAAATACAAACAAATTCAAAACTTTTGCTCAATATGACAGTAAACGCAGATTCAGAAATGATACAATTCAGGTTTTAATTGTTGACTCTTGTTGACCCAGTGAGGTCACCTCCTAGTTATGGTCCTTCATCCACTGTTCAGTCCAATGCACTATCTGCTCCAGGTTGTGCTCCATGTCCTCAGGAGTGTTGCTGGGAAGTTGGTGGACAATCTCCTTACTGTAGGCCTCCATGGCTTCCTCATAGATGGTCTGGAAGATCTCACATTGCACATTGTCCTGCAGCTTTTTTCCCGTGTAGCCCCTTTCAGTCACAAAGAAGACAGGGACAACTTGGTTCAATGGTTAAAACGATGAATTATCACTCAAATACAAAGAGACAGGGAACCAGACACGGTGGCTGCAGACGAGTTCCTGGAAGTTCTCATTTTTACAGCTTTCTTACGGAAAAAAAAGACAAGTCTCACAGCACTTGCTATTTCTGGAACCTGGATGGCTCAGCCACGTGTTCACAGTCATTATCCAGGAGTAGAGAATGACTGTGATGCCTATGATAGAGCTACATTTACCACAAGCAGTGACAGCTCTGCTCTCGTCTGTATGCAGAAGGTGCTGAAGCTGGTTAGAGCTTGGAGCTGCAGTCAGCCATGTGTCTTAGCTCCCAGCCACACAGGCTGAATGTGTTTGTCCAAGCAGACTGTGTCACAACTTCAAAAGCACCGTTTTAAATTCAAACTGTTAATAGCTGCCATATGCTACGTAATAATTCAATGACAAAACCAGTGTAGTGTACTGCAGGCTAACACTGTAGTGAAGAACTATCACATTATTTAACTATGATTAATTCATGAATCAGAAATCTCATCGTTTTCACTTCAGCAACAAATGTATTTCCCTCCAAATCAAACGCTGTCATGTTGCAGCCTCGTTTCAAAACTCTTCAAATTCCATTCGCACCTGTAAAAAAGGGCTTTGCTTTAAATTCTTCCAAATGTATTAAAAACAAAAACATGTAGCTAACAGGGCAACGATACACACAATTCACGGTTCGATATTTTTTCGATACAAAAAAGTGTCCATGCCCTTTTTTAATTTGTCACTTATCAGAATTATAAATATATATTTAACTCAAAAGGACAGTTTTTAAATTTAATGTTGCTGAAACAACAAAGTAATAAGAAAATAAATAAATCTGATGGAGGAATCACTCATCTTTGGAAAAGAGAGTTTATTACAGAGAAATGGCTCTTTCAAAATAAAAGCTATACTATACGCTTCTTCTGGGCTATATTCTCAGCAGCATATTAAACATATCAGGTCCCCATAAGGAGAATCCTGTGCTAACGGCTGTCTAAATGACTCGGGTAAAGTTTGTAGCATGCTGCTTGTTGTTTTTGTCTGCTTCCACTTGTCTTTGCATGAGGATGATGTCGGAGTAAATGTGCAGTCATATTCGTTGTGTTCCCACTAGTGCTGTCAGCGTTAATCTGAAATGACGTTAACGCCACAACACGGCAAATCTCCGTTAACGAGCTACCGCGGATCGCCCCGTGCGTGGGGCTGGACGGCCAACACGTTAACGAGCTAACTGCGCTAACACACTAGTTCCCACCCATGTAATTGAGCATTGCGTGGCACATCCAACATACTGTTTTACTTTAGTCCATGACGCGCTTACCTTCAGGGTCATACGTCACATGAAAACCAAAATAATTCCAAACGCCAGATCTGAATGAGGGTGGGGGAGGTTCAATTTGCCATGTTGCAAGGAGAGCTTAGCTTCTGTCTGCTAGCTTGCCCTGCGCTCAGTGAATCTGCGTTCGACTACTCCGCCTAGGCTGCACTGTCGAGCGCAGATCCACTGAGCGCTCAACACAGACAGCATCGTCAGAAGGAAAGTTGATAAAATAAATCACAAATGTTGTATTGTTCATACATATGCGTACCGAACCGAAAGCACTGTATCGAACGGTTCAATATCGATACGAATATCGTTGCACCCCTAGTAGATAAGTAATCACAGTCGTCCTGTTTTCACTGATCATCTGTCAGATGTTTCTGTAAGTTGGCTGAATCCACCTGTTTGAAATCCAGTTGACCGGACGTGGACACACACCTGTCTATATAAGGTCCCATAGGTAACAGTAAACGTCAGAGCACAAACCAGTCCATGGAGTGTAAGGAACTGTCTGAGACCACAGAGGACTGAGACCACATTCAGAAAGGGCTTAGTCAGGGAGGTGACCAAGAACCCGATGATCCCTCTGACAGAGCTCCGGTGTGGCTTTGTGGAGAGAGGATAACCTTCAATCAGCCCTGAAGTGGCCAGACAGAAGCTGCTCCTTGGTTAAAGGTACATGACAGCCCACTGGGAATTGGCCAAGTGTCACCTGAAGGACTCAGACCACGAGAAACTGAAGTGTCTGGTCTGATGAAACAAAGACCGAACCACACAGCCAAGATAACAAAGAGTGACTTTGGGACCATGCTGTCCTTGAGTGACCCATCTGGAGCCCAGTGAGCCCCACCGAACATCTCTGCACAGGCCTGATAAAGCTGATGGAGGTTCTGCAAAGAAATCTGGGAGAAATGTCCAGAAATAGACACACCAGGCTCGTAGCGTCGTACTCATACTGCCAAAGGTGACTCAACATTTTGAGCAAAGGCACATGTTAAATTTGTTTTTTTATTTTTAATAAATCTGCAAGAATTTCAGCTTGTGTTACTTTGTCATTCTGAGGTCTTATGTGAACACTGAGTGTAGTCCACTGTGGAGCAAGCCTGTAACATGACAGCGCTGTGATGACTGCTCTGTGAGCAGAAACAAACCCAGGTGTTGTTACCTGGCCTCCAGTCGAGTGTACAGCTGGGTGTTGTCTGTGCGCAGGACAAAAACGATGTCGAACCAGCGCTCGGGGAACAGGTCACAGCCGTGATAGTCCACGATCACGCCTCCTTCACTCATCTTTTCATCCAGCTCATCCACCACCTGCAGAACACCAACAAGCTCCAACACTGACACTCGATGCACTCCCTCAGTCTACCTGCACCGTTAGCAAAACGTTTGTTTTGTCTGCAAGCAGCAAAATTCTGCTAGAAATAAATCCATCAACTTAGTGGAGAGGTGGGCTCTGAGAGGGGGAACCATCAAAGTGTGCTGTGCTTGTAATAATGATATTTAATAAAGCTCAGCACATTAACAGCTGTGGACAGATTCACAGGCCCTCTTTCTTCCCCTGTTTTCATGATGGAGAGAAATGTGTCTCCAAAAGGCTGCAGATGCTTACAATGTGCTGCACAGGCGTAAACTAAGATGTACACATGAACACACGCTCCGATCCATTTTACAAATGCATCCACCTGATCATTTATGCACAGTTATTACCTTCAGCTCACAAATCTGATCGTTTTCTCTTTCAAAAACCTTCCTGCTGCTGGTCTGTGGGTTGTTGTCAGACTGTGTTTGTGCTCATTGTTGGGCATTAAAAAAAGTGGTTTGGATTTTCAGGAAGGAGTCGCTCTCGTGACTCATCAAGTGATGTCACTGACTGAGTAACTGGTGGCAGGCTCTTTGAAAAAGTAGCAGGTACTGGAGAATATAGATGTTAGTTAAGTTTTAGTTAAATATATTCTCTGCCTCAGACATCGTTGTGTTTCTCTGCTCTACAGTCCAGTGTGGAAGTTCACTCACCCTGTCCTCATCCAGAATGGGGCACTGGTACTCGTCATCATATCCATCAAACAGTTGTCCTGGAGGAAAAAATGTTTTATATGCAGAGTTCAGATTCAGTGTGATTGAAAGCAGGGCCATCAACAGAATCACTGGCTGTAAATCACTTTGTGTAGACGAGTTAGTGAAAGTGTAATAATTGTACTGAGAACATGATTTCTGCTTTGGGTCACAGACACCGTGTGCTGTAAGTATAAGAACATGGAAAAGATGGTGCAGACAGCTGCACCTGGTCAGAGTGGACGGGTACAAATGCCAGGATGTTGATGGCTCCACCCTCGTGGAACACAAATCATGTGTGTGACATCAGAAGAAACAATAAGATGAGTCTGTTCCACTCATGTACCAGAGGGAATCTGGAGGCCACAGCAGCTGTGACAGCTGTCATCTCCACAGTCAGCCTTTGTGTCACAGCACTATTTCATTTAATCCCAAAGTTCTGAGTTTATTCTCAGAATGATCAGGAACACTTTGTCCCTAGCATGGTAGATGTTTCTGTCTTAATGTCCATTAGTTCCCAAAGTTCCTTTACCTTCCTGGGCCAGGTCTCCTATGTTGACATAGGTCAGCCCCGTGCGCTGGGCCAGTTCCTTTCCTAGAGTGGTTTTTCCAACTCCGGGAGTCCCTGTAGGAAGAAGAGTTAACAGCTGAATTCAAATTCAAAGTTAGTCTATATTAAATATTTGACTTTACCCCATCTGGTGATGAGCATCCGATTGATTCTGCAGTAAAATGCTCAGTTTTGTTCTTCAACTACCCACCTGGCATTTAATAATTCAGTAGAAGTAAGAAATACAGTGATAGTGGTGTTACTGGGGGGTTTCAGCTGCTGGGAACCGTCTCTGCTGTGACTCAAGGCTATAAAGTAGTGATAGTGATGATATTTGAATCTTCTGTTGACCATACATCTAGTTTACCCATTTAACTCATAACTGACTTCAGGAGGCACAGACACTCCCCTCATTAAAAATGGAGAACGCCTTCAGGTTTCTGGGCACCAACATCTCAGCTGGACCCATCACCCTGGTGAAGAAGGCCCAGAAGCAGCTACACTTCCTCAGGAAGAAGAACCTGGACCAGGAGCTGCTGCTGGCCTTCTACTGCTCCTCAGTGGAGCGCGTGCTCTCCTACTGCCTGGTGTTTGGTACTCAAGACCCACTGCTGAGAAGAGGAAGGCTTCACAGAGGATACTTAACACTGACCAAGAAAGTCACTGGCTGCCCTCTGCCACCCCCGGAGACCATCGCCAGATCCTCCTGTCTCAGGAAAACCAGGGCCATTACAGGTGAGCACCCTGCTGCACTCTGGTTGGTGCCTCAGGTCAATCAGGTCCACACGAGCCCCCCCATTGGAAGTCCCAGGCTATCATGACATTAGTGGTTATTGTACCTTTGATTATATAACGGGTTGGTAGGTTACTCACATGCTTAAAGGTGGAACTATAGTAAAGATAAATAATAGATGCTACATGGACCTGAAGCTGCTGGAACACCTTCAGTGTGCTCTGGCATTCATTCTAAGAGTAAGCACAATCTAACGCCCCGCTCCAAAACACAGCACTTCATCCTCCCCCGTGTGCACGGAGGCGCGATCATTGTGGGACACGGCAGCTCCACGCGGACAGTATCACCGTATAATCAGTCAGAATAACTTTGGTGTGCTGACACGTGGGTCCAAGGGGAAAACGCTCTAGTATACCCCACGACATAATTACTCGAGTTCTTCATCATGTCACCCCTCTGTGTGCGTGGGACGGGTACATATCTAACAGCATCCAAATACACTGTACACCATTTTCATCATCGTTATTATCGCAGCTGCAGCTTCACAGGACGCGATGGCTGAGATCAGACCACATGGACTCAGCTCCCATGATTACAAACATGTTGAACACCCACTAACTACCCGACATTTAACCGCAGCGCAGGCTTCACGTCTGCAGTGGGGTAACTGCAGCGAGTAACCAGGTGGATAAATGTACCGAACCTGTCAGCAGGATGTTCGGTTGCTTCTTCGTCTTCATAGCTCCAGCAGACACGTGTTTGATGATCGACACCTGAAAGTCAGAGCAGTGCTGTTATTCCTCCATGTCATTCCAG
Source organism: Pundamilia nyererei (assembly GCF_000239375.1). Classification (NCBI taxonomy): domain Eukaryota; kingdom Metazoa; phylum Chordata; class Actinopteri; order Cichliformes; family Cichlidae; genus Pundamilia; species Pundamilia nyererei. The sequence continues at coordinate 3,065,000 of NW_005187454.1, forward strand.
TCAGACCAGTAACGGCCAGAGTTAACAACAAACCTGGAAAACTGGGAACCAGTTCGATGTAAAACTTTGTTTTGTTGTACGCTATAACCGGACTGATTCCACTGCCGTAAACTGAAGCTTTACGTCAATATTACGTCAGTGAGCAGTCAGTTAGCGACAGTTAGACAATTAGTTGTCGGAGTTTAAATTTTACAGCTCCGCACGAAGTGTGTGGGAAACATACGTGTGATTGGTTCAAACTGAAGTTTCCATTGTGCCCGGACAAGAGTGCGAATCTCTGAAAAGCCAGCTGTGTTTCGTACGAGGTAAAGCGAAGTTATATTAGCTTAACAGAAGCTGGCGTCCGAATATAAACTGTGAAATGTGTAATTAGCTAAACAACAGTAGCCTGACAGACGTTTGTTATGAGTTTGACACTCGACAGAGGTCCTGGAGTCTGGTCCTGTGGCTTAACTAACAGACGCAGTAAGTTAGAGATGTTGTCCCGAGTGCTGCGATATTTACGGGCTGTTTTCTCTCTCGTTTCCTCGCCAGCAGCTGTTCAGGTCTCCGGTCCTTCACTAATCTACTGTTCTCTATGGGAAACAGCAGCTTTAAGGATGAACAAGCTTGTGGCAGATAAAGCTACTGAGCGCAGGGTAAGTAACACAGTACTTGAGTGAGTGGATTTCGGATTTGAAGGGAGGGGAGCCCGGGGTCAGTGGGGTCACACTGCAAACAGGAAGTATAGAAACCGTTACTTTATTACAAAGTGCTGCCATTTACATAATCCACGTCCATATGACGTTGTTTGCATGAGCAGTGTCCAGAGTAGAGTTTCAGTGTTCGTTTCTGTTTGGTTTAAATATATTTATTTCACTAAACTTGGCAAAACTCTGACGCTTCTTTCATACAGCCCAACCAGCACTGACCCAACCATTATTTAGGATCGTACAGTAATCACTCTGATGTGCTAATACACACCTCAAATACTTAAGACCAGCAAACTGTCAAATGTTCTGGTCACACTTGATTCCTGTGGAAGCAGTAAGGTTGTATTAGTATGTCAGAGGACTGCATGGATCCTGCTGAAAGCTGTGTTTTCCACATAGCTGTACCTGTTCAGGTATCACCTGCATCTCACATGTTTATGAAGGAATGTAATCTTTCCCCGACCTGATTCTCGTACCATTATTTTGAGGTACTAGCTCTCCATTAAGCACAGAGCAGCCAAGTACCTCTTTTGTCATGTTTTGCATCAATAAATTATGTATTTTTTTGTACTTCGTATTAGGGCTGGGCCATATCATCATATATCATACCGTTCATGGTAATACCGGTACAATGTCAGGCAGCGATAAGAAAATAAAATATCGCGATACAATATGAGTAAAACCGCATGTGCAGTGCCTTTGTTTTCATACGCACATGGCGGAAAAAGCATGGCGGCGAATGAGGAGAGCGAAAGTGGATCGTTGAATGAAACGATGTAGCTTTAATGCACATAAAAAAACAGCTGTTTGTTTAAGTGAAAATACATTTATGTTTTTTTGGGGTTTGTTTTGCACTAATAAAGTTGAGGAGTTGTAAAGTATTTTCTCGTGTCAGTTATATCGTTATCACAAATTTTCAAATGTATATCGTGATAAATATTTTCGGTCATATCGCCCTGCTCTACTTCCTATATATATATCACAGGCAAACCATTGGGTGGATCCGTCCTTTATTGATTTGAGAGAGGAATGTTCTTCTCTTTCTGGAAGAAGAAATGGCAACCCTGTTTTATGCTCCAAGGCTGAGATAAAGAGGAAGAGGAAAAGAGAAGCTAGCGTCTCCTACCTGCTGAAGGAGTCGTCTCAACTGGACCAGAATGAGCCCTGGGTGGACAAATACTCACCCCGCTCACAGGTCAGCACCTTTGCTTGTCATGTACAAACTGCCCTTCACAACACAGTCCACCCACGTCAGCTCAGGTTCAAGTCCGGCATGCTGTCGTGAGCTTTCAAGGCCCTGCATAGCACGATGGAGTCCCCTGATGGGGAAACCTTCTACTACCCACTCAGGGTCTCACCAGGGGTAACTGTAGACTGGAACAGAGTCCAGTCACAGAAAGACCCACTTTTTAATCAGAATAAAGCATCAGGACAGTAAATTTTGATCTGTTGGTCAGTTTCTACTGCTTTGGTGTTAGTGAAATTAGTAACAGGTGTGCCAGAGGGGCAACAACGAGACAACTCCCAAAACGAGAGTGGTTTTACAGGCGGAGGTCCCTGATAGTTACCTCCTCATCTTTTTTGTTTTTGCACTAGTTTTGCATTTGTCTGGGCTCGTTGTCTCAACCAGTAACATGAGGTGACACCTGGACCCTACAGAGGCTGTACAGGTAGTCATGCTCCAGGATCAATACATTAGCATTGCTGCATCTCCCAGCACAGCTGGAGGAGATTCTAGGAGACTGGCAGTTCTTCTAGGAGAGCTGGACAAGGCTGCAAAGGTCCTTAACCTATCAGCAGGGCCAGTATCGATGAGCATTGTCAGAGCTACAAAATGACCTCCAGCAGACCACTGGTGTGAATGTTTCTGACCAAACAATCAGAATTAGACTTCCGAGGGTCAGCCGAGGCCCCGGTGTCCTCTAGTGGACCCTGTGCTCACTGCCTGGCACCATGAAGCCTGATTGGCATTTACCATCGAGTTCCAGAATTGGCACCTCTGACGCCAGGTCATTTTCAAAGATGAGAGCAGGTTTAGAGCTGAAAGCACATGTGGTAGACATAATGGGTCTCGAGAACCTGTGGAGAACATCCCTGTAAAGTCATTCAGCATGACTGGTTTGCTGGTGGTTCAGCGGTGTCTGAGGAGGTATACCCATGGAGGGACGCGCAGACCTCTGCAGGGTAAGCAACAGCGCCCTGCCTGCCATTAGGTGCTGGGCTGAAACCCTTGGACCTATGGTCAGGCTGTATGCTGGCGCAGTGGGCTGCTCTTGGTGCACAGCAATGCCCAGCCTCATGTGGTGAGAGTATGCAGTCGCTCCTGGAGGATAGAATAGAATAGAATTCAACTTTATTGTCATTGCACAGGTACAGGGCAACGAAATGCAGTTTGCATCCATCCAGAAGTGCTTTAGTGATATAGATATATTACAATATATATTAGCAATAGTATAGATATGTGAGTATATTACAGAAATGGGTCTATTATGGTATGTTATAATGTACACGGTATGA
>NW_005187454.1:3068228-3095584 GCF_000239375.1 Pundamilia nyererei
GGTCCGTGGCGCAAAAAAGGTTGGGGACCGCTGCTCTATGACATCTGGCGTAAAAGTACCACAACATTTCAGAAGAGTATCATTTGCTGCCTCAGGACCTGAAGACTTGCCGTAGTAAAAGGAACCATGAATTATTCCGTCTACCAATACTTTGTGAAGGAGAATCTCCGGCTTAAGCTCACTTGGGTTCTGCAGCAGGACAATGATCCAAACACAGCAGCAGGTCCACCTCTGAATGGCTTAAGAAGCACAAAATGAAGACTTGGTTTTAATAAACCAAATTGGTTTATTCCCTCAGAATTCCCAATCCATAATTTTCCTCCCTTTTCTAGCATTATGATAATTGGGATGATACCTATGCCCTGTTCACTGTTCTTCCTTTGTGTCTCTCCTTCTCACCCTCTGTCGTCTCTCGGGTTCTCCCTGGGAGGAGGCGGGTCTGGCTGGAGGCTCAGCGGGGTGGATATTTTTGGGGTCAGATGAGGTCGCCGCCACTTTGTACTCAGCCATACTATGGCTCACAGACCTTGCTATCATCATGCTGTTGTCACTTCCCACCACCTTTTTCTACATGAGCTCCTTTCACCCTTTGGATTTGAGTCCATTCCCCGACCTCCCCCAGGGGGCGCCCCTGCAGTCATCCAGAGCTCTGACTACAGGAGGAGGACTCTGGCTGGTGCTCTTGGACCCGTCACTGCAGGTTGATATTTTGGTGGTTTCCTAAAAAAGCTGACACATTAGAGTGAATGCCTTTAATTTGATGTAATGAATGGCTTTTGGTCCCGGTTCATTGCCTCCTTTGTGTATTATTGGACAAAATCCATATGGGAGGTTAGAGGCACAGCTTTCACCCTCCCAGGTCTCTCCCCCTCCCCCTGTCTTTGGTCCGGCGCAGGAAGGGAGGTTGAAGGGGGAAGGAGAGAAGTGAGAGGATGGGATGTCGGTAAAGAAGGACTTAGAAGGACTTATGTGCAGCAGTTGTGGAGCCGGAGGGATCCGGAAGGAGTCCAGGTCTCCTGTAGCTGTCTGTTTGCTATTTACAGGAACAATAGGAGAAATCATACGGAGAGGGGGAATATCTCTCACCTCACTGAATTGCAGTGTCGGTAAGGGATGGTCTCCCAGAGGAGTGGATTGTGAGTTCCGGCTGGGGGGAAGAAGAGAGGTGGAAGGAGCTCCGCCTACCCCCAAACCCAGTTCCCTCCCTTCACTCAGGTCCAAGCTCTGGCTTCACTTTTCCTGGTAATTTGTATTTCAATGTTTCAATGTTGCACAGTTTGTTCTATTTGGTTTTATTAAAGATGGAAATTCCTCCCCCCTTTCTAGATTTCCCCCTGCCGTCCCTTCCCCAAGAGACTCTGCAGAAGACAGCGGCGAGGGATCAGAAATACGTGAGGATTCGACATTTTCTGTAATCTGGCTGCCTCCAGCGTAGATTGAGCTAATCTGGCTTTATAGCGCTTTGTCATCCAACTTTCTGCCACTCAAAAAGCTGCGTCATCCAACATCAGCTTTCAGTTACTGCCTCTGTAAGTTCCTCCATGGGGGATAATATGATGTAATGTATGCTTTATTAATTCCCATAGGGAAACTACTCCTCTGCATTTTACCCATTCACTCAGTGAAGCAGTGGGCAGCCACCAATCCAGCACCCGGGGAGCTGTGTGTTGGGACGGTGCCTTGCTCTGGGGTACCTCAGGGTAGCCATTCAGTGGATTCAAACACCCGACCTTCCGATCATGGGGCAACCACTCTACCTGCTGAGCTATCCGAGTCCTCTGTGGGGGAAGAGGGTTTAATGAACGCCGTGAGTTTTATTATTTGTTTCACCATCCAGACACCAAGGAATTTAAGTTTCAAGAGAGACATGGGACACTATGTCACTGAGAGAACACCTCACCTATTCACCTTGTTGACATAAAATGAAAAGAGTGTAATGCCCTAACATTTACTTAAAAATATTTCTACTGACTTTGTCATTCTTCTCTCATACAAAAGTAAATGTAGTATGTAAATATGTTTTAACCAAGCACTGAGCCATTAACCTACGACCTCAGGAACAACTCAGTGTGTTTGCATGCATGTAGACAAGGTCAAAACAGCCTATTGATATTCAAACCAAGGGTAAGAATGGGAAAGAAAAGTCACTTCAAGGACTCCGAGTATTGCATGATTGTTCAGATGTGCTGGCATTTCCCCCATAACCACCCTGAGGATGTGTGAAAATATTCTCTGTGGGAAAATATCTTGTCGGTGTGGATGTTTCTAGCAGGAGATCTCAAACTGGTTCTTTGAACATTTAGTATTCAGATGGCATCTCATGTCTTGTCTGGGGAATGTTTCCAGCTCCTTGTTGAATCTGACCTTCAAAGAATTAAGACAGCTCTGAAGAAAAAAGGGGTCCAGGCCTGTTTTCTTACTGGTCACAGAAGGATCCTGTGCCAAACTCTAATTTCATGTTGTTGTCAGTTGTCCTTTGAAAGGAGAAAGCTTCAGTGTGCTATCCTCGCTCACAAAGTTCAGTTGTTCAGTTTGATGTTTTTGTTTTAATTAAAAAGGTTAATGAAACTCACCTTGTCTGTATTATTATATGCTCAGGTGAGTCCTGCAAAGGTTGATTGTATGTATCAATGTATAAAATCAAATAAGAGGGGCAGAAAAGTTCTCATCACAGTGTTATTTTGTATTTCATATAAAAAGACAGTTGAATAGTAGAATATTCATTATACACAAATGACTTCAGCAGTGTAAAATACCTGGATAACAAGATGCAGTTACTCCATAATATGGCCTGTGTCCTGAAAAGTGCAGCTTACACTGTAAGATTTGGAAATATTGTTTGGTTTTCCTTAAATTACCATGAAATTACTACTTAACATTATTTACACCATAGAATGACTTACACTGCAATTTGTGTCTCCTTCTCTGTAAAATGCCTGAATACAAGGCTAACTGAGCTCCCTCCTTTCCTATTAGTGGACGACCTTCTACTCCCTGAGCTACAGCCATCCTGCTGTTGTCCTTCTAGTCTCTCTGTTGTTCATTTCATTAACACAGAAGCAGCTGAAACCGATTTAACGACCCTTGCTGCTACTTAATGGACCAGATCAATATCCCAGAAGTTAAATTGACTTTTTCTTCTTTTTATCTGTCAGCCAATGGAAGTTTCTATTTATGTCTTAAACGTTTATTGCTGTCTATTTTAATAAACAAGTGTTCAACAAATAAATAAATTTACCGTGATCAGCCACTATGTGGAAAACAGTAGGCGGTACACATTTATTCTGTAGGATCACACAGGGAACCCGGGGCTGATTTCATGCCAAAGGGGCTTTTATGATCTTTTGTTTACCTGGACGGAGACATGCTGTGCTGTCAGTGTCCCCTCAGCAGCACAATAGTGCAACACAAATGTTTTGTGAGACAGTCTTGCTCTCATGAGGAGGCTCCTATAAACTGCTGCTTAGAAAAAGCTTTAGTTATGCCTCTGAGAGATATTTGCTTTATCAGCTTAAAGACTGATAAGTCGACACCTACTATTATATGCATGTGGATGATCCAGCCTACACTTTGTTTTTAAGTTGTCTGGATAAATCTCGATTGGACAGAACAGGGATCTGTTTTTGTTCATCAGGTCGGCTCATCTACACTGTGGCCTAAAATATTAGGTAATGAATTGCCCAACATAATAATTTAAATAAGGGTGAATAGTGTTGTCAGTTTCTTAGCAACACACACGCGCGCACCTGCGTCATTTCCTATATAAAGGGTCAGCGCGTTCAGTTCAGCGCGCCACTCTGCGCGCTGAGTTTGCTGGGGGAACTGATCGAGCTGCAGGGAATCAAATGTTGGAATGAGGTGCAGTTAGATTGTGTATATTGATAAGGAGAGCTTTCCGTGGACGGCGGTGGAGCTGGCGCTGTGCATGGAATAAAACACGCGGGGACATATTGCTTTGTTCAGAGCCAGATGAATACGGGCATCGGCTGTGGAAATGTTTTGTTTCGAGGTGACACATCGTGTGCGTAGCACTTGCTGAAACTGTCTGATGCGCGTTTCAAGTTTTACTTTTAAGAGTGCCGACTTGAGGTGAATTTGATCATATTCACGGTCAAACCTCGTATCTGTATGACGCTCTGTTATGTTGTAGGATGAGCGCTGACCTCGAGAGCGTTTCGCTCAACACGTCGTTGAACTCGATCGTCTTGGGCGGCCGTGCGCTCTCGACTAACGTCCGAAGGCTGCACAAAGCTCTCAATATTCTGCTCAATGACCGGGAGAGAGAGCAGTTCATCCACTGTCTCAATGTTTACCACGCCAAGCGCAACGTCTTCGACTTGGTTCAAACTCTTAAAGTGATTCTCAACACGCCAGACAAACGGCACCTCTTGCCCATGTTGCGCCTGGTCATCCCGAGGTCCGACCAGCTGCTGTTCGATCAGTACACGTCCGAGGGGCTCTATCTGAAGTCGGACCTCATCCCCAGCAACGGCATCGCCGAGGACTTTGCGGGTGAGGTAGATTCAGCTGCCAGTTCCATCCCTGAGCAGGTCCTGTCGTCGTCGGGCTGCCCGGACGGTTTAAGCGCAGCTGCTGAACTCGCTGCGTGCGTGGTCCCACCGTTCTACGTGGGCCCCTTTGGAGATACGCGCAAAGTGACCCTCACGCGCTCCAGGAGCCACGAGGGTCTGGGCTTCAGCGTTCGAGGTGGTTCAGAGCACGGCGTAGGCATCTATGTGTCCCTAGTGGAGCCAGGCTCATCGGCTGAGAGAGAAGGACTGAGAGTCGGGGACCAGATAGTGGCCGCTAATGACATCCTGTTTGACAATGTCACTCACATAGAGGCGGTGAAGGTAGGACTTCACGCAAACGCTGGCGTTTATGAGTGCGACTGTTGTGGTGTGTGCACTGCAGGTTTTGTGCAGATTCAAACCGTGTATGCTGTAGGCAGAGAAAGCACACATTACTAAGGAGGCACTGGGCCATGCACGGCTGTCCTAAAAACACACTCGTTGTTTCACTGCTGCTTTCTGTGCCAGCCCTCGGGTCCAATGCTAAACTACCTTTAACTTTTTATTATTATTTATTTTTTAATCTTCTACACCACTTGGCTGCAGGCTGGGAACCAACATGAACTAGAATGTAAAGTAGACCGGCTGAAGTTCTTATTTCATGATCCATACAGCAGGAATCCTTGATGATGGTAATTCTGAGGGAACACTACACTGCATGTGGAGATAACGTGCTTCACCACACAATTATCTAAAATTAGATACAGTACTAACAACACTTTGTGTGATCATTCACTGAAGCCTGATCAGGCAGGCTGACAGATTTAACCCCATTACCAAAGAATACAGCAAAAGATATTAGCTATAGATTTTGATTTCAATTTGCACAGATTTTTTTTATTAAACTAGTATGCAGTTTAGTAAAGCTTTTTAGTTTAGATCTTTTTTTAATTCAAAATATCTAAAAATATTTCTCACATCTAGTTTAGTTCAGTTTTAGATCATTTTAGCTTCAGATGGATATACCTCAGGCTTAGACCTACAAAACTGTTCGGGGTAAAAACCTTTTGGGTTAGGGTTGCTATTGTTCCCACGTAATGCAGTCAATAGTAAAAAAAATGTTATGAGCTTCTTCTTTTTTTATCAATTTTAAAAACACTTTAGCAGCCATTGGATTTTTTTGCAATCAGCTGGTTTATAATAAACAAATCTCCATGGCAGTTTTGCATAAGCAAAGTTTCTATAATAAATGCAGACAAACAAGCACCTTATTAGTTTTTTCTGTGCATGGCATTAGAACAAGTCAGGATGAAATAAGAGCAAAATGTAGCATAGAATGCGCTGGCTCATCTCTGACATCTCGAGTTGTTTCCGTCTGTTTGACATTGGACTCTTTTGATTACACCATCTCGGTTGCAGTCACTTATTCTGTAATGGGTTAACTGCTGGTCCAACTGACCCCAGTTTGACCAGCTACTACTCCTATGGATGTGGATGAAAATAATTTGTATGCTATTGAAAACTAACTTAGTGGAAAGATGGACACAAATTACACCCAGTCCCAAGTGCAAACTTTACAGCAAAAACATATTAAATAAATCTTTGCAGCACTTAAAATCCATTGTACCTTTTAAAACTGTAGTTGCCAGATTCTAAGATTTTGGTTCTTGCTTCACGCAGCAGAAACACATTGTGGAAGATGAAAAGATGTAGGAGGAAAGTTACTTAAGCTGAATGAACAAATATGGACTGTTAATGGACTGTTTAATTATTCTGCATACATGTTTTATGCGCTGATGATGATGAATGATTTTATGACCTTGCAAGTTTGAATTGCACTCTACTTTCAGATATCTTCTAAAAGAAACGACTCTTTTGTGTGGAGGTAAAATGGCTCAGGCCTTGGGTAACATGTTGTTTAACAGAAAAAAGGACACTTTTACCTGCCTGTGCAAGGGTTAGTGAATCATTTCAGCAAGGGCTGAACAGCTCAGAAGCAACGTGACCGTATACCTGGCTCACACTGGCAGAGTGTAAAAATGATTCTAAAAGGTTAATTTTGGATTATTGCAAAATACAAATATACATACCAATCAGAAATTGTCAGTAGGTGTCGTTTGAAATGTGATTTTCTTTTTTCTGTATTAGTGTGTCCTCAAATATCAGGCTTCATAGGACGGCTTGAATTTTCATAAATTACAGATACTTATTCAGCTGTATTAATTTCATGTTGGAGTTTTTAGTTTTTGAGATACTTATGTTCAAACATAGCTTCAGAGTTTAAAACGTGAGAATAACATGCTGGAATTCGGTCCATTTAAAAACACGCCTCTTGCAAACTATTTGAAATATGAAGCTAAAATTTCACAAATCGGTATGTATGGCCAAATTAAGGACATAATAATTTTATCTTGGAGTTTTCTGAATTGTTAACTAAGACTACGTTCACACTGCAGGCGAAAGACTTTTCTGACCCTCTGTGACCCATCTATCCCATCATGGTGTGACAGTGTGAACGGCACAAATCCGATATTTTCAAATCAGACCTGGGTCACTTTGGTATGTGGTGCTGAATACGATACAAATCTGCGACTGCTGTTTGATGGTCACGTCGCATTAAATCCTTCTTTTACGTCACTGACACAAGACAGACGCCAACTATCAGCGCCGGAGAAGACATCGCGAACGCTTCCTGTCCATCCGGTGAAACTGTTGGGAAGACAACGTTGGAGAAACGTGAACATTTTATTTGTACTGTATAATCTGCAGATTCTGACAGAAATCTATCCTTTGAAGCAGCGCTGCTCTAAAACAGCAGTAAGGATCATTATTAGACCAAATGTAGATAACTTTATAACTTAAAGCAAAAATTGGGAAACGTAAAGTCCGAAGTCTTTATATTAAGGCCATCAGTCACCCAACACTGTTGCTCTGGGTCTAAACAGAGCGCGTTGTGTGTGACGTCTTCTTTTGCGCTGCTTTGCGCGTTCACACTAGAGCGCGTTTGCTGTCGCATTTTATTTGTAGTGTGAAGAAGCAGACAGAAAAATCGGATTTGATCAAAAAATCTGAATTGAGCATCAAGACCTGCAGAGTGAACGTAGCCTCAGTTTTTGTTCCATCTGCCAGCGAGCAGCTGTCCATGAGCTCAGTGATGTCTGAGGAGGTCTCCCACAGCTCTGTCATCTCACAGAGCATGCTGTGACATTGCCAGGTGTGCCTGCAGGGGCCATTACAAACTAGCCTGTCACATCATTTTTCAACTTTGACTTTGGGGTGTCTGTAGACTGATCTTGACTTTAATTCCTGACACGTTACACAGTCAGTGTAGATCTACAGGACGATTTCTCTCCATTGAGATCTGATGCTTTCAATGTGTTCCTTTCATGTTTTGAACAGTATGTTTGTAGGTTTGGCCAATCAGCACTTGGGAGAAGTTCATTTGAAGTTTAAAGGCCTCGTGAGACTAAATCTGTCTTAATGTTTATTATCAGCTGTTGCAGGTTTGATTGTGTTTGTGTGGAAGATGAACGATCCCGTCCTGTGTTTGTGACGAGGTATTAGCGCTGACTGTGTACTGAGCGGTTTATGCTACGGTGTGTCCATCTGTGTAGGCTGAACTAGCTGTCCACAAGAAGAAGATGGAGGAAGTTGAGAAGTGGATCAGAGTTCACACCAACACAAAGGTAACTACGCTCTGCATTCGTACACTGAGTGAAGTAATCACGTTCAAGCAGTTCATGCTCTGATTTTTCTTTGAGTAACAGAGATAATAATGCTTCATCCTCCCTGACAAAAAGAAAATGAGTGATTGCTGGTGGAAAACTTCCCCTGCGTGGACACGTGGCTCAGCCACAGCCGGAGTTCTGATCATTTTAGGCCCTGTTGTCTGAGGAGGCTGTAAAGTCGGAGACTCAGTTTGAGCCTTTCATCTACAGAGTGGTATTTTGCTGCTGACGGGGCCGTCGGGCTGTGGAAAGACGGCCACAGTCCGTGTGCTGTCCCTGGAGATGGGCCTCAGGGTTCAGGAATGGAGTAGTCCCACAAACCTAGAAGCATACAGCAGCAGTCATGGTGAGGAAACATCTGTCTGTCCTCCTCACACGTGTCAGCATGAAGAGGTTACCTGTAGAAATTCAGTGTGATGACTAAACCTCACCTGTGCTTACTAATGCTAATTCATTTAACAGGTATAAACTAAGTCAGATCATCTCTGGATAGTAACCAGTTTCTGTCTGGACTGGAACAACGAAGAAAGTGTGTTTGGTGTGTTATTGCTGTGAAAGCCTGTTTATTGGCCCTTACATGGGGCCTCGTTTGTTAGGAAAATACATCTGTGGCTTCCAATGTTGTATTTGCCAAATCTTCCATCGTCCAGTCCAATAAACTGCACTAAACAAAAGTCAGTAGCAGGATAAGCTGGTTGGAAACTCCATGTGTGCGTTTGTGCTTAACCCACAAACGCGTGTTGCTTATGACACCACCGGCACCGTTTAAAGCGACATAAACAGGCTTTCCAGCTGTGCCAGATTTATACAAGAAGCATCACAACAACAAAGTAACTGACCAGAGACAAAGCTCCTCGTTTCCTTACTTGTGCTAAATTAGGACATTTTGGCAAATGTGAGATGTTCCAGATGGAGAGCGAAGTTTATCTTGCTCTGCATGTGTGTTTTATCTGCACTGAGCAAACCGCTGCTCATCAGGAAGTCTATACATGTTAACCAGCTAGCACATCATACCAAAAGTCTAGCATGCAGAGTCTGTTCTCATATGTGCAGGTGAGCTGGAGGGTGTGGGCACAGTGACAGTGTTGTTCTTGTAGCCGTCCCAGTACTAACAGAAGACCACGTGCCTACACTGTAGCATACAGACTTCTGCTTCTCGTCTCTGATGCTCTAAACTTTTTCTAGAGTGGCGAACGAACGGCTTCTCCTCCAGCTCTCAGTCGTCACAGTTCCAGGATTTCCTCCTCAGAGCCAACAAATACAACTGCCTGAAGATGGCAGGTGATGGAGGAGTCGCGCACAACAAGCTCATCCTGGTGGAGGTATGACACACAGACTACTCCAGTGTTTCACTGCTGTTCATTTCAATACGACTGTACAGCTGTGGGAAGATATTATGGTCTGTATTTCAGTTTGACTGTTGCTTCATTTCCTCATAGCTCAGGGCTGGAAGGCAGTGTTAGAAATCCCTCGTTATTCATGGTGATGTCGAAGGCATCTGTTCTTTCAGTGCGTGGAACTCATTTAACGAAACTCCTCTGGTGTGAAAACAGCGCTGCGATTCATCGTCTCGTGTTATGCTCTGGGATTTGTTTTGTGCTGTCACACAGTTCACTGCTGTCGTTTTTCACTGGCAGTTTGCAGTGGTCACTAACACATCGAGGAGCTCGTTCCTAAATGTGGGTGTGCGTCTATAACACGGCTCAGCCATGAAAACAGAAAACTGTACAGTGCAGCTAACTGGTCCCAGTACAGACACCGACACCACAAAGCTCGTCTACCACCTAACCACGAGGCGTGTGAAAGAGTAAGGACAGAAGTTACTAATGAGAAAGAGCCGTCGGACGCTCACCGTCAACACCAGACTCCCCGCGGTGCACCACAAAGACTCTCAGAGACACGAGCAGCAACACAAACACTCGAGTCGCATCGTTTATTTAGTGTTTGAGGACGTGTGCAGTGTAAGACACGTCTGACACGTGGACGAGTCAAACAGCAGAGCCCTGTGTGAGCTCAGTGCTGCACTTCAGCAGAGACGGAGACGCCACAGTGGATGTCTGCAGACTCGTGGAGCCCACATGGGCTCAGCCACTGAATGAAAGGTCCCATAGACACCACAGTGCTGCATGTTATCCCTGGTGATCTGTGCCATGTTGTTTTCATTTTTAATGTTGTGGCTTTGGTGGCTTCAGGGGTTGGGAAGCTCATCTTGTGATGGGAAGGTCGCCGGTTCGATCCCCAGCTCTGTCTGTCTCGGTCGTTGTGTCCTTGGGCAAGACACTTCACCTACTGGTGTTGCCAGAGGGGCCGATGGCACGATATGGCAGCCTCGCCTCTGTCAGTCTGCCCCAGGGCAGCTGTGGCTACACCTGTAGCTGCCTCCACCAGTGTGTGAGAGTGAATGTAAAGCGCTCTGAGGGTCTCGAACGGCGCTATATAAATGCAATCATTATTATTATTATTATTAACTGTGGCATATAAACTATATAGTGGTGTAACGCAGTTTTGTTTAACATGCGTACACTTATACTCTCGTGTGCCTCTTCAGGATCTGCCAAACCAGTTCTACAGGCAGCCCGGAGCCCTGCACGAGATCCTGAGGTAAGACCTGATCCCAGGACTTCACATGTTTTACATCATCAAACACATTTTCATGTTAGACGGAGGCATCAACAAATAAATACAACCTGCAGTTTGTAAATGATTTTATTTATTAGGGGTAAAAACTATCCACACACATTACACACGCTGTAGAGGAAGTAATCGCCCCACTGGTTAAATCATGGATCAACTGTGATTAACAACATTAAGATGAAAGTTCAGCTTCAACATGGAGGTGTGATTACTGACAGACCCGATGAATCATAAGTGCACTGAAGTAGGTCGTGGTGGTGCCACAGTGAGAAGAACCTGCTGGAAAACAAAGCCGTCGATGTTCATCACTCTAGAAAAGGTTACAAAGCCACTGCTGAGGCTTTTTGAACTCAGGTGAACCAGGATGGGAGCCAGTGCTGAACCTACCAGGGGCCATCTGTGCTGCCAACATGAATCCAGGGCATCGTGTAAACGGCACAGTGACCTCCTCTGTACTTCTGCATCAGCACTCTCGCATCAAAGATCACATCTGTAGAGCAGCGTGTTCAGGGTCCAGTCTTTATCTCCCTGTAGTCACTGCAGCTCTGCACGTCACCTTTGGTATTTCCTCTGCTGCCTAAAATCTCTTCCTTTGAGTATAGACAACATCGAGGTGCCCCTCATATCATGGACTTATTTTCTCAGGAGAGGATGTGACACTAGTGTATTGCAGTGTGTACTTGTGCTTTGGATGGAGGGCTTGTACAGAGAGGACAGCCCCTGGTGGTTCCTCTGTGCTACTGACCACGCTGTCAGACGCACATATTGTGGTCTGTCTGTCAGGTGATCAACAACCCAGGACACGAGCGAGGCATCCACCTGCATCGCTGTCAGCTTTTCACCCATGAGGGCTGGCCTGATGGTATTAAATACTCTGGAAAAGTCCAAAATCACGTCCTCGTCGTGCCAAGCTGACAGAAAGCGTCTTTTTATCATACCTGCAGTTTTTCACAGTTCATTTGTTTTCACACAGCAAACAAGAACCTGTTTCTGTCCTTTTAATGATTTCTTTGAAGTGTTGAAGGTAGGATTACAGAGTAAATACTTAGTTACACCAGTACCAGCATTCCTAGTTTACATTTAGGACCAGGTTGGCCTGATTGAAGCCTTGCTGCATGCAGTGGTCTGTACACTGACTGCACTGTAAGGTTTATAATGTTTGTGTCACCAAAGCAGTGCTGTGTGGTTCCTGCTCTCAGATTCTGTCCTTGTCTTTCAGGCGTTTCGTGAGGACCAGTCAGTGCCCCCTGGTGTTCATAGTGTCAGACAGCCTGAGTGGAGACGGCAGTTCACGCTTTCTTTTTCCCAAAGACATCCAGGAGGAGCTGGGCATTAGCAGCATCAGGTTCTGGAAACTGTGAACGTGATTTGATAACCAGCCGTTACACACACACTTCATCCTAGGCATCTTCAGATCTTGGTTTCACTGCGTCCGTAGTTGCAAACCTTGTGTAGTCAGAGCTCGATTTATTAAATAAGCAGCTAATTATGCATTCAGACCCTGAAATGAACCGTGGGAGGATGAACATGTGGATGCACAGTGCAAAGAAATCAGACCACACGTCTCAGCGACATCTGCGCGCCCATTGCAGCAGGAAAAGATGGGGCGGGAGGCACCTATAGGCATCCCAGGGAGGGGCAGCGGTTATTTCCGGGCCCCAGACCCAGCTACAGCTACGCACACAAAGGCCATTTGCTCAGTTACTCAGTCACTCACACTTAACCCCCCCACCCACTGATGACCCAAGTCTTTGGCCCATCTGCACACTGTGTCCCAACACCAGTCGTCCACTCAGTTACAACAGACACACAGTAAAGGGACAAGACAGACTGGTCTGGATCTGGGACAAACTGCACCAAGCAGCAGCTGCTCGCTCACCTGGAGGCCCCACCCAGTGGGTCTGTGGACACCCACGAGCCCCCCAAGCGCAGACCAGACATCCCAGTGTGGGCGAAGCAGCCAGGAAGGCGCAGACCTTTACATGCTTACTGGCAGTCTGACTCTGGAGGCATCTACGTACCAATATGAGGTCACATTAAGGCACCACCTAGTGGCAACATTAAATATGCTTACAGTTGTATGTATGTATAATCATGCATAAAGTTACACACGAGTTTTGATTTTGTGCATCTGAAAGGCCAGAGAGCTGTTTGTGTTCCTCTCGCTGTATAACAGCGTTTACATGTTTGTTATGATTCCATTTCACACCGACTTCATCATCATCTTCATCATCATCATCAACTTTTATTCGCCACATGCAGTGAAATTAACGTGTGCGTGTGTGTGTGCGTGCGCGTGCGTGCGTGTGCGTGCGTGTGTGTGTGTGTGTGTGTGTGTGTGTGTTCCAGCTTTAATCCAGTGGCTCCAACTGCAATGATGAAGGTTCTCACTTGCATTGCAACCCAGGAGGCAGCAAAGGTGAGACTCTGTTCACATTCATTTGTGTGCGTCTGTGTTTGTTGTCTGCATTGTATTTGTGTGCTGTTCTAAGCAGAGCTGTAGAAGCATGTGCGTCCCAGACCAGACGCTGTTGGAAACACTGTGTTCAGGAAGCTCGGGAGATATTCGCAGTGCCATCAACAGCCTCCAGTTCTCCTGTTTGCCCACTGATAGCTGTAAGTGTACAAATACATGTTAAATGATCTATAAATGACTTTTGATCCTAATGATTCAGTTTATTCTCACTAAAACTTTTCAGGCACGTCACTGGAAACAGGTTTATGGAGGACAAAGAAGGACAGGTCACTGTGCAGAGCTGGTTCCACAACAAGTCAAAGGAAGAAGAAGTCCAAACAGGAAGAGGCGCTCGCCATTGGAGGGAAGGATGCCTCTCTCTTCCTGTTCAGAGCACTGGGAAAGATCCTGCACTGCAAACGTTAGTCACTCCCACTTTCAGCTTCCTCTCAGCTGCTTTTGTCATCTCTGCAGTGGCAACAGTAAAATGTCTGATCTTTGTCAAAACGTACATTTATCCAAGTGAACAAACTCTGCTAATAAACACCCACTGTTTTCTTTATGTCTTTAACTCACTGACTCTCCCACTGAGCAGGGTGGAGCAGGGTGGAGCAGCTGCTGGGAGTCACATTTTCAGTTAAGGGTCATTAAGAGGCCCTGCTGTATAATTTTAGGTAGATGGTAGGTGAGTGGGTGTGAGCCAATCCTCAGTCACAACAACATTTACAGGAACATTAAAATCATTGAATCAAACCCTGAGGAGATGATGAGGTCCCAGCTATCACTAAACAAACTATTACATAATGTGATTTATTACAGAGTTATAACAAAACAATAGATACAAAGAGTAGTAATTATAAATATCCCCGTATGTTACAGATTAAATGTATACGTCAGACTGCACCATATTTCCTCTGTAGCACATGCAGAGATAGTAAAGGGTGGGAGGTACTGTCCAGCTCTTCCTTATCTGACACCACCTTAACAAGCTCCAGCTCCATGCCCACAGTGTTACTGGCCTTGTGGATCAGTTTGAGTGTGTTGGGAGTCACGGCCCTCGACCTGTGGACTTGCCTGAGTCTTCTCATTTGTCTCTAAACATGGCCGTGAGTGAAAGTGACAGGTGTGGAAGGGGTGTCAGGGCTTTGGCTGTGGTGTGGCTGTGGACTGCAGGCTGACTACAGTAACTCGGTGTTGAATCTGTTGAACACATTCGACCTCCTGGCTCTGTGCTCACGCTGTCAGCTCCTCTGCTGTCCTGTGGGACGGCATGTGCACTACAGTAAAACGCATGCTGAATGACCTGCTCATGTTCTGTTCTGTGTTTAATATAATTGGTCTGTGACTAACTTTAGTGAACAGTAGGGGTTGAGAACGCAGCCCTGCAGGGATCCAGTGCTGAGTGACTTGACTGGACCAACTTTGGGGGAGGGCTGGGGTTGTGTGGGAGGGGTGGTCTCAAACCAGGGAAAGAAGCAGGTGAGCTCCTCTGCTGCTGTCGGGGGTTGGGGGGCACTGGGCTTGGAAGGTGGAGAGGGCCTGGATGCCTGTGAGACCTGGTGGGGGTTGTCCGTGAAGAAGCCCTCTGTCCTCCCCCTGCAGGCCTCCTCGGCCCGTTTGATGCCCCCTCCTCAGGTTGGCTCTGGCTGTGCCGTGCAGAGAGCCGTCCCTCTGAGCAGAGCCTGGACTTTTCTCATCATCCAGGTTTTTGGTTTGGGAAAACCTGGATAGTGTTGGTCACTGTCACATTGTCTCCAGGTCCAGCTGTCCGAAGATGAAGCAGTCCTGAGGAGAGCATCATCTGGACATGTTTTAATGAACCAGAGGGTGGAGGGGCCCCTGAGGGTGGTGTAGGCAGGGATGAGGAGCAGCGAGAGGCCTGAGGTTACTGTACACATGGTCCAGTGTCCTGGCCCCTCTTGGTAGGACAGTTAACATGTTGGTGGAGTTTAGGGCCGAACATTATTAAAGACCTCAGCAGCAATCTGGACACCTGCTGGGTGCTCTCTCAGCTGTCTGCTGATGAGAAGTTGGAGGTGGCTGAGTGATGAGCTAACATTAGCATTGGAGGGGATGTAAACTATGGTTACTATGGCTACCATTAGTCCCCGACTGTCTCAAAGGTAGATAAATAGGCCTGAATGGACCTCTATGTCTGCAGCCCTGGAGTACATAAGCCCCCACCCCTTCCCTTTGTTTCGGTGCTGGTGGTGTACGGTCCGGACCGTAGCTCCACTGAGGCATTGAGGCTTAGCAGGTGGAGCCAGGACACTGTCGGACAGAACAGTTGGAGTAAATCTTGGATTGTAGCTCATCCGTTGTTTCCTCGGCGTCACTCGCTGTTCCCCGATGACTGAAAGTGATCCGTGCGTCACACAAAGACACAACACGCCATGAAACCATAGAAACAGAAGCTGCGCAGCAGTAAGGAGCGCTGTGACGCTCGTACAGCCGTACCAACTTGAATAGGTAAAGATAAATGAAAGCAATGATCAGACTTTGAGCAGTCTGGCAGGAGTAGAGTTTAATATGCACACTGATGATTTACAGGGAGACGTGATTGAATTTGACTCTAAAAATATATTTTGTATTAGAAGCGGTCTAACATCAGGAGGTATCAGTGCTCACACACACCTGTGGGATGGCTTTGAATCGTTTTAACATTTTATTTGAAGAAGTTGATGAAGTCATTGAGTTTAAAGGAGAGCTTGGCTCATCAGTGCTGAAGACAAACCTGAGGTTGTCCTCGCATCAGTGATGAGTAGTACCAGGTCCTGCCACCTCTTTATTGTCATTGTTCATTTACAGTGAGATTGTAGGTGCTCCACCGACTCTTCTGGAATCAAATCTAAATGACAGACAGCAGGAATAAATATCAAACAGGAGAAACTGTACAATCGAGAGGGAGGCACACATTAATGTTAAATGTAAGAAAAAATGCAGAACATTATGTTTAGAGGAGAAGAGACTCGACACAGTGAAACCAGGACCTGATTCTAGCTGTGAAACACAGGATGTAACACAGAGCATCGTCTCACTGGCTGCTTGTGACTTCAGTCACTCTGCGCTGACTTTGCTTAATAAATCACATGAATCTAAATCTGCTCGGTCAGTTTGAAACCTTTTAATAATGAAGAAGAAGAACCGTGTTTTTCTCTGGTGTTCTGTGTAGTTAGGGGAGCATGCTTGCTGTCAGTCCAGCTGCTGTTTCACCTCTTTATCTTCTGAGCATGTGGATACTAAAGCTGCTGCACTGTGATTGTCATTGACAGGAGAGAAACATGAAGGTGCTGACGGAGCGGAGGGTGGTTGTGGGCGTGGTCTACCGTCCCACCTGCTGCATCATCACAGAGCAGCCTTGCTAGTGGACCCTGAGGTGCTGATCAGCTGTTGTATTGATTTATCTTTACTTACAGGAGCATAAACGGTCTTTGGTCTTCTCTTTCTCCTGTCAGCTGGTTGTTGAGCGTTCTCACATGTCCGGAGAGTTCTTCAGCCTGTACCTTCACCAGAACTACTTGGACTTCTTCTGCGAGGTGGAGGATGTGGAAAGAGCCAGCGAGTATCTGTCTGATGCCGACCTTCTCACTGCTGATTGGACGGTCAGTCCTAACATCACTCTCACTTCTGCAGTTGTTATTTCATATCATTGTAACATGTCAATGTGAGGAACCAGCAGCCCGATGCAGGAGCTCAGTCCCTGATCCTTGGAGTCCCGGCAGTGGGCAGTACAGAGATCAGAACCCGGAGATGTGCTCATCTCTGTGCTGAGTGTTTAGACTCTAACACTTCAAAAGGGAACTAAATGAATGAACAACATGGTGCCGGTGAGGATGCTGGCTGTTAGTTGGCGTCCTCCTCATTTCTGCATTTTTCGTATGTTTTTAACATGATTTTTTTTTAATGTTTTGGAAACGTGATGCACTGATCACCTACGACAGAGAGACTCTTACACAGCCCACAGCATTCACTATCTGGGACCACACCAGCAGACTGGAATGGAGGCTTGTCTCGGCTACGTGATTGGAAAAGAGCCTGATAGCTGATGAACAGACGGCATTCTTCTAGCTAAAGTCCAAACTTTGGAAAACAAGCTGTCTTTATTTGCACGGAGACATGGCTTACTTCACTGGCCTTGGCTGTTGTTGCTGCGGGCATCTCCGCTCACTGCGAGGAGAGGAAGGTGTCGGGACGCTGGGAGGAGGTGGCGTGTGCACTCTCACTGAGCGATGGTGTTTGGGTGTACGGTTTGATCTTGGACACTTGATCGGAGAGTTTACAGCTGTGTTCTGTACTGCTGTTTATATCCCCTCCCACGCCGACGCAACGCTGCCACGTGACGAGCTGTATGATGTCATCGACCAGCAGGAAGCACTACACCCTAAAGGGGCTTCCACTGTGACGGGCGGCTTCAACAAAGCCAAACTAAAGAAAGTTCTGCCAATGTTCTCCCAGCATGTAGACGCTTCGTCGCTCAGCCACAACATCCTGACCAGCCTTCGGCGAATCAGGAAGCTCCGGGCCAGATAACATGGTGCTTTCAAAGCACGCACTCATGAACTGGCAGCTGTCTTCAGACATGTCACTGCTTTTGTCTTTAGTCCCCTCATTTGATGGACCACCA
Source organism: Pundamilia nyererei (assembly GCF_000239375.1). Lineage (NCBI taxonomy): Eukaryota > Metazoa > Chordata > Actinopteri > Cichliformes > Cichlidae > Pundamilia > Pundamilia nyererei. Next base: position 3,086,181 of record NW_005187454.1, read on the forward strand.
TCATCCCCAAGAAACCTAATGTGAGTTTAAAAAAGGAGAACACTAAGGTCGATTAGCTCAGAACTGTGTTTTATATCTTCTCTTTGAACAAGATAGAAATTTAGGAGTCACATGGCCTTACAAACCCAGCAGTGAGATCTTAAGAGATCCAGCCTGCGGCTCTTCAATGTGGTGTCACAGGGTCCCCAGGAAAAAAACTGTAAATGTAAAATAATAAAATAAATATTCTTCTGCTGCACAGTGATGGCAGGTTTGTAATAAGGCAGATCGCACTAACATAATATGCTGTTAGTTGATTATTTACCTGCCGCATTAACGGGAGAGACGTGCAAACGTTACCGCTGCTGCCGGGTTGAGATTCACGAGTCCAGAATTAAAAACACGACATTCATTTAAGGTCATCGTGTGTTTTGTGAGCAAATGCTTTTGATATTCGTAGTGTTTCCTCCCTTAAATGAAATATCTACTTTGCAAGTATTGCAAGTTGTCCTGTTGTCAGCCGTTCTCATAAAGTATAACCAAACTTTTGAGCGTTTGAGCCGCCGTGTTTCCTGCCAGGTAAATGACGCTCCGCAACGCGGTGACGTCATTCGGGGCGACTGGAATCGATAAGGGAATCGTTTGCAAAAATGGCAAACGATCCCAAGGAACTGAAACAGTGGGAACCGGTTCTCAACAAGAACCGGGTTTCGACACCCATCCCTAGTCCTGAGGTGCTTTGAGCGTATAGTGAAAGCTCACATCTTCACTCTCTGCTACACTCAGTCCTTTGCCTACAGGACAAACAGATCAGTCGCTCCACACACGGCCCTCTCCCACCTGGACCATAGGAGCACACATGCTGTTTATTAGCTGCAGCTCTGCTTTCAGTACTATAATTTCATCCAGGCTCAGCATCAAACTTTGGAATCTGCACATCAGTGACTCCTTATCCACCTGGATCCTGGACTTCCTGACAGACAGATCACGGATCAGCAGCGTCACATCTTCTCCTACCAGAAGCTTCTTGTTGACTTATGGCTAAACTGACAAGCAGCCGGTCCAGGTGGAGATGAGTGCTTACAGAGCAGAGGTGAGTGCTGCTCAACGTCAGCAAGACCAAGGAGCTCATTGTGGACCACAGAAAACTGCAGGGTGGAGGGGACACCCCCATTTACACTGAGGGGACAGAGGTGGAGAGAGTCGGATGGTTCCTGGGGATTAACATCAGTGAGGATCTGACCTTCTCACATCACGTGGATGCAGTCACAAAAACAGTGAAACAGCAGCTGTTGTTTCTGCATCGGCTGAGATTTAGCATGGACTCTGTCGATGCACCAGCAAAGTATTCTGTCTGGCTGTAGCTGACCTGCTGTGGCACCTGAAACGCTCTGGACCACCAAGCTCTATGGAGGGTGGTCAGATCAGTGCTGTATATCACCAGGTCTGAGCTACCAGCATCCAGGACCTCTGCAGGCAGCGCTGTGGGAGGAAGACCCAGTGGATCCTGTTTGATCCCAGCCACCCAAACCATCCACGCTCCTGTCAGGCAGGAGCTACAGCAGAATCCACAGCAGCAGATTCGGGGACCGTTTCTACCCACAAGCCACCAGGCTCGGGCAGCGGTTTGATCCGTCTGTCGTCTCTGCTGGAGTTTAACTGTGAACATCTTGGGTCCAATAATCTGGACTGTTCATATTACAGAAAACCAAGGGAAGAACCCGTATCGCCTCTTCACCTAAAGGCCGGATCGACTCGGCACGGTTCACCACATTCTTCAGGGTTTTCCATTAGGCCACAGTACCTGGCCCCAGGTCTTTTTTTTTTTTTTTTTTTTTTTTTAGTACCTGAGCAGGCACTAAAATGTGACATCATCAGACTGCATGCCACTGATTGGCTGGTCAGTAGCATCAGTTGACGAGTCATGAGAACTGCCCGAGTTAGAATTTTCCCCCGAGTGCGACGAAACCCACAGACTGAGCAGCAGGTGTATCCGTGATTCAACGTCCACCTTTTTGGTAGCGCTCGTCTTCCATATTAATTCCACTGCAGGATGCTTGGACACGTTGCTATGACGACAACCTGAACGTCGGCGGAGTGCGACTCTGACTGCAGAAAGATAAAGGCTGTAAAGAAGCCTCAGCCGGTTAAACTGTGTGAAATACAACACACAGTTACAAGTAAGTTACTTCAGAGAGATAAACATGCCAAGGAGCAAACGCTGGTCCTCAGATCCCTCCTTTGTTCTCACATGTTGTTTTAAAACACCAAGAGGATGATGGTGAAAAGCACACAACCAACAGGCGAGGTCACAATGCCCTAACCCTCAGTGCGGCGGGATCACACCTGCTCGCAGGTCCAAGAGTGGAAACTTCTGTTTTTGCTGCTACAGCAGAGCTGGAAGTGGCCTGTAGTGTACTGCTGCGTGTGCTGTATCTGTGTCTCCTGTATGAATGGCCGTCTGTACTGTTTCCAGAATCGCAGCGTTTTGGGGGATTATGGGTCTTCAGTGGCCACGAGAGGCCTCCTTCACTCCAACTCTCAGCTGGCGTCTGTTGGCTTCAGAGCCCTGCACAAACCCAGCTGGCTGCTCGTCAACAGGAAGGTGAGTGACTGAGATCAGATGTCACAGCATCAGTGGAGCTCAGCTGTTAAACATTTAGCGTTACTTTATTATCTGTGACATTTCAAATGAGCAGCATGAATTTACACTGGACTGTCTTCATGAAATGGATTCTGTAGTTATCAGTAACTGGTTCAACATCTGCTTCCAAACTTCACTCATCAGCTTCTTTTTGTGCTCTGACTTTTCTCTTTTGTGCTATTTAAACTATTCAGCTTGTGTCAGTAAAATCTGACCGTATTTTCATGGAGGTTCATGACGCGGCTCTAAATGCTTCTACGTGTTTTCAGCTACAGGCACCATTCAAAGTTGATACCAGTGTTCCAGTTTCATGCTTCATCGTCAGCTTCAGTCAGAGACACACTGAGTGTAGGAGGGATGATAGAGTTCATCCTTCCTCTTCATCTGCTGCTGAGCCCATATTTTGCAGCCATAATTTTACCCACGATTCATAGAGCCACACTTCTTCTTTCAAATGGCTCGTCTCTCCAAACTAACAAATGTAAACATTTTGATGAAAGTGGATCCAAGCACGGCGTCGCCCTCGTTCTTTTTCTCTTCACGCTGCCGTGGCAACGGTGGTGCCAAAAGGGCCAGCGCCTGGATGCACTCATCAGAGATGTCACGTTTCCTTTTTCAAGAACACCGACAAATTCCACCACCTTACCTCGCGTCTGGACGATGGTGCTGAAAGCCCTCTGTGGCTGCTCTGGTGAGGTGGAGACGTGATGGAGCCCAGCTCCTCCCAAAGCTCACTGCCATCAGTTGAGCAGAGTTTGTGGTCCCTCAGATCTGTCAGTCCATGTACACTTTGCAGTTGGACAGTTTCACCAAACACTCGCTCCCTTACAGCCCTGCAGTGGCTCTCTCTGAAACAGCCTCGCAGCCACACACGGCTTCAGTCCCCTGTGAAGTTTGGAGCGTCATAGTGATGTTTCTTATTTGGATCATTGCTCCTGTACAATAAGAGTGTATTTTTCAGGGGATGCAGTTTGATGCAAATCATTCCAAACTGCACATAGTGACCAGTGATGGTGTGCTAACTCTGCTGTTGTCCCTGGCAGCACTGGGAGAACTGTGTGGCTGCCCAGTCCTTGTTCCGGAGCTTTTGCCTGACTCCGCTCAGCCTGCAGACTGAGCTGCTTCCATACTTGGCCAAACTCACCAACCCTATGAGGAACCAAGGTAAGGCCCACGGGTACACGGGGGGTACTTTCAGGGAAAACCTGTTTTATTAAGGAGTGGAGTTTGCAGACAGATGTTTGTTTGTGCCACAGCACCTCATTAGAAGTGTGACTGCAGCATCACTCGGAGGATCCAAACAGCACTGACAGCGCTCCAGTTGTTCCACTTTAAAAAAAAAACAAAAAACTTTCTCTTTATTGATTGTCATCTTATTTTACATACAGAACTAAAGAGGGCAAGGGAAACCAACACAGTCACATATTCCAAAATACACAACGCCTTGTTTTACTTACATACTACATATTACACAGGTGCACGTTCCATTCAAACAAATTCGCAGCTGTCCCTCTGCATCACAGAGGTATCAGTTTCTAGTCTCTTGACGTATAACGATCCCATCGTTCCCAAAGTCTCTCTCCTTTCTCCTTCTGTAGCTGCAGTGAGAGGGTAATCAGCCTATGCATGCATGCATGCGCTGTCAGCATTTTCCAGATGCACTGCAGTGTAGCAGTGACACATGTAGTGACACAGCGTTAGTCAAGCCTGTTTTCACTGGAAACTTTCAGTATAACAGTTTAACAGTACCTGAAGGAACTTCACAGTATTGTTACCTGAGCACGCTGACAGTGAACAAACATCCTTCCTGGGATGTTGTTCGATCTTTTTAACCAGCTGCTTAAAGCCCTCCATTGCATCCATGTCACTGCTCAGTTCCAGTCACAGAGAGGTGCAGCAGTGATGCTCAGCTGGGCTGCTTGTAGTTTTTGCCTTAGAGCAAAGCAGGTTTGTTGTTTCCACCTGTCACTGTTAGCTGTGAGCTCATCAGTGCAGGCTCACTGCTGAGCACCTTTAATACATCACGTCACCGTATCCATCACTCGGTATGATTTATTTAATTGTTTTTGTGACTCGTGTGAAAATGATTCCTGATGTTGTCACAGAGTGACACAGACAGCACAGCTGTGTGGCCTCCTTACAGAGCTCAGAGCCGAGCATCATTACTGTGAGAATCACATGTTGAGTCAATGGTAGCTGTTGCAGTGAACTGAGGCATCACTCACATACCTGATGTAATGTTAGTGATGTTGATGTGCTGAGCACAGCTGTGGACTCATGTCTGTGCTGCTCTGTTCCTACAGACCAAATAACATTTATCCAGGATGTGGGGCAGATGTCACTGAGGAGATTCTCCAGCAGGTACCACACTCTGTCGTTTACTGTCAAACAGCACAGGATGTCTTTATTGTCACTACACAGTTGCAGGTAGAACAGGAGTGATCGGACTGAGGGTTGGATGGCTGTTTTCTTTCACCAGCTGTTTGGTCCTTGTTGCTGTTCTTTAGTTTCCTGGAACATGTCAGTAGGTTGGACGTGGTGCGCTTGTTTTATCAGCTCTGTTTGTGTGGCTCCAGCAGGCTGAGGTCATCATAACTGTGATCAGACCGAAGAACAAATGTTTCTGTTGTTTTAACAAAGTAATGATGTCTTCTGACAGAACGGTAATAATGCCAACAGAACTTTGTGTTCTACTGCAGCTGCTGCAGTGTTCATATTTGCTATTGTTACAAATGTACATGTTTTAAGAGTTTTCTTCTTTTGTCTCTTTAAAGTTCTAGTTGTGCTCCTGTTACCGTGGATACTGTAACACATCATAGTGGTGTCCCGTGTCAGTGACCTCACGTTTTAACCTGATCTTTGACCTCTGATCTTTGGTTTGCTCTTGTGTGTCCAGATTAAAACCAGAGGCTCTGACAGACAAAGAATCAGGCGAGCTGGAAATAGACAGTGAGGTGGAGGAGAAGGAGGAGGTGAAAGAGGCAGGTGGTGCTGAGGAGGGTCTGCCAGCCAGCCAACCCCAGCCCACCTTAAATCAAGTCCTCCTAGAGGACGAAGACCTGACCATAGAGGAATACATCAGTGACTGAGCCCTCTGTGCTGTATCCACTGATGCGTTTGTGTTCTAGAGGAAGTTCTCTGCTTTGTGAATAAGTTGTTGAAGTTGGTACTTTTCTAAGTCACAAACCCACGGTGGCCCCCAGCGTGACTCCCAGCAGACCCAGCTCCTTCCACAGATGAGTGTTTCTGCCTCTGAGGTATCATCACCTGTCCGACAGAGCCTGCATGTCATCCTGTAGTTTTACACAGGCTGATAATCCTGAGGATCGTTCATCGTTACAATAATCTAGAAATCTCTCAAAGTGAAGCTAAATTATTTGGTTCTGTCAGTTAAACTTATTATTTATTGGTTTTGCTGAGTGACTGTTCAGGATCGATGACTGTTCCCCGTTACAGTCTGTTTAGTAAAGGATCAAGTGTATGAATAAATGTAAGAAATGAATGCAGTCTTATTGTTGGACACACCTTCTTCCAATATTTACTCAACAGTTTCTAGTGACGCTCTGCAACATGCTCCATCTGCTGATGGTGACTCACTAAACTCCTCCATCATAAAGTTGACTGCGTGAATGAAACAACCAGAGTGTGATAGCATTGAAAGCAAAGGTGGACTATTACAGAAACATCTACAGGTATAAAAACACAGCATCACAAACTGTGATCCTGAAACACACCTGTCAACAGAACCTGTTTCACCTGAGCACCACTGCCAGTCACACGGTGCTGTTAGCATCACACATGTGCCTTTACATCGATGTAGTTTCATGTCATGCTTATCGCAGCCTGAAGGATCCAGTGCTGAGAGCTACAGCTGATTACCTGTTGGTCTATTTGTTGTAGAGAAATGACCGAAGTGCTGCACTCTGATTTATTCAGGTTGTGTTGGACAGAACTAGGAGACGTCTTGATGCTCGATCATCCAGGTAAGAAAATCCAAAGGTTGATTCTGTTCATGTGGACGTTTCAGTGGGAGAAACGTTTCGTCATCATCAGGTGACTTCTTCCGTCTCAGCTGACTGCAGGTTTCCAACCTTAGAATCAGGACATGTGCACAGTGACTGAAACTAGCAGCACTGAATGAACACTGGGCCGGGAGGTCAGTTCCATACAGGGATGCTTCCCCACACTGAGGGCCCAATGGATTGGGCCATGGAAAGTCTTGGAAAAAGGTTTATGAAAACATGGATGACCTAACAGCGCCACACACAGGAGACTTAGGCTTTGTTTTTGTACAATGAGAGGAAGTGGAGCCAGGTCGTCATTGGAGTTTACTGGCTGATTCATCACAAGAAACGTCAGTTGCAACCACAGACTTCAAGCCAAAGGCTAGTCCTTGGCTAACTGATTTTACCAGAGCCGCTAGAAAAGAATGTAGAAGATGTGAAAGACGGTGGAAAAAAGATAGGCTGTGCGTCTCTATGGAAGCTCTTAAGACTAGCTGGAAAGTCTATCAGAGAGCAGTAAAGGCTGCCAAGCACTCCTATTTTTCCCAACTTATTGCTGCCAGCTCGCATAACCCTCGTGTTCTATATAACTCTATAATTTCTGTACTTAATCCGGAAGGCTATATTCTTTTGCACTCTTCTGCAGTTATGTGCAATAAGTTTCTTAATTATTTTGTGGAAAAGGTTGCTAGTTTGAGACCTCTGACTCTACCTATTGCTGACCCAGCCATGCATGGTTCTTGCTCAAGTCTGTTCTCTGCTTTTCTACCAATTGTTTTATCTGATTTAGAGAAACTTGTGTTGAATGCTAAACCGTGTGGCTCTCCAAATGTCACGGCGAGTGAGGTGAGCCGTGTGGAGGAAATGAAGGAGGATCCAAGTGCAGGCAGTCGTGAAGGTGTAAAGGTGGTTTATTGAACATGAAAGTAAATACAAACGGCAAATGGAGCTGGAACTAAACTATACTGGGAAACAACTAAACTACAGAGCACAAACCTGAATGAGAACGAGCAGAGGAGAATGACGATGGACAGCAGGGAGAGCACACGGATGTGACATGGTAGATACACAGATGACGCAGGGTGGAATACACAGACGGACCAGCAACAACAATGACTGAAGACATGACTTAAATACACAGAGAACCACAGGGGAATTACACACAGCTGGGAATAATCAACAAGACGAGACAAAGGTAAAACTGAACACACTCACATGAGACGCAGACCTTCACAATAAAACAGGAAACAAAACACACTTTACTAAGACACAGACTAGACAGAGACAGACTTGAAATGACACATGAAACTAAACCCACATCTTAAACCCAGATAAACAGAACATGGAACTCTAATAATAGACATAAACATTACCATAACACGACAAGAGAACAAGTAAACAATCCCTGATGCAAACTTAAATCAAAACACAATAAACTCAAAATACTGGGTCCAACGGACCCAGAACCGTGACACCAAATGACGTTGTTCCTCCCCGTTTTCTTAAAAAGGTATTTCCTATCATCGGACCACACATTCTGAACATTATTAATACTAGTCTTTTGTCTGGTCAAGTACCTAGGGAATTTAAGCAGTCATACATCCTTTACTTAAGAAACCGGGCTTAGACAGTTCAGTCATGTCAAATTTCAGACCCATCTCTAAGCTTCCCTTTCTTAGTAAGATTCTGGAAAGGATTGTTTATACTCAGTTGATGGACTACTTGAATGACTCTAAATTGTCAGAAATCTTTCAGTCCGGCTTTAAGCCATTCCACAGCACGGAGACCGCCCTCGTAAAAGTTATGAATGACATCCTGATAGCGACAGACCGTGGTAAATATGCAGTGCTGGTCTTGTTGGACATGACCGCTGCATTTGACACAGTGGATCACGATTTGCTGACCTCCCGCTTACAGCACAGTGTGGGAATTACTGGTTCGGCACTTTTGTGGTTAAAGTCCTATCTTTTAAATAGAACCTTTTGTGTTAAGTTGGGGTCGGCTTCATCCTCTGTGGCCCCTCTGCTTTGGGGTGTGCCACAGGGATCTATTCTTGGGCCGTTATTGTTTTCACTGTACCTCTTGCCTCTTGGCGCGATTTTCCGAAAGCATAAAGTGCCATTCCATCTACACGCAGATGACTGCCAGCTCTACTTACCTCTTAGTCATTCTGATAGTCTCCCAACTGGACCTCTGCTTGACTGCCTTACTGATGTCAAAGCATGGATGGCAAACAACTTTTTAAATTTTAATGATCGGAAGACTGAAGCAATTTTATTTGGCCCAAATCGTTCTTCTCATACTCTGGATGTTGATCTTGCAGCTTTGACTTCCCAACTAAAGAGTTCGATCACAAATCTCGGAGTTAAAATTGATTCTGCACTTCTGTACAATCAGCATTTTATCACCTCAGACGTTTATCGAAGGTTAAGCCCTTTCTTTCCAAGCGTGACTTGGAAAGCGTTATTCATGCCTTTATTACCTCACGTTTAGATTATTGTAATTCTCTTTTAACAGGGGTTGGGCAGGGCACTTGTCACGCCTGCAATTAGTGCAAAATGCTGCGGCACGATTTTTAACTGGTAGAAGAAAATTTGATCACATCACTCCGATTTTGGCCTCTTTACACTGGCTTCCAATTGAATTCAGGATCCGTTTTAAATCCTTTTATTGGCTTTTAAATCTCTAAATGGTCTGGCACCTGTTTATTTGTCTGACTTGTTGAAGCCCCACGTCCCCACTCGTTCCCTTCGGTCAGCTGAGCAGTTGCTGCTTTC
>NW_005187454.1:3095808-3096529 GCF_000239375.1 Pundamilia nyererei
TTTTTAAAGTGCTATATAAATAAATAAATGATGATGATGATGATGACTTTAATATATTGAAGAAGTGTTTTGTTTTAAATAAAACTTTTTTTTTTTTTTTTTGTACAAATGCTGGTGGTTGTTCATTAAACTTCATTTGCAAATGTGACCTGTTCAGAACTAATGATGATTGTTGGACAGTTCAGCACAAGGAGCTGGGTCAGGTCACCTACCAGTGCGAGGCCGGTGGTTTGATCCGCAGCTACTCCAGTCTCCAAGATACTAACCTCAAATTGCTCTCTGGTGCATTAATGGGACTGAATGTGTGACAATGTTAGAAAAGGTGCTTATATTTGAATTGGTGAGTGAGATGTTCTAGTAGAAAAACACTTTACAGGGAAACGACTAACCGGGATGTTAGTTTGGTCCTCACGTCTCCGAGTACAGTTTACTCTTAACTCATGTTGTTATGCCCGTCATTGTGGAGGAAGCAAAGAAAGAAAAATATATATGAAGAAATATTCTTGGGTAGATCGTCTACAGAGACATCCCCCCCTTTTCAGGTAAGCTTCTCTTCCACGTTAAAGAAGTCTATAACAATCTGTAACCATGTTTTTACTGCACAATCAACAGTCTGACGCACAGCCGTCTGATACACGCAACAGTCAAAACTGTTAGAGAAAAATGTCTTTTAATAACTTCTTTCTTTATGCAGATTCTACATTAGGGTAGAGAAACAGCA
>NW_005187454.1:3096570-3103148 GCF_000239375.1 Pundamilia nyererei
CACGTTGCAGCAGCACGTTGCAGCAGCACGTTGCTTCTCCTGAGCAGAGCTGTGTGTTGCCTCAACAATGAAAATCATGTAAATTAAGATGAGAAATTAATTGATTGACTTCTGTAAACGCATCATATTATATTCCGAGGTGTTTTTAAGGTATGAGTGTGTAGACTTATAATAAACAATGCATGATAATAATGCTGGTTAATAAACTTCCCAACTAGACACATAACGATGAACTGTTGAGTGCAACTTTTATTTCTGTGCTGAGGTATTTAATCTTCATGCGACTACTCTTTAAAAACGATGAAAGAAGCCTGTGTAAACAAACATAACCAGTTAATATAAAAACCAGTTAATCTGACACACCGGAAGTCGTTTCGTGTTGGCGCGTGCACTCTGCTGGAGGTTTCAGACGCGGTTGGTCGCTGCTGGGCGAAAAGCTGTTTTTGGACTTTCTAATGTGTATTTTTACTTTCTTTTTTCCGTCTCCGCTCTAACTTCGCAGGTTTCGCTCTGAAACTATAGTTTCATTAAAACGGATCTTCATCCGGGTCGGAGCAGACGCAAACGCTTACCTTTGTCTCAGGTTCGCAGGTAAGAGGAAGTCATTCAGAAAACCGCATAAATTTTGACATTTTAAAAACACTTGATATCTTTAATGCACGTTGTTTCTGTCACATGTCGTCTAATAATCATTTGTATTCTTTTGCTTTGTGTGTTTAGTCTCTGCTGTATGATAGTTTTGTTAGCCTCCACTTAAAGTAATGTAGTCAAGCTAGCCCCCACGTGCTGCAGCAGAGAAGTGATTTCAAAATAAAAGCGGCGAGCTGGCCAACGTGATTTCAAGATGAGCAACGAAAAAGATGAGATACAGACTCATGCATAAATACAACAACGGAATATAAATGTATGCAAAGGTAATAATTAGAAAGTAGCATTGATGCACATAATAAATTGGAGAATAAGACTATGTATTAACATTAAAAACAGTCAAGTAGGGGTTTCTGAGTTCAGCGTGGACGTGGCTGGAGAGTAAAAACTGTTCAGGAGTTGTCCTGTGTGAGTTAGGTCGTTTGGAGGTGTGGCCCCTGATTGACCTGAGGTGCGTCTGGAGGGCAGGGGGTCAAACAGGTGGTGAGTGGGATGTGAGGGGTCACCTGTAACAGCCCTAGTTTTTCTGAGACAGGAGGAGCTGATGATGACCTCGAGTGGTAGCAGCGGGCAGCCATTGATTTTGGTCAGTGTTAATGAGCCTCTGCGCAGCCTCCTTGTTCTCTTTTGGCCCCTGTGTACCAACACCAGGCAGGAGGAGAGCACGCTCTCCACTGAGGAGTGGTGGAAGGCCAGCAGCTCCTGGTCCAAGTTTTTCTTCCTCAGGACACGGAGGAAGTGCAACTGCTGTGAGGTTGGTGGCGACGTAGGTGCCCGAGAAACCTGAAGGTGGAGATAGTTTCCACCTGTTTTCCATTTATAATGAGAGGGAGTGGACTCGTCTGTGCCTCCTGAAGTCCATGATGAGTTCTTTGGTTGGATGTTCAGTTTCAGGTGGTTTTCTGAGCAGCAGCAGGACAAATTCTCTACCTCTGCCCTGCACACTGTCTGATGTCTGTTAGAGATGAGACCAGCCACGGTGGTATCATCGGTATACTTAATGATGACGGTGGTCGGGTGGGTTGGAGACTGGGGCCGGTTGGTGAGGAGGTCTTTGGCCCAGGGGAAGGTGGCAGAGGGGATGTTCTGGTGGTCCAGTTCGTTGATTTTTGGGATTTTTGTGTTAAACGCTAAACTGTAGTCGACGAGGAGCATCCTCACAGAGCTCTTCCTGTTCTCCAGATGGCTCAGTGCTCTGTGGAGGCTGATGGTGATGGAATCAGAATACTTTATTGATCCCTGGGGGAAATTATTTTTTGTTACAGTGCTCCATTATAAACCAACATTAAGACAAGACAGACAATACACTAACTAAGAATAGTACAATATATACATACAGACATGCATACATAAGTCACTCATAAATAAATAGCTGGAAAAGAAACGTGTAGTTGTAGCAGCAAACAGTGTGTTAAGTGGATGCGTTGTACAGGGAGCCACAGGCAGGCAGGAAAGACTTCCTGTGTCGTTCAGTGGTGCTTTTCGGTAATCTCAGTCTCTCACTGAACGTGCTCCTGTGACTGACCAGCATGTCATGGAGTGGGTGGGAGGTGTTATCCAGCATAGTCTTTATCTTGGACAGCATCCGCCTCTCCGACACCACCTTGAGGGAGTCCAGCTCCATCCCCACAACATTACTGGCCTTACGGATCAGTTTATCGAGTCTGTTGGCATCTGCGACCCTCAGCCTGCTCCCCCAGCATGCAACAGCATAGAGGATCGCACTGGCCACAACAGACTCATAGAAAATCCTCAGCATTTTCTGGCAGATGTTGAAGGACCTCAGTCGCCTCAAAAAATAGAGACGACTCTGGCCCTTCCTGCAAAGTGCTGTGGTGTGTTTAGCCCAGTCCAGTTTATTGTCAATGTGAACTCCAAGGTATTTATAGTCCTCCACAATGTCAACACTGACCCCCTGGATTGAAACAGGGGTCAAGTGTTTCCTGGTCTTCCTGAAGTCCACGATCAGTTCCTTGGTCTTTGCCACGTTGAGCTGCAGATGATTCTGCTCACACCACGTGACAAAGGAGTCGACCACAGCCCGGTACTCTGTCTCATCATCCCTGCTGATGCATCCAACCACCGCAGAGTCATCAGAAAACTTCTGAAGATGGAGGTCTCTGTGCAGTGGCTGAAGTCTGTGGTGTAGAGGGTGAAGAGGAAGGGGGAGAGGACAGTCCCCTGTGGTGCCCCTGTGTTGCTGATCACCTTGTCAGACACACACTGTGGGAGACGTACATATTGTGGTCTTCCTGTCAGGTAATCAACAATCCAGGACACCAGAGAAGCATCCACCTGCATCGCTGCTAACTTATCACCCAGGAGGGTCGGCCTGATGGTGTTGAAAGCACTGGAAAAGTCAAAAAACATGACCCTCACAGTGCTCGCCGGCTGGTCCAGATGGGTGTAGACACGATTGAGCAGGTACATGGTGGCGTCCTCAGTTCCGAGACGAGGCTGATAAGCGAACTGAAGGGGATCCAGATGTGGTCTTACTATGGGTCGCAGCTACAGTAGCCTACAGTATCCTCTGTAGGCTGATTTGCTTTGTAAGCAGACTGGTGGGTATCGAGACAGGAGTGGAGGCTGAAAGCCTTTATTGTCATTATACGCAGTATAACAAGATTAAAAAGCAGCTCCATAAAAGTGCACGTATGCTAGCACATTATAAGAAAGCCTATAATAAAATAACCATAAGAATAATACAGCACAAGAGTGACAGAGTTTGAGCACCGACAGTTTAAAACAGACATGAGTTCAGAGATATTTCAGTGCAGATTACTTTGGTGCAAGGTTGAGTTTGGTGATAGCTTTGGGGAAGAAGCTGTTCCTGAGTCTGTTCTGGCCCACATGGATCTGAAGCGCCTGCCAGAGGGCAGTAGGTTAAAAAGATGGTAGCCGGGGTGGGTAAGGAGGGCAGGGTGTTTCTGGCCCTGCTGAGACAACGGGAGTTATAGACGGCAGACGAGGAGGGCTGGGGGCAGTCGATGATTCTTTGTGCTGTGTTCACCACCCTCTGCAGTCTCTTCCTGTCTGCCTCCGTGCAGCTGGCGTGCTGCACTGTCACTGCATAGGTCAGCAGGCCCTCGATGGTGGATCTGTAGAAGGTCACCAGCAGTGTTTAGTTGCTCCTTCCTGAGGAAGTGTAGCTGCTGCTGGGTCTTCTTGCCTCCACTTGCTCTACACATTCACCGTTTATGTGCAGGGCGGCACAGCCTGAAGTCCAGGATGAGTTCCTTGGTCTTGGTGATGTTAAGTGCCAGGGGTCTGTAGGTAGTCTGTGATGTGCTGAGACACTGAAGTAAAGATGCCACTGAAGGCTGTGAGGTGGGAGTTGGTATATTCTCATTAACTATAGCTGCCTTTCCCAGCAGCAGGTTGGTTTTTCTAGTCCATGCTAGTTCCACTTCTTTGCCACTGGTGTGTACATCCTTCTTTCTCCTGAAGCAGATGATCACTTCCTTTGTTGTCTTCATATTGAGTGGAAGGTTATTGTCTTTAAATCACACTGCAGCTGTGTTGCACTTCCTCCCTGTAGGCAGATCAGCCTCACCACCGATGTGTCATCAGCAAATCTGACCGTGACACTGGTGTTATGTGATGGGGTGCAGTCATGCGTGTACAGGAAAGGGCTTAACAACAACCTTGTGGGGCTCCAGTGTTAGAGCGGGGGCGTGATTGGTGCTCATCCAGACTGTTAGTCAGGAAGTGCTTCATCCAGAGGCAGATGTTGGTCTGTTTGCCCAAGTTGGACATTTTGAAGAAGCCTGCTGTACAGGGTGGTGTTAGCAGCACACGCAGCAGCCATGCACATGTCCCTGGCTGTTCGATTGCACTGCAGTTTCCATTTTAAGCTATAAATGCTGACAGATTTTGCCTCAAAGTTATTGCGGTGCTGCAGTCACAGGGTGATCTACCAACAATAATAATAATTTACTGACAAAGATGCAGCAGGTTCACTTGATAACCAGCTTTCTGCCAAGAGGAAGAATGATCAGCTCGAAAATCAGCAGACCTGAGGGAGTGATGTCAGCCTTTCCAGAATAATCCGGTGCAAGCTCAGGTTCCTGCTTCCCTGTGAAACAGCAGGGCAGTGTGTACAGATGAGAGGACGGTGAAGGAAGATGTTTCTTATAGATACAGATACAAATCTGTGTGCACTGTGCAAAGGGCTCCGAGGATTAAGACACAGATGCCGTATTTATCCAGAGAGAGCAGCACAGATCTCCTTTTAAAAGTAATTTCTGATAAATCCTAACACTGTTGTTTTCTGTATGTATCATGTTGCTTTCTTCATCCACCCTGACACTGCAGTGTCACGTTTGTCTGCATGTGTTTGATGTTCACATTCAGTGTAGGTGGCAGCATTTGTGTCTGTGCTGTATGTGGAATGGAGACTTTGAAAAAGCACTTCATCATAGGCACAACTATAACCATCTACTATAGGGCTGTTCGATATAACGATGTATATCGTGTGACGATATAAAAACGTCTGTCGTTTCATTTTACGCTATCGTTTGTTTCGTGGTGTTGCAAAATAAACTGTTTACGGCGATATTTGTTCATGTTCTGATGTCACTGTAGTGACTTTAATTTCTTAAAGTTCTCTCTTTGTCTTATATTTAATATAACCACATTACAGACGGACAAGCGCCTGTTTTTATACGTTGTCGTTAGCAACAACGACGGTAACACCATCGCGTGTCCGCTTGTTTATGTTCCACATAAACTTTTCACAATAAAGCTCAAGATCCTGTTGAGACTTTTCAAAATAAACTGAATCACGTGAAAGATGCAGATTATTTACGGATGAGAAGCAAAAAAAGACGCTAGGTGCTAAAAAACAAACCTTAGACTCAAACGTTAGAACAGGCTTCTCCCCGCAGCACGCCGTGTAAGAAATACTCACAAAGAAAACGGCGCCGTTACAACTTATGTCTAAAAATGTATCATTTCATGCATCGTTAAAACACTCGACTCCAGCTACACGACGCCCAGCTGGAAACACTTCACCAAGTCAAGCTGCCCGAGATTCACAGAGTTTACAGAAAATGTTACATTGTTGTGATTTATATCGTTATCGGACGATAGATGTTTTATATCGGGATATGAGATTTTGGTCATATCGCACAGCCCTAATCTACTATACACTTAAAAAAATGAAGCAACATGTTGAAACACATCAGATCTCGATGGGTCTTGATGTCACTCATGTGCTTGTATGCATGGCTGATACGGTCCAGGCGTGCTCTTAATGAGATGATGGATGGTGTCCTGGGGCTCTGCTCCCAGAGCTGGACCAAGGCATCACCCAGCTCCTGAACAGTCTGAGGTGCAACCTGGTGGATAAACTGAAACATAAAGTTCCCGAGGTGTTCTGTTGGATTTAGGTCTGGCAGCCACAGAGGCCAGTCAATGGGTTCAATTCCTTGATCCTCTAGGACATTGGTGTCCAACTCCAGGCCTCGAGGGCCGGTGTCCTGCAGGTTTTAGATGCGTCCTTGATCCAACACAGCTGATTAAACGGCTAAATTACCTCCTCAACATGTCCTGAAGTTCTCCAGAGGCCTGGTAACGAACTAATCATGTGATTCAGGTGCGTTGACCCAGAGTGAGATCAGGGCCCTATTTCAGGAAGCCGGTTTAGTGCAAACTCTGAGTAAGTATACCCTGAGTTAACGAAAACTCTGGGTTTTCGGTTTCACAAAGCGAGTTTAGATTAATTCTGAGTGAGTTACTATGACAACACACTCCGTGAAGCTAACCTGCCCCCTAGCAGGTTTACTTCAACTAACCCTGACTGTCTCCGCCCCTTTGTCGGAAACCTGACTGTAGGAAGTGCCAGACATGGCGTGCTCCGTCCTTGAAGAGCCAGTAGATGTTGAAGCCCAAATTCTCCGCAGAGCTCTCCGCCTCAGGCCTAATATTGC